>NW_005842038.1:1331170-1333392 GCF_000455745.1 Alligator sinensis | reverse complement strand
TAGGGAAAGCAAATTGTCATCAAAATTGAAAATCCTGAATCTGTGGGGCTGTATTTTTTTTTCCCCTGAAGGTCCTCGGGGCTCTTGAAATGCTAAGCAGGCAACCGAGCTCAATGCACACGCAAGAGATTTTCATATTCCAAAAGGCAGGCAGAGTGGCAGGCAGCAAATGCAGCAAATCCATGGATCTTCAAAAAGCAGCCACAGAAAAGTTTACTGCTTGCTTAGCGGTCATGTTACTTCAGCCTACGCTCTGCAGGCTGAGAGGCAGATCGCCTGGGGTCAGATTATGACCCTGCCCTGCAGCGTTATTATTAGTATTTTTTTTTAAAGAGTGCCGATTTACATTTGGCTGCGACCCAGCTCCTTAACGGTGGATCAGCCTTTTGTGCAGATATAAGGTCTGATTGATGGGACATGGGGATAGGAGAGAAAATGGAGAAAGCTAGTTTATAAATTTGACATAAGATTCGAATCGTGGCAGGAACTCTGCCAATCTCCTTAGGCATGACATTGGACTGGCTGGAGATATGCGCTGCATGTGTGATGTTTCAGTGCTTACTGTTTTCATTATTTTTCCACATACTCAGTTAACAGCCTACTGAACTTGCAAAAATCCGGCAGGCTCTTTTATAACAAATTCTCTGGCATAAGGAAAAAATGAAGACCGGAAAATGGTGCACCAGATCTGCAGGTGGGGTAAACCGACGTTACTCCATTGAGTGCCGCAGACTTGCACTGCTTTTCACCCGTTGATACGCTGGGCCATTATATCTTGCCTTCTTGTGACTTGTTTCTTCCAAGGGGCTCAGTGTTGACATGTTGTGTCTCCTATTTTTTTTCCCCTCCCTCCTTGTTTTGGGAATTGAAGGGCTTATCCAAAAATAGCATTAGGAAATTAAAGTGAATAGGCCAAATTGGTCCCCAGTGAAACCCAGTGGAGTTCAAGGCACACAAGGATGGAGGAGCTGAGGTTTATTGTGAGAGGCTGATTTTACAATAAAAGGAGAGTCCGCAAGCCTTTTTATTGCTGCCAAAAAACTTCAATGTCAGTGAAGCCTACAAAAACCTGAACATCCTCAATAGGGCCAATGGGAGCCGAGGATACTGAGGACCTTGGTAGGATCAAGCCTCCTTATAAGTGTTTAGCAAATCCCTTAGAGTCATTCAAAAACTATTTGATACATCTCCCATACACAGGCTATCTACTCTGCAAGGCATCAGAAACTCAGGCCTTTTTGGAAAAGGCTGTTCCTTAGTGCATGACTGAATGGAAAGGCCTGCTGGAAAAGAAGTGTACCATTTTCTCCTTTATTTTGGACAGAAAGGACCCACTTCTGCTCCCATGCTAACAGAAATGGAGAGCACACGTCCCCTTGCAGATTGTTCACAGGATCACATCTGTTTGAAGGAAGGATTTCAGAGGTTAGCCCAAGAAGACTTAAAGATGGGTGGCACCAGTCGGGAGGAGACTAAATAAAACCTTTTCTTACTATATGCAACATTTTCCTGGGGCAAAAGTATAAGAAAAGAAAATGGCCTACACCCAAAAACTTTATGACAGTGGAGGCCTCTGTACTAAAAAAATCCCTGGCAATTTGGATGCCTATCTTGATGGGGTAATCTGACCCCGGCTGACTTCCTGCCCTTTGGGCAGGGTCTGGACCGGATGATCTCACAAGGTCCCTTCCAGCCTGAATGTCTATGAAATCTATGAAACCATTTGAAATAATTATATATAATGTTATATTACAGCTGTACCTAAAGGCTAGCTAAGCTCAGGGCTGTGCTAGGCACAGTACAAATGCAAAGCAGCAAATAGTACCTGCCTCGAAGAACTACAATCTAAATCAAATGCTATTCTTTGAGGAGAAATGGAAAACTGTACGGAAAGTGGAAGCTGGTACCGTGGCTTTCTCGTTACGCAGTGTCTCACATCAAGCCTATAAAACCTATCCTTAGTAGTCTGTGATGGTTGACTGTGGGTTTTCAGGTGGCTTTTAGAGGGGGGGTTTCTAATGTAAGCCCTTGATTGTCCTGCTTCCCTGATTTACAGGACCAGCAAAGGCTCTCATACCCCTATCACAGGGGTGTCAAACCCACCAGGCTGGACCCATGCTAGCTGTGCTTCTGAAGTCTGCTCTGTAGAAGCCCCGTGGGCCAGATGACACAGCCATGGGCTGCATAAGGCCTGCAGGCTATGTATTTGACACCCCTTTGAA
>NW_005842038.1:1325027-1331139 GCF_000455745.1 Alligator sinensis | reverse complement strand
CGGAAGAGACCACTGTCTGGTCATTCTTTGTGGTAGGCGTGTGACTTCCACATTTGCTCCATGCTTCTGGTCTGCAGTAGCCCAAATATGATGACTTTCAGAGCATGCGGCAAGGCTTTTCCCCCAACATCTGAAAACTTGAGAGAACTGAGAGAACGGTGAATTTTTGGAGTTTTCACATTGAATTTCCCTTGTTTCCTGGTTTTGGGTTGTGCTGCATGCCCCTTAGCCATATTCAAGTGCTATGTTGGCCCTTTTAAATTTTGCTAGGACTGCATTGATCAGTCAAATAGGTGCTCTTTTCCATCATGTGTAAGCACAAATAAAGCAACTACAGGGCAGTTATATGTAATTAGTATGCTTAGAAACATTTTCAAGGGAAAAGGATGTTCAATGTATAGGATTTCTATTCTATTCCGGTTCTTATACCATGCCTGTAACTGCGAATCAGAACATTATGAACTATTTTGTCGCTTATTCATCACTTAAATCCTTTCTTAGGATATTGTTAAGAGGATAAAGACTGTTGCCAATTCAAATTTGTTCCAGTTCATTAATGACTGAAAGTCATTACCATCTGATGGATGCTGCATGGACCATGTGAAATGTTCATGGTCTTGGTCCAGTTCCTACTGGACAGATGTCCACACCCAAAGAAACAAAACCAAAGAAAGCAGAACCCAACAAGGATATCAGTATAGCTGACAGTCTTCTGAAAGTCTCAGTGAAGGAAACAAGAATGTGTGAACGGAAAAACACATATACACATACTCATTGCTAATGGTCATTCTTCTAGCACAGAATAGATAATGTACCTTCTCGGGACTGTCTGGGGAACCACATTGTGCTCGAGGACATGATGTATGGATTATACATAGACTGAGGATGGACTTCAGTCTCAAGGGCCAGCAATGTAAGCCATATATTACTTTAAAAAAGAGAAGTGCATGTAGCAATGTGCCACGTGTTTTATTCCTTATAAGAACTCAGCATTCGCTTTGCCAGAGTGTATACCTCCTACCCCAAGGAGGAGACAGGTTTTATTTGCATGTGTATGTGTGTGAGACTTCATTGGTTCATGTTTGTAAGATGCTTTAAGATCCCTGCATGGGAAGAGATAAATGAGTATGACAGGGCAAAACACTACTATAAATACTGTTATACTTAAGACAGCACCCCTATTTGCATAGTGTAGTCAGAGGTGTCTCTAAGTCTGTGGGTGAACTAAGAGGGCCCTAGAAGTGATAGCAGAGGTACAGGGCCAGATTAACGCATAGGCAAACTAGGCACATGCCTAGGGGCCCCTTGTCCTTCCCTCCGTGGGAATAACCTTATCCGCCTAACTTCCCTTCCTCTCCCCTCCGCCAGCTTCACCACCGCGGTGGCTGCTTCCTAGCGGCAGCTCCGAGCCCCGCTCCTTGAGGGCGGCAGTGCTGAGGTGGGGAGGGGAGTCTCGACCGGCCTGGCGCCCACATCTTTGTTTGCCTAGGACCCACTAAAGGGTTAATCCAGCCCTGCAGAGGTATTGCAAGACTATGCATGCTCAGGTACATAGGATTCTTGGCTGGACAGATGCCAGTTCACATCCTTACTCAGCACATGCTAACACCATAGTCACTGTTTTCAATGAAGAGTAATATAATCATATCCAAGCAAGGGGTAACCCACTGAGCTTGGGCAGTAATAGGGATCTAGAAGTGGCAATGTGGAGTTTAGTGTGAGCTGCCTGCTTGAGCATTGATCTGGCTTTTCAGCAGGGTTTTGCAGCCCACTCTGGCAGGATTAGAGGACATGTGGAGGACATGCCCTTAATTGTGTGGGATCTAAAGAATTTCACATCCAGATCAAAAACTGGCACTATCGGTAGCCTGGATCTGACAGGGCTTACACAGCTCTAGACACTGCTTGTCATTCTTGCTAAGTATGGATCAAATGGAGTTTTCTTTCTTTCCCAAGGGAAGAACATTGTGCTGGTCAAGTCCCACCCTCGGCAATTCTGCTAACTTGTAGTATCATATGGATAAATTGAACTTTTCCTTAATTTACTTTGATTGCGGTATACCATTACTAGGCACTGTACAGCTGTTTCCTCAAAGGTGGCTACATTTAAATAGCATACGAAATGATTCTCATGTATAATTTGTATATGAGTTTATGGTGTTCTATAACACTTTAGGATCCTTCAGGGTGAAAATGCTATCTTTCTATCTGTCTGTCTAGCATGGTTTCCTTCCCCGCAATATTTGAGAGCCTATAAATGTATAAGCATTACGGAGAAAATGTAGCTTAAAATGACATTTTCGATTGGAATAGCATAGTCCTATAATTTTATTGTCAAAAACATCTTTCCTAAACATGTTTTCTCCTCCCTGGACTCCCACATACCTCATTTATTTATTTAGTTGCCCTGATTAGAATTTGAAAAAGTTGGGGAAAACACCACTTTGAAAACTTTTGTAAAAATATGAGCCAAGTCCAGGTGTCTTTTGTCACTTTTTCTCTATTTTTATTGAGAACAAGGGGGCGGGTGGGGAGAGTAATGGCTTTAGATTTTGTCATTAGATAACTGAAATATGCTGGCATGACAATGTATTTACAACTGATGGTATCAAGCAGTGAAACGTTGTGAATCAGCTACTCTCCTTCCCCCAGTAGTCATTGGAATAACTTTAAATAATTATATAAAACATAGCTATTTTGGAGCGTTTATTGTTCACAGTGTGAAGATCTTCTCCACAACCATAAAGGATACATTTTTTTAAGGAATGATTCATTCAAGTGGAAGAAGGAATATGCTTTACCACAAATCATTGTTCTCCTAATTCATTCCCACATCTCTGAGATCATCTTTCTCCTAATACTGCCCCTGGGGTAGTGGAGCTCCACTATGTTCATTATGATGAGATGTTTCTAAATGATACCTTCTATTGCAATTCAACACAGGAGCAATGCGAGGTAGAGACTCAGCAAAGGTGCTGAATGATGTCACACCAACGCACACTTTCATTCTGCCCTATGCTTTTTGGATGATTTGGACAGAAAAAGTGTTTGATTTATGATGGAGGTGATGTTGGAGCCATTTTGCCAAACTCAAATCTTGAGCCAACCAGGAAAACAGAAAGTGAGTGGCTCAAAAGATTGGAGATTAATTTAAAAACAATATTTTGGGTGCTTTTCAATTGGTTTCTGTTTTCAGCCTTGGATCACTTAACCTTTGTTCGGCAGCTGCAGAAGCTAGACATTTACCATTTTTCTGTATTCATTTATTTTAATGAAAGCTGAGCTTCTCATGCAATCACTTGATTTTAGCAGCTGAAGCTTTAAAAAAATAATACCAAGCCTTGTGAGACGTGATAAAATCATAGGCATTGGCAACACATGCATTCAGCAATAAAACTGTTTTCATTATACTGTACTAACACACTTCTACTGCATGATGCCAGTGCACAGAGACTATTGTCATTTTTACTCTGTCATGCTTTGTTGTTATTCTCAGTGTAAAATAATAATGATACAGACTGAAATCATGTGGTGTCTGCTTGTACATGGAAACCCCCCCCCCACCATAAACTGCTCTAGTCCATATTATTAGATGTAGTAAAGCCATCAGCTTATTCCAGACATGGTGCCTCACATTTTCTAGTGATAAGAATTTTCATTATTAACCATTGATTTTTACTGATCTGTGTTGAATTTGATTAATGAATTAAGCTTCACAACATACTGTGAGGTATGAGGATGCTATTATCCATATTTTACAGGGTGTGGGGGCGGGGAAAGTACAAATAGATAGTTATCAGAAAAAAAGTAATGCAGGAACTCAACAAGAGAGATCGAGGATAACTCCAGAGATGAATGGATTTTATAGAAAGTGTTTGCATAAATATTTGTTTGAATAAACTTACTTGCTTACAAGCCTCTTTTTTTCCATACTTAGATTGCAAGCTTTTTGGGATGGGGACTCTCTTTCTTTGTTTCTCGTTATAAATTCAGTACAACTGGGCCCGATCCTTGACGGGTGAGTGTAGTCCCTAGTCACTTCCCAAGGAGGAAGCAACTCTGACCACCTGAAACCGAGATCCTGCTCCTGCCTTTTTGTTTCAAGGTAATCTGCATCATCAGAGAGCATCACAAGAGCTGAGAGACTCCCTACCAGCTAAGAACTGCCTGCCCAGAGGAGGTTTCCATCTATTGACCCCTCTGTGAAATCCCATGAAATATGAACTTTCATTTCTACCCAGGAAAACTTTTACAATCTTTTCTCTGATGCTTGATGAAAGGTGTTGGTGCCCGAAAGCTTGCAATTAAATAATTTTTTTTTTTTGCAAAAATCTTGTTGGTCTAATAAAAAAATAACACCCCTCTACCACGAGCCCTGATTGCCTAGTCACTATTACAGCACAAATAATAAATGACCATAATTGGCGATAACAAAATATCCTAGATTTCTTATGACTGTGCCAATTTTCCCGTCTGTGTTTCGATATCCTCAAGGACTCTGAAACTGGACTCTCATCATAATTTGATAGATTTATCCTAGCCCAGTGCTAGGCAGAGTCCTGTCCAGGGCTGTGAGCTGGTTGCATTAGCAGCCCGCAGAAAGAGCAGCTGTCAATATTAAGAATGCCGTTAGCATCTGTGAAATGAAGAAGGAGCTACGCCTTTCCCGGCTGCTGGTGCAATGGCTGTCTGATACCAAACTTTTGCATGGATGCCCCAGAAGGCAAACCGTGCTGCTGATCCTGCTGCATTTTCTGAGGGGATGTGGCACGATGCCGCCCGGTGCCCCATAAACCCCCCAACTTCTAGTGGTCAGAACCAGAGGTTGCTCACGCCAGCCCGGGTTATTGTCACCGCCCTTATGCTGCACTGCCTCTCAGGTGGGAAGAAGCAGCTCTGTCCAGCTAATGAGCTGAAAGTACAGCCATAAAGCCCTAGAGCCTAAAGACCTGGAGAAGACTGCTGAGGATCAAAGGGCAACCGTCTATTCAGAGGGGAATGAAGGCTTTTGAGGAAAGGCAAGCCCAACGTGCACAGGAGAGAAGAAACCTCAGGAAGAATCGTGCACCACAACGAGACCTTGGTGTTGTGTTAAACAAAAAAATGAACATGAGCCACCAACCTGACGATCTGCAAGGTCCCTTCCTGTCCCTAACAGCTATGAAACCACGTTCGGGACTGTTAGACAGGAACTTCACATGTCATAAGTGTGGAAGGGACTGTCACTCAAGACTTGGGCTCTGCGACCACACTCGCTGATGTTCAACATGCTGATACCTTTCTTGGAGCAAGTCTATTGTCTCGCAAGACAGACAGATGCCTACTGCTACCAGGGGTGGGTCCAGGGTGCGGGGTGGGGGTGCAGTGGTGCAGTTGTACCCTGCTTTGATTTCTGCTCGACCCAAAGTTTAAAACCAAATGCCTGGCAGTGGCAGTGGCATTACTATTCAGGCAGCAGTGAGGGAATCAATTATCATATACCTCAGCAGTTCACAAACTCTGACAGATTGCGCACCACCACCAATTTAAAATGAAACAGCCTTAAGTACCACAAGCAATTTTTTTTTAGTTCAATCTGAGGTACCACCAGCAAATTTGTGTCATATAAAGTAATGAAAATCAATCGGTTAATGTGTACCACTGACGGGTTGTCTGAGTCCCACTGGTGGTACCTGTACCCCAGATTGGGAACCACTGATATACCTGATTCCCTCTAAACTCTTAATCCCACAAATATAAATGATCCTCTCTCCTGTTTTAATGGTCTTTATAGTTGCATTTATCCATCCATCCCTTTTTTTGGCGATTCTGCTCTCTATTCACTGCTTGTGGCAATGTAGCTCCTAGCCTGAAGCCCTGCACACTGTTCTTAACACTAGTGAGCAACACAAATTTGGGTGTGGAAATTTTAACTCAGTTGACCATCAATGCAGGCATAGAAATAACTTCCAGGAGGCGCTGCTCAAGAAGGCTAGCTTTTGGTTTTTTGGAGAAATACTTTTGTTTTATGGATCTGAGAGATGCACATTTCATTCTAATGAAACAAAGTTTTGGGATTACGCTTGCCTCATTTGTTGTGGGTTTTTTAATAGATTTTATATATATATATATA
>NW_005842038.1:1320019-1324571 GCF_000455745.1 Alligator sinensis | reverse complement strand
CGGGTGGTGTCTCAACCAGCGCAGCCATCCCGGCTGGAACACCCTGGGGGCGGCCATCTTGCCAGGCATCCCGGTGGACGCCGCCATCTTGCCTGCCGTACAAGTGGAGGCCGGCATCTTGCTTATCGTTTAGCCGTGGGCGGCCATCCATCTTGGAAACGGGCAAGCGCGCTCGGGCGGGCGGAGCCTTCTGGGGCTTCAGCACCATGGCGGCGACGCATGCGCCGAGAGGGAAGGCGCTAGGATTGGCGGAGGCGGCGCTGCGGCCGGAGGGGGCGTGTTCGGCGCTGTCATGGCGGAGCCGGAGAAGTTCTGTTACGTTTACAGCTGCGACTTGGACATCAATGTGCAGCTCAAGATGTGAGTGGGGGCGGGGCGGGGGGTGCCAGGGAGGGGGCGGGGGTTGCTAGGCAGCGCCCCCCTGCCCCCCACCTCCACCACTGCCTGTGGGGAGGGGCTGGGATGAACTGGGGTGACCTGGAGTGCATTAAGCTGGGCTGTGGTGACCTGAACTGGGGTGGATTGGGTTGAGCTGGGCTGGCACGCCCTCCCTGCTGCTCCTAGGGCAGGTCCCTCACCCCCTCACTTGCCTCCACCAGGCCCCCTTCCCCTCCCCCTCCCGCACCCCTGGGTGGGGGGGGCTCAGCTGCGCCCCCGAATCGGCATCTGCCCAGCGCGCGGTCTCATCCCTGCGCCTCGGCGAGCACGGAGGAGCCCGGCAGCGAGGCGCGTGAGCGGCCTGGAAAGGCTGGTGCGTCACTAAAGGCCGCGGCTCGTTGCCTCGAGAGGCGCAGCTCCTTGCAACCCGGCGTCGTGCACGCGGACGGCTTCGCCCAACTCAAGACATGGGCACGTTTTTGGAGGAAAGCGTCGGCAGGAGCCATCGAGCACGGGAGTGCGGGGCACGGCGGCTGAACGGGAGCTTCCTGGATGCTAAACGCTGGAGGCAACACCTGAGAGAAGAAAGGGGCGCAAAGAAAAGACTCTCGTTGTGCCATGGTTTCTTTCCCTTTCAGCCTCTGAGAGACACGGGCATGTTTGATGCACAGCCAGCACGTGGACGTTGGGCCCACAACGATTGGTTGCCCCCCTCGTTTTTAGGGGGGCCATTGGGTGTGCATCAGCTGAATTCACACGGCAGCATACAGCTATGCCCGGGACCGGAGCGAGGGTCAGGGGTTGATAACGAGTGCTTCAAGAGAAGAGCGCGTCGGCGAAGGAGCTCGCGGACGCTGCACTGTGAAACTGCCCAGAGACGTGACCACACAAGGGACAGGAAAGTGGCCCCGCAGCCATTGGGGTCCTGGCCAGAATTAGCGTGGCTGCCTCTGTGGCACAGACGACAGGGAGAGGTGGTCTGCCCCAGTAAATGGCAGTTTTCCTGTTCATCCGCTGACAGCAGAGCTATGCCCACACATTTACGTGTTTGCAGGGTCTGTCTGAATAACAGCATTTGCAGGGTGTGTTTGGGTCTTTCTGAATAACAGGATCCAGTGATTTTTCTCGCTCTCTATATATATATATAACTCCGAATATAACTGTGAAATTGCCAAAATCACCAGGGGCCCTCTTGGGCCCGTGCGGTCTGCAGACCCTTGAGGCAAGGCTTTCTTTGAGTGATCTCCTTTATTGCATGGTTGGGATAGAGTTAAACACGCTTTTGAATGCGAGGCATTCTCTGTCAGGTCTGAGGGGTAAAAGGCAGTGCAGCCCGGTAACAAAGTTGGAAAAGGGTGGAGAGAAACTTTCTCTGGAATTTATTTCAGCTATGCAGTTGGTCTAATAAAACTTGTCACCCTGAGAGATCCTTGTCTCAAGGATACACAAGGCTAGAGTGATGTAGTCGTGATGGGAATTATGTGAGCAGCAAAGATCTCTTAGGGATCGTTGAATGATCTTTTACTGAACAAATTATATGCCGTTGGTCCAATAAAAGATATCACCCTCTGATATCCTTGCTTCTCACGCAAGTCCTGGACCATTACATCTACAAATATCACTCTAACACTGTGTATCCTTGTAGTTTTGGGATATTAATTAGCCTTCAGGTCGATTTGAAATGTTTCTGCAAGCACGAACAGGTCAGTTGTGTCCTAAGTATTATCTGGACCTATACTGACAATAGGATTCATGGTGAGAATAGGGAGTGTGTATCCTCCTCTGAACTAAGTCCCACTGTTGAGAGAGAGAGAGAGAGAGAGAGAGTAAAGCATTGGTTTTCCCTACTGGGGAACAGATGTGCTGCTAGGTTTTGCTAGATATCTTGATTTTGATTTTGATTTTTTTGGAAGGACTGTTTTAAGCACCTCTCATTCGTAGTGCCAAATTGAGTTGAAAACAGATAGCAGATTGTAGAAATACCCATACTCTGACACTTGCTTAGTAGCTATGGTTGTAGATTTATAAACACTCCTGGGAAATGGAATGGGATTATAAGTGTGGTTATCAAAGGGATGTTGTAACTTAATATGTTGTATTTTATTAACCTGAAAACTGAGTAACTGAATTCTGTTTTTATTACTTTGTTTTCCAGAGGAAGTCTGGAAGGGAAAAGAGAACAGAAGAGTTACAAAGCTCTTTTAGAAGATCCGATGCTGAAGTTCTCAGGATTATACCAGGAGACCTGCTCAGACTTGTATGTAACTTGCCAAGTTTTTGCGGAAGGGAAACCCCTTGCTCTTCCAGTTAGGACTTCCTACAAAGCTTTCAGCACTAGATGGAAGTAAGTAAAGTAGATGGAAGTAAGTAGCTGCATTGTACTTATTTTACTTCTCAAGAATTAGGACATAACATTAAATATGTTTTTTTTCACCCAAATTCCAGTGTTTTCCAGTAATATGCATACCAGAGAAGTGCACAATATGCTTAATAGCATAATGAGAAACATGTCTGGCTAGGTTTGTACTAACTGTAGTTCTCTGCTTTGTAAATGACTATTCTCCCTTTGCAATGAAAGAATGAAGAAGGAGGCCGATATCAAAGGGCTGCTCTTGGAACTCTTGAAAATGACAAGAACGAGTTAGTTTCAAATTAGTACCCCAGAAATTGGCAGTGCCGTCTACTCGGTGAGCACTGTTTATATGGAGATTGGATGAATACATGGCCTTTTTCAGTGTGGGGGCTATGCACTTAAAGGGAGTGTGCTTTGTTCCTTGTACAAATTAGAACAGGGGGACTTTAACTTCTTATTTTGCAGTATTTGCTTCAGGTTCTTGATTATTCTTTTAATATCATTATATGCTAGGGACTAAGAGCCCCAGGTAGGGCTCCATCCTAATAAGTACCGAGAGAGTCATTGCTTCAGAGAGATTATAGGCTGTGTGTGTGGGTGAAGTTACATGTTACACATAGCCTATACTAAATCTGTGGAATATTAAGTGGTGTTAAAGTGAAGACGTGCTCTGAGAAGTTGTATGTGAACAGCTTATGCCATTTCATTATTCTTGCACAGCAATGAGATGCCACTAGAGGGCTGGTGAGTGGGGGTGTGACTAGGAACCAGGACACCTGGGCTCTATCCGTGCTTGGGGGCAGGTGGGACTGTGGGGCTGGCAGTGGTAAATGCTAGGATGCTGGAGGACTGCAAATTGCTCATTTTATCTCTGTGGAGTAGACCTGAAGTTGCCCTAACACAAGCTAGGTAGCATGGCCCAGAGTTAACCCTTGCCTAAAGTGGCATAATTTTGAGACAGTCAGAGGGCACTTAGCATGAATTTAACATGCAGATGCTTGTGTTTTAAGTGCCTTTAGTATGGTCTAAGAGTAACATGGAGCTTTATGACTTCACAACAGGTAGGGACGTGTAAAGAAAGAACAGGAAAACAGTTCAAAAATCAAGGAACAGAAAATGTGAGCAATCCTGGTTCAATTATATGAGCTTGGTCCCGTAGGGTCTTAAAATCCTTAAGAGGGGAAGGTGGACAAGTGATACTAGTGTTTTGGTTTAGTAAGTAGTACATGTGTCTGACTTGCCATGAAGTCCAAGTCACTGTAGTACAAAGAGTGTCATAAATATCTCATTTGCAAATCATCTGTGTGTAGTGGAAACTCCTCCATGGCAAGCAGTTGGTACTGTATAAGAAAAAGGCAAAAGCCTTCACTTGCATTTCTAGTTGAAATTTATTCTTGAGAGAGAGGCTTTCAGCAGTGTAGAACTCTGTATTGTAAGTAGTGGGGAGGGGGTGTTTTTAAAGATATTGGATTATTTTAAACATTTTCATTGTAGCACTAGTGACCTTTATGTAATTGCACCGTTATATTTTTTCCTGGGCGAGTATAACCTGTTTTCTACCTAAGTCTGGCCAGAAACACGTTCACTAAGTGCCGCTTTTTGAAGGGGCGAAGAATTGGCCTAACACATTTACATGGCAGTTTTGCAAAGGTGAATTCTGAGAATCAGTTGCAAAGTTTGTTTGCACTCACTTATGCTCTGGTTTTGCCAATGCTTATGCTTGCACTTAAATTCACTTGTGACTAAACTGGTATAAGTGTTCATGCGGTTAGGATCCAAGTGAACTTATTCAGTTATTCCTTTAATCTTCAAGTCTTAGGG
>NW_005842038.1:1315662-1319989 GCF_000455745.1 Alligator sinensis | reverse complement strand
GGAAAGAACATAGCTGGCATACAAAACAAAACAACTTTAAAGCATTAAGCTTACAACTCTTATTGTGTGTTTTCTCTCCTTAGCTGGAACGAATGGCTGAAATTGCCAGTGAAATATCCTGACTTGCCCCGCAATGCTCAAGTAGCTCTGACCATCTGGGATGTGTATGGGCCTGGTAAAGCAGTTCCTGTAGGAGGAACAACAGTCTCCCTCTTTGGAAAATATGGGTATATTTTTCTTCCTTGCATGATACATGTTTAAACCAACATGTGCTCAACCTCTGGCTCTGTGGGCCAGATGAGTGGTATGGAGCCAGCCTGTGGGTCATATCAGGCCTGGGGGCCCAGCATTACTCCTTCCTGTTCCCTGTGCCCCCGGATTGGATCCTGGAGGCCCAGTGTTGTCCCCTCCTGCGCCCCCATGATTGGGTCCTGTGGGCCTGGCGCCTCTCCCTCCCATGTGCAAGGACTGGGTGCCTGAGGCCCGGCACTGCCTCCTCCTGCCCTCTGCGCACTGGGATTAGGTCCCAGGACCCTGGTGCTGCTCCTGCCACCACCTGGCCCTGCATGCTGGGCTTGGGTACCCCATCCACTGAGCAGAGTGGGCACCCCATCCATGGGTCTGGAAATTGACAGCAGGGAAACAGTGCCACTGCTCCCCCATTGCCAAGTGTCTGGACCCATGGAGAGCCCTGTGGGCCAGATGACACGGTGCTGTGGGCTGGGGTTCAGTACCCATGTAGTAGGGGGTTTTGCAGTAGGTGTAAATGACTGCAAAACTTACCAGCATTCAGATGCTGTAACAGAAGCAAGTAGAGCTTGCACAGGTGTGATTTCTCCTGTTTATAACAAAACAGCTCATTTGTACTAGGTATTTGCAGTAATCCAATGCTAGGATGCACAGGTCCTCAGCGAAGGCAAACCTTTTACTTTTTGAAAGTCTGAAACCTTAAGAGGGCAGCTGCAGGGGCCAGTTCGCTTCATAAATGCCAGTCTTTGAGTCAGTAGGGTTATGTCCGCACTGCACTGCAGTAAGAACTTGTTTTCTTCCTTACAGCGGCAGCTATTGTTGACTACTGACAGCTTTCTTATTTTCAGTTTACTGATATGACCCTGCATCTTTCCTGCAGTATGTTTCGTCAAGGAATGCATGATCTGAAGGTCTGGCCCAATGTAGAAGCTGATGGCTCAGAGCCTACCAAAACTCCTGGCAGAACCAGCAGCACAGTCTCTGAAGATCAGATGAGCCGACTGGCTAAGGTAATGGGAAAGTGCTGCAGTTAGGTCTCAAGGTGCTTGCATTTTTAATACCTAAGCCCACTTTAATGACAGCACCTGAGCAATGTAGAAGACCTGCTTTGTGTGCCAATTTTTGATTTTGCAGTTGTTTTCTTTATAGTGGTAAGTATTTCAGAGCACTAAATTGGAGTGTCCCCGCCCATATGTTCACTGAATGGAGACTTTTTAAAAATTATATTTACCTTCATGGTTAGCTACAAGGGATATGTGACACAGTGCAGTGTGTCTCTTTAAATTACAGATTGAAGTGTAAAAATGATTAACGTTCAGGATGATGTGGCCCAGATCCGTTATAAGGAATGAAGGTAGCAACATGACCTGAAAGGGCTCAGGTGAGGCCTGAATGTTACTGCTGAGTTCCAGTAACAGCCTTAATGACTAACTTTTATTGAAGACATCAGAGTTAGAGCATTTTATAATATTCTTCAGTGATCATTTTCTAAAAAGTCAGGATTATCGAGCTTAGTCCTCTAATCAACATCTGTTAGTTGTAGGTTACTAACGAAGATGATTTTTTTTTTCATGGAAACAACATAGAAGAGACATGAGCTAGTAGTGTTTCTCCTTTGAAAACTTGACCATATTTTTGTTGTAATTGCGTAAATGCGAAGTTTTATTACCAGAAGATAATAGAGAGAGGGAGGGAAAGCCTTTTTTTAATCCTAATGCTCATTTTTTAATCCTAATGCATTGCTCAGTCTACTTAGAGTAAAGTAATGTCATGCTCATTTAGCAGCTGAAACATCTGATCCAACAGACTCTTTGTATAAAGTTTAAGTCTCCTAGTTTTTCAAGGCAACCTTCCTTGTCTTTGTGCAAATCTAAGTGAACAGGGAGATAGGAAAATTCCCGTACCATAAATATGTCCATTTCCTCATCTTGAGATTTATCATGGCAATAAACTAACTTTCATTTAAGCTCTGTATCTTTTATAAGGCTAGCTCACCTTGAGTTTCTAATAGAACTCATTATAATCTGCTCACTTATAACCAGTAGGATACTATAACCTGAGCAAGGCTGAATTTCAAGAGCACTAAGAGGGTACTTTGATTTGTATAAAGCCTGAGATACAAATTAATGCCTATCTGTCAGGCGTAGGAACAAAAACAATACAACTAATGTCTAAACTGATTATCTGAATTTGAATTTTGATAGAATACTATGTAACATTGACGGTACTGAACGCGTTCCTCATCTGATTGTTCGGTTTTCCCTCCGTCACCAAAAGCTAAGGGTAACAAACAGTCTGTGACATTTATAGTTAGCATTGGAAGAAATGAAGTATGTGAGAGCTTAATTTTCTGATTGTATGTGGTAAATTGCTTTCACATAGCGAAAGATCACTTACATTGGTAGTGAATTCAGAAAACAAACTCAGGCATAAGTAATATATTTTTTTTTAACCTGATTTAGCACTTTATCCCCAGATCTGCTAATATATGTCCATTTTCAAGCTTTTTGCCAATCATATTGCCCCACTTCCTGCTCCCCTTAGGGCAAGTCCCTAAGCCCTTGAGGCATGAGGGTGCTAAATGGAAGCCACACACAAAGGACTATTTATGTACTTAATGCAATGGATGTATAATTTAAAAACGCATAAACAGTTTCTGGTGCAGAAACGAGGAGTCAAGTCTTCTACATCCCTAGGGAAGTGCCCTAGCTGCTTGCCTGCATTCATATTAACACATGCATCTTTTTGATGGCCCAGTGCGTCTCTAGTGTTTCATTCAAAATGGAAAGTTTTCAATAAAAGGCGTTGAGAGCCCACCCAAAAATACCCTGTCACCTGATGCTGGGGGCATTCTGTCAGGTGAGAGATAATTAAATCCTATTAAGCAAAGGAAAGAATTGAGTCAATGGTCCTATACACGTGTGAGTATCCATTGACACATTGCATAGTAACAAGGTGGTATTATCCTAACCTCTGCTGCCTGGCTGTCATGTGAAGGAAATCAATGATTGCACTGTTTCTGAAAGAAAGTGCTTAGGCACTTATGGGAGTGAGTTCTGGGCTGTGAATTTCTAGTGAACAGAGGTGCCTTTCAGTAGCTAAGGCACTTCAATTCTGAAAGGGGAGACAGTTAATGCATGCCCCTGTCCTCATATTTTCCTATTGGTTGGCTTATCTCTGCTCAGCATGGTTTTTGTGGATCGTGTTTTGCCTAGCTTTCCCCATGAACTGTATAAAGAGCCTAAGTGCCTAGCTCAGGATGGTTGATCCCATTAATTAAGCTCAGGCACTATTATGGTACCTAAGTCTTATAGAACTAGGCCCTTATAACCAACTTATTTGGGGTCATTGGGTTATTTGGGTTATTCCTGCTCAATCTACAGTCAATTAAGTTCGTCTTCTTTTTTTTGTGTACCTCCTAGAACTTAAAGGTCTGGTTTCAGCCCCATTCTTTTCCCATTTTCCAGTCACTATACTGTAGTCATGCAGTTTTTGTTTCTCTGTATGCAATCCAAGTTTCCAGTATTTGGTGTAGGTTTCTAAATTCAGTGGATGTGGTGATATTTTATTTTTCCACAAAGGAAGTTATTTATTTGAACTTTTGGAATAATATGGCTTCCTTTCCTCTCTGTCTTCTCTATTTTTGTCTACCTGAGTTCAGGTTTGGCAGTTGTAGATGCGGATTGGCTGCATGCTCCTATATTGAGGCACTTTAATTCACAGAGGGTGCATCTAGACCAGATGTTTACTGTGTAGTAGACTAATTAGCTGCACAATCAACATCTCGGTGTCTACACATGTGCCCCTGTTCGGCTGGGGTAGACTAATTTACTCTGCAGCAGGGCAGTACTTGAAAATACAAGTAGTGCCCTGCTGCAGAGTAAAAAATGCCGCAGCAGCACATGTGTAGATGCTGCCCTGGCTGGCTGGGGCATGAGGGTGCTTCAGTGCAGGCACTGTCTGCTGGCTGGCCCTGTGCTGAAGCACTCTTGTTCCCCAGCCATCCCCTCCTCAGCACATTGAGCCAAGGGGAGCAGCCCTGGGCTGGCAGGCTGCCCCCCGGGACCACCGGCCGCCC
>NW_005842038.1:1299555-1313140 GCF_000455745.1 Alligator sinensis | reverse complement strand
AGGCTGCCCTGGCTGGCTGGGGCATGAGGGTGCTTCAGTGCAGGCACTGTCTGCTGGCTGGCCCTGTGCTGAAGCACTCTTGTTCCCCAGCCATCCCCTCCTCAGCACATTGAGCCAAGGGGAGCAGCCCTGGGCTGGCAGGCTGACCCCCTGGACCACCTGCCAGCCGGGACTGTTGTGCCCCAGCTCAGTGTGCTGCAGTTCTGGGCACATGTTCAAACAGCAATAAATTCCAGAGTTTATTGCTCTCGGGCGCAGATTCAAACATTAATTGCACGTGTAGCTGCGCCCAGAAGGTGCTTTGGATAAATTAACTAGAGTCCCTGGATGGAGTTCCTCACTTACCTGAGGCTAAGGGAAATGGATTTATCTTTGATTTGGCATGGTTTATTTAGCAACTGCTTGAATTTAAGAGCCATTGGAAGTTTTTTTTTATAACTTTCAATTGATGAGCAGTTATTGTTATTTAGCCATTGATGAGCAGTTTTTGTTGTCATATATAAAAGTGAATTTGGATGTTGATAAGAAAGTTTGATAGTGTCGGTTAAACACAGATGTTGTTTGGATGGGCTCTGCATCTTTTGAAGCTTTCCTTGTTGAATGACTTCTAGATTATGCTTTCAGCTTAAATACTGGATGGAGATGGATCAGATGGTGTCATGATGCTGAGTGATGTTTGACTGTAGACACCAAAATGAAATCCTCCAAATGAATGAATAACTTTAAAAGTATATGAAGTTTTAAGGAGATGTTTTCTGTTTGGAGGCAAGTCTTTTATTCCCTGATGATTTTCTGACCTTTTCCCATTGATCTGTTTAGAGAATTCAGTCGTGCTTGGCATTAGTTTTGAATAACGTCAAAACCCACATTCTGTTGCTGGGGTAAAAAAAAAGGTTTCCTACATAGCTTTCTCAAATTGAGGAAACAATGGCACATGTTCCATTTAGCAGTGGAGTGCCACATTGCCATGAGACCATGAAATGTTTAAAAGCAGTTTTAGAAACTGTCAGTAAGGCTGAAAGCTGTGAAGATGCAGCCCCTGGGGTTGTTGACAAAGTTGACTTCATTCCCTTTCCGAGTCATTTACATGCAGGGACTGGAGCAGTCTAGTGCTCTCCAACATTAATGACATCAGGATATTATAATTAAGTACTTTATCTTATGAGCAGTTGGTTAATTTATTGCTTTTAAATGAAGGCTGCACTGCTAATTTCTTAGTTGATTCCTCCACTTCACTTCTCCCTTCACACCCATCACCACTCCTACCAACTGAATAAAATTGCCTAGATCCTACCATTACCTTTTCCCTAATCACTTAAATGAAAATGTTCAGTTCTCCAGGGAAATGGTGATCTATCTTCATTTTTCACCTGAAGAGAATGTTTCTTATTTAGCAATGCATTCCCTTTTCCCCTGATTATTTTAAGCCCTTTATGTATTCCTGGAGAGAGATGTCAGTTTTACAAGAGTATATGACTGTAGACCTCTTGAATTGTGTACATCAGTAATTGCTGATGCATTGCCCCTCTTGCTTTTTAGAATCCAAGCAGGTAAAAGAAAGAAATAATTTGCCTTTTAAAATGTGGACTTATGACTTCTGCTTTATCTTCTGGTCCAAAGGATAAAGAGAAATTAATATGCGACTACAGCTTGCCAAGAGTTAACTAAATACCACTGGGGACTCTGGATTTCATGTACATCTATGGCATGAACACATGTCCAGTTTCTGCTGAAAATTTTAATATAACAGTTTCAAAATAGCAGAAATAAAATCTTTACCATAAAAGCCCATTCAAAGAACTGCTCTCAAAAGTTTTGAGTGCTTGGTGGGAAGGACACAGTTTAACATGGTCAAAATGATGGAGTAGCTGCTTTAATAACAATTTTGGGGGAGGAAAGTGAGCTATATATCTCTCGGTGGTCTCTGGGCATTGTCATGATACATGACATAACATGGCTTAGAAATGCCTTTGGGGAAAAACCTGCTGAGCTAGGAGTAGCACATTTGTAAATTCTAACAAAGGCTTAAGACTGGGAAGCTTTCACCCCTGGGAAGTAATCAAATCCAAACAAGCCTAGTTTGGACCTTCAGAGGATATTGAACTGCGCTAAGGCTGAAAAGGACTGTGCTGCACAATACAGAATAGGGAGATCCAGAGACAAAGTTGGTAGATACTGCTTGTGCTTATATATCTGTTGGGAAAAGTGAAAGACTGATAGTTTTATTCTTTGATCTTCTGCTTGCACATGCATTCAAGTACCAAACCCTAGGAAGGGGCTCTGACCACCCTCCATCCCTACACCTTCCTCTTGATATGCATCTTCTCTGACCTCTCCCTGCCAGCTCTCCCTAGAGATAAGAACTAGGTGCCTGTGGCATCTTAGGCTCCTATAGACATGCATTGAGCCTGCTCCGACGTGCTGGAAATCCAATTAATTGAGTCTGCTGGAGCGCAGGAAGTGACACGCTCCGGCAGCCTTCCCCATCACGTGTATCATTGTCCCCACGCTGAAAAAATGGCAGTGGGGCTCTTTGAAATAAAACACATTCAATGAGCTTTAGTTCAAAATGCCTTGCCGCCATCTTTTCAGTACAGAGACGCTGATACACATGACGCACAGGCACTTTTAATTAGCGCGATTTGCTAATTAAAGTGCCTGGCACAACGTCCCAGAGCACGTGTCAAAATGCCTGTAGCGACTACCTGGTTTAGAGAGGAATGGGCTTTCATAGGTAACCGTCTACTTTGGCAACTGTTATGAATGGGCTAGGAAAACTTAGAAACTACAGTTTACTGAGGGGTAGTGTCATTACAGCTTCCGAGAATTAACTTCAAAAGGTTGCTGACTGTGACTTATCAAATTCTTGTTATTCAGGTTAGGTTATATTGGGGTCTAGAGTTTCAAAAGGATGTCAAGTAAATCAGCTGCCTTAAGCATATGAACTTGTATCCATTGTCAGGTTATGTTTCTAATATTCCCCTGGAAAAGGGTTCAGAATAGAGGGCATAAGAAGCCTGAGGCCACTCTGCAATTTATGACTTTTTAAAAATGGCTGGTTCCTTGGAGGTCAAGCTATAAACAATGAAGATAAATAACATAGCAGTGTTTCCCCCTCTGGATAGCTGCATGACAGGGTTTTCAATATAAGTTTGAATGCTTGGGAAAGTAAGGGGATGATGGCTAACTAGAGCTGCTAACTACAGACAGAAATTATTCCAGCTTTCTTGTCATCGTTTCCATTGAACCTTAATTTGAGCTGCAGTATCTATACTGTTCAAGGCCTAGTTTCCTTAACAGCCCAAGAGGCTGAACTGTTCAGAGTATTTGTGGAATGGACACACATCAAGGAAGTGAATGCTCTACTTGTTTTCTTGAGTGATCTGACCTAGATTTGATTTTTGGATCTCTAGAGGTGAAAGACTGCTTCAAAAACTAACTTCAGCCACAATTCATTCAAACTCATAACAGTTGTGTTTGTGCTAAGTTAGTGGCTCTGGTTGAATACCCAAAGACCAGAAATCTCTCTCATACGGTAGGCAGAGCCCAGTACAGAGGCTAAATTTGAATTTCTAACCTTGGAGTTTAATATTCTGTTCTGTGCTATCCATATGTATATTAGGAACAGTGAAAAAATGCAAAAATCTCGAACTCTTGGTTCAGAGATGATGCCTTTTATTAGACCAACTGAGAAATTGAAAAAAAACATTATCTTTTTCTGCAAGTTTTTGGGCTCACTCCCTTCGTCAGGCTCAGGGAAAGTTAAAGATGGTAAAAAGTTCCCATATGTTGGAATCCTGTTTGATCTGCACAACAAAAACAGCCCCACAAAGGCATTCTCATGGAACCAGAGGGACAGATTTCCAGCTTCTGCTTCCTCAGTGCAAAAATGAAGTTTATATCGTACATATGGGAAGTTTTTACCATCTTTAACTTTGCCTGAGCCTGATGAAGGGCATACGAGTCCGAAAGCTTGAGGAAAAAGATATTTTTTTTGTAATTTCTCAGTTTGTCTAATACAAAGGATCATCTCTGAACCAAGAGTTCGAAATTTTTGCTTTTTTTTTGTCTCAGACCAGCACGGCTGCCAAAGACATCCCAGGAGCAGTGAAAAAGGCACTCAAGGAAGAGACAGGCATTCAAGGCTTTTTTTGGATTGAAGGGGCAGCTAATTATAATGTGACTAGATAGCAAGAGGCTCGGTTAAGTCTTTAAAACACAAGTATAAAAAGGTCGTGTTTGCTGTAATGATGGCCAGTGTTTCTCTCATGAACAGGCGTTCTGTAGGAAATAAGGTAATTCTTTTGTCCATTGGTTGCAAATGTACTTCTCTGTCAAGACCTGTAACTTTTATTCCTCCTGGTGACAAAGAAATGTGTTATGTTGAGGTCTCATTCCTGCGGTGGCTAGGATGATTCTGGGCTGGTGATTTCAGATGCTATTAAAAACTTTTTTGGAAACCAGTAAATTCTAATGCTTCATCTTATCTTTTTTTTTTTTTTAATCTAGTCAAGGGGAGGCAACCTTGAATCCAAGCTTTTACAAAAACTTAAGATTAAAGTTTGGGATGAATGAATTGTGGTTAAAGCTTTAACCACAACAAAAAAACCCCCAAACCAAACATATTCCTGATTTTGATTTGTGACGTGACAGTGTACCCTTAGCTAAAATCCTGGGTATTATTTTATTGCAGGGGTGGCCAACTGGTGGCTTTAAGAGCCACATATGGCTCCCAGGCAGTTTAGAAGTAGCTGCTACACTGTATTAGTTCATTTTCTATTTTTGGCTTGTTTAGCAGCTAAGAAGGTTAGGAAGTTTGGCCAACCCTGCTCTATTAGGTTGCGTGCTGGTGCCTGAGGCTGTCAAACTTCTAGCTTTGTCTTGAGGCTTGCTGTAGCAAGTATACTAAGTGAGATTTTTTCCGGTCAACAGCTGAGCCCTTCTGGATGATGTAGTTCTTTTGCTGAAGCAGTGGTGTTGCGTATGTGTGGTTTAAATACAATTTTTTTTGTTAATAATTATTTGAGGTCAAGGCTTCAAGAACTGATTCTTTCTATTATCAGGTATAATTCAGGAGAAGAGATCATGATAGGATCTCTTTGTTAGATTACAGACACCATGATCACATAGGATGATGGTGGGTGTGAATTCAAGTATACCATATTTTTATACCTCTCCAAGCATGTCTTCTCCCTGCTTTCCCCCCCCCCCCAAAAAAAAAAAAAAAACACCCAGTTAATCCCACCACCCTGAGATGTATTTGTCCATGTAGATTTCACAAACCTAAAACAGAAAAATGAAATGAAACTTAGAATCATAGAAAATGAGGCTTGGAAGAGACCTCAGGAGGTCACATCTAGTCCAACCTCCTACTCAAAGCAGGACCATCGTCAGCTAGATCATCCTAGCCAGGGCTTTGTCTAGCCAGATCCTAAAAACCTCCAAGGATGGAGAGTCCACAGGCTCTCTGGGTAACCTGTTCCAGTGCTTTACCATCCTCCTGGTGAGAGAGTTTTTTTCCTAATGTCTAACCTAAACCTCCCTTGCTGCAACTTGAGGCCATTGCTCCTTATTCTGTTATCTGCCACCACTGAGAACAGTCCAGCTCCATCCTCTTTGCAATCTCCCTTTCTTATTCTGAAGATGAAACTCATGCTTCTTGTTAGTACAAGGGTCTGCAGCTTACAGCCTGCAAAGGGTTTGGATATAGCCAGCAGTGAGGTGCCTTCTCTGCTGTGAGCTAGGAGTTCCTCTGCCACGTACTGCTGATCTCCTCCACAGCGCCCACGCCACCTTCTGCTGCTTCAGCCCTCCCTTCTTTATGCCGAGGGCTACTCTTGTGCCCCTCCTTACCTTTGCTGATGAATTTGATTCTCCCTATCGCTGTTGGTAATGGGAATTGGTGACACCCAGCAGTGAGGGTAAGTGGAGGGCTGGGGCACTGTGGAGGGGATCGACTGCCTGCTATGGCAGCTTGGTTACAAGCAGCAACCTACTGTTTTTAAGTATTGCTGCCCTGTTCTGGGGGAATGTATTTGTCATGATGGATTGTGTTAGAGAAGCAAATAAAATCCTTTTTTTAATCTTTTAAAGGGGAAAAATAAAAGGGTCAGTAATATTGTGGGTGGATTTAGTTTAGCTAAAGAGAGAACTTCAGAGGTTACCAAGGTTGATTTTTTTTTTTCCAGTGGCTGTAACTAATCTTTCAGGTTGCAAATAGAGGAAAATGACTTGTCATGGACCTGATTTTAGTGAGGTATCTCCTTTATTACAGAGATCATGATCACCCATAACTTGCAGCATGTTTAGTGTACAATACTAGGTATGGCTCAGACTCGGACCCAGCTTTTTCATTCATTCACAGTGTTTCTCATCAGGTTTTCTTGCACTTCTGCTTGGGGATTGTAAGACAGATAAGACAGGGTGGTGTACAATGACTTGCAGGGCATTTTACTTACCTTCAAATCTTTTTCTTATTTAGACTTTTGTAATAACAAGAGTGGTGGTTGCTGTTATAGGGAAGACATCTGTTTCAGTCATTTTCTGTAACTGTTTTTCATGGAGAAATTGCGTGGAAAACCTAGCTGGTTCCTGAGTCGGGACTCCTGTTTTCCTGAGTTTTCATCCAAACTTGTTTTATGAAGTGACACAATATAATTTCTCTGTCCTGAGGTGCTATTTTGTTCTAATGTAAAGACTTCTGGTTCATCAGAATTTTTTGTTGCTCTCCATTTGGATTTTCTATTTAGACTAACTTACATTTTCATATTCTGAATAGGGTTCTAGAAAAAAAATGCCAAATGAAAAAAAAATACAATTCTGATTTTACTTGGAAATATCCCCTTTAACATGTTTAACTAACAAGTCTCTTTAATAATAGGAGCCTGACAAGGAGGATTTGGAGGAAGTAAGTAGTAAGGGGACAAGGCTTGTCAGCACACAGTTTTGAGAGATTGTTTTGCATCAGGAGCATGAACTAAACCTTATTAACTAACGCTTTTCACTATGCTTTGAATTGTGAAGTTTTGAAATTAAATTACCTTCTTATTGAATTTAATCCCTTCTTTAATCCACTGCTGTTTTCATGGCTGTCTTTTTGACCTCACCTTTTCTGATGGTCACATTTTCCTCCTCTTTTATTAACTGACATGGTTCTTCAGAATTATTTGAAAGCATGCATTTGCAGTGTGGCCATATACATCTGTACCTGCATACTTTCTAGTTTGAATGCTCCTGGAAGATAATTAAGTGTGGGCTTCTTAATTAATATAGACATTTCTTTAGCTTTCGAGGACATTTCCAAAAGATATTCTGTTGTCTTGCTGATGCAGTTACCTCCAGACTGGACTGCATGCTCACCGCACCTCTTTATCACTCATTTAAAGGTCTAAGAGATAAAGTGCTTTAGTCTCTTGCCTATTCATGTGATTCTTCCCAGAATGTCTTCTGCAAACTTGGGGCCTTGAGTTGGGGGGCATTGAATGATCTGAAAAAATGCTGTAAAATCTGTGCAGAGTAAAGAACCAAGATAAGTACAAACAAACAAGGTAACAAACAGTGTTTTTTGTGACTACCTGTTCTCAGGGACCAATAGGAAGTCCTGCCTTCATTGGACATACCCTATTTTCTGTTTGTTCTGCTCTTTGCTTTGTAAGAAAAAAAAAACATTTAAAGAATGGATAAGTTGAGCTGATTCCCTTTTTTATACTAGGGACTAGATCATGTATCAGGTGTAAAGGCACTACTACCTTTAAGCTTGAGTTTTAGTGATTATTTAGTATCAGCCAGGGTAACTTGAATACTCCAGTTCAATATCATGTGCTTGGGACAGGCTCCTTCCCCCCAGTATATATAGATTTTCTTTAAATGCAGATGTGTACCCAAGTACTAGCTATTTCTTATTTAATAAGAGAAAAATTACATTGTTCAGTGGACCACATATAAATAAATATGTTCTGGTAAATAATCTGAGACTCTTCAATCAGCAAGTAAAAGCTCACCAGCTCAATATGTTCAAGCTATTGAAACACATGGTTAGTAGCAACCCGAAGGGTGGTTGTCATGAATATACTTCTTGGCCATGATGGTCCTCCTTGGGCACTCTTCCACTTCCGTTACCAAAACAAGATTTGATTGTTACTATCACCATTTGACCCTTTGATGCAAGCATCAAGAATGGCCATCAAATAACCTCAAGAAAATCATTTGACTCCTTCCTTTCTTATTTAGTAGTGGTTAGCATACCTCACTCAAGTAGTGCTGGATGTGGTTTGGCCAATGCCAGGCTTTGATTTAGTTGATTTTTGGATGTTGTGACTTTCTAGCAGGTTATGCTTGTATGGTGATTAAATGCTTAACAGAGGAATGCCAAGATACTGAGAAGTCAGAGGTACGTGGAGAACGGCAACACAGAAGCATGCTATGTTATGTCAGAAATAATAGGTGAATAGGAAGAATGGTAGGTGAATAGGGAGACCACAGAGATGTTATGGTGATAGGTGAATAGGGAGATCAATAGTTGGAGGGAAATAGGTGATAAAGATGCAAGAGACAGGAGGATAATAGTGTGGCAGCTGCCTATTCCATATAGGTACAGAGACATGTAGATTGGCACCTCCCTGTACCTCATGCAATGCAGGGTAAGCAGTCCCTATTTAGCCAGCAAATAAGCTTGCATTTTTGTGTGCATTCCTTTTAATTTTAAGCCTGAAACCCTAATGCATAAATTAGGGATACGCAATTTCTCTCTTCAAGGTGAGGAAATAATGGAAGATAAAACCAGCATACTTACTATTTTTTAAGTTCATTATTTGTCTTAAATACACATTTTCTGGAGGAATCTGATTTATGACTTAAATACTCATGGTTAGCATTATAGTGTTGTCCTGCATGTCAGTCCCTGGCTTAGACTCTGATGTGTTACTGTAATCCTACACAGTTCAGTAAAAGAAAAATTTCTAGAGGTGCACCAATATATTGGATCGGCACTGATATAAGGAAAATTGACTGTATCAGCAGTCAGCTTTTTTTGGCTGATATGTCCGATTAATGCCATGGATAAATGCCCCTTGCATGTGCACAGTTGCAGCACAGCAAGGTGGTGGCCAGGAGCACAACCTGGCAGCGTGGAGAGCAGCCGGGTCTGGCTGGTAAGTCTGTTGTGAAGGAAGGGGTGGGAGGGAGCAGGCAGATCAAGGTCTCCTGCAGTGAGGGAGGGAGTGGGGTTAGGGCTGGTGCAGGCGCTGCCAAGATGAGGCTAAGCAGGTGATGGAGCCGCGAGCAGCTCATCTGGGTGAAGGGTGGGGAAGGGGTGGCTCCTACCACTACGTGCACCTCAGGAGAGCGTGGGGATGTGTGCGCCCCCGGACCTGTGTGCAGCGGGGTGCTACTGTGAAATTTGAGGTGGCTTCACCCCTGCCCCCCCCCACACACACACATAATCTTCTCCCAGTGCTGCTGCCTGCCCCAGGAAGAACCCAGTGCTGTCCTGGCCCCAGCCTGCAGTGGCAGCCTGCTCTTACCCCACATGGATCTGGGGACACATGTTCCCCATGCCCTCCCGGGGTGCATGCAGCAGCAGGAGCTGCTAACCCCTCCTCGTGCCCCCTGGACAAGCCTCTCGTGGCTCCATCCTGTGCCCTGCCCTGGCTGTGCAGCACCTGCCCCAGCCCCCACTCCCTCTCTCACCGCAGCGGCCATGATCTGCCTCACCTCTTCCCTTGCAACAGATTTACCAGCCGAATGCCGCTCTCCATGCTGCCCCGCTGCATATTGGATTGGTATTGGCCGATATGGCTCATTAAAAATTAGCTATCGGTATCAGTCCAAGAATTCTCTGTTGGTGCACCTCTAAAAATTTCTGGTCTTTTTTTTTTTTTTTTGGCTCCACCCCCTCACCTTGAAAAGAACCTCCTGAAATTATTGTTGCATAATTTTGCTGTCATGTACAAAATTTGGTATCAATTAATGGAAGCTGTAGTGCAGGCATAAATACTGTGGGTGCATCTACACAAGTAATTCAGCTGCCCCAATGAAGTCTGGCGCAGTTTGTGCCATGGTTAGCTGCTCCTGTGCACAGCATTTACACGTGTGCATGGGACCAGAGCAATTTGAACCAGGGAAGAGCAGCCCTGGGCTGACAGAGGGCCTAGGGTGGGACAGCCTTGGGCTCGGTGGCAGTCAGGTGGCGAAGGGGCTGGGGCACAAGAGTGGGCTGGCAGATCTCCCTTGTATTGTAGCACCCTTGTGCCCCAGCCATCCCCTGTCACGGTCTACGTGTGCCTTTGAGCATATGTAATTATTCCGCCATGGGATAGTACTATTCCTGACTTACTACCCAAAAGTGGAGTTAATTAATTTACTGAGCCCTAATACATGTAGACTGTGATGCTTTGCTGCTGAGCTAATTAGTCAACTGCAGTAAAATGCATGTGTAGATGCACGCTGTTATGCTAACACACATTGGGCCTGCCTTTAGGTAGAGAGGGGTAAAACAATACTTGTCAGACATCATGTTCTTTGGTAGCAAAAAAATTGAGCACCAATATACCAATACTGTGTTTTGCATATGTTTGACCCTATACTAGACTTGGGTACTTCCTTTTTTTTTGAGAAAAAGCATCAGAAACTTCTGATATTTCTTACTCCTGACGGATTTATTTTTTGTTAACCATATTTGAATTACTGATGTATTGCCTGTGAACAGTTGTTGAGCCACACTGCTTTTCTGAACAGAAGATTTAAAATTTTAAATGACAGGTCTTCAGTTTTTATTGTATAATGCAATATTTTGTGAGGATTCTGTATTGGATTCTGTAAAGATCAAAGGCTCCTATTGTGCAGAAGGTAAAGTCAGCATTTTAACTTGTTTGTTTGTTTGTTTTGCTCCATATTCTGTGCATGATGACATATATTGTTTTTGCAAAAAGTTGGTGGTATTTTTACACTATTATTGATTTTCAGGTTCAAGGGACTGCTAGCCTGCTTTTTCTGTGTTGTTCTTGAGCTGTTCAAAGTGTAGGCCACATTTTAATTAACTTTTTGCCTATTAGCAGTCCATGAATCAATTGCATAACATCTCTGTGATAGCTATAGAAATGCTTAGGTGGAACAGAATTATTAGGAAACTATTTCATACATTTTAATGAAGTAAGGAAACAGAAAAGAAATAAGCATGGTTTTACCAGCAAATGCTCTGCAGCAGACATTCTGAGAGCTGCCTTTGCAGCATTGCTGGTATAGGCAACCTTAATCTTATCAGCTCTCTAAATCACTTTTAAAGAAAGATTATATTTATGAAGTTTATAGAAAATCTTAAACTCCTTTGTGTTAATGATTTTTTAAAAGATTTTAGAATCAAATGTTTTGCACAGAAGAAGCCACTAAGTCATTAATAATGTTATGCTACTGCTCTTAAAAAAAAAAAAAATGAAAAGCCCCCTTTCTGTATGTCATATAATGAATTCAATTAAGCTGAGTGGCGTGTGTGTGCTGCCATTTGTCATGATGGATGTTTTGTATCCCGGGAGTAATTAATTTTACAGTGTGGGTTAATTGTTTACAAAGGCTGCTATGCACATAATGTAGAATTGTTTTAAATTTCCTCACTTTCTTTTCCTAGCTTCACACGCTAATATATTTTGAAAATTATGACTTGGAGATATTCCTTTTAAGTTGCAGCAGTTTAAATAGTATCACTATATATTTCCATGGCAGCTCACCAAATCTCATCGACAAGGTCACATGGTGAAAGTAGACTGGCTGGACAGACTGACCTTTAGAGAAATAGAAATGATCAATGAGGTACGTCATCATATATCAGCTTTCTAATGGGTTTTTTGGATTTTGCTAGTATGGAAGCCTTGGCTTGCTTGGGAGACTGTAATTCAAATAGCTTGCTCTATTTTACTTTTCTTTTGTGCACATTGAACAAAGTACTCATTCTGAAAAGTTAACTTACTCTTGGATTAATGATACAAAGATGGATGAAAATAGTCAGCTCTAAATATTAGCTGTCAGTATTAATGTTCTCATTAACTTAAAGATGAAAATAAAAAAGCCAAACTATTTCTAGATTAAGTAAGTAGACAGGGGAAAGGTTTAAAGTCTTATCTTACAGTTTTACAGCAAATATTGTTTGGGTATGACCAGCATGGCTTTAGATTCTTTAAGTGCTCTGATCATCTTGAGAAGAAGAAAAAAATGAAAATTGTCTCAATAACTTCTCTCAGTGTACTTCAACCCATGCAGACTTTATTACATTCACTATGCTCTAATGGACTTAAATCATTTTGTTCTAAATTATGCTGGCTTGGGCAAAAAAATAGTGTGTTTACAGACTCAAATCCAATGCCTTTGTTTTTAATTTATGGATTAACTGCCCCCAGTTCAGGAGACAAATAGGATAGAAGTTATTGTACTACTCTGTCCATTTTATTCTGTAACTAATACATGCAAATGTAGAAAAAAACCACTAAGGGTAAGGACTTTTTGTTCCTGAGTAGTGCTTGTAGCACTGATTATATTCTTTTTGGGAATGCCTTATAGTCCTTTTGGGAATGCCTAGCAAATGGCTTGGTGATTAGGGCATACTGTGGGGAGTATAAGATAAGAGTCTGAACCTCTTCTGAGTAATGGAGACCAAAAGCCTGGGCCTCCCACTCCCTGGGTAAGTGCCCTAACCAGTAGACTAAAGGTATCCAGCTGGCATCCCACTCCTGCCCAGCTGCTGCTTCCCCTCCATCACTGGCTGCTGTTTGCAGCCAGTGTCACTGGGTTCCCACTCCCTCCCTGTCTCCTGCTGCTGCTTCTTGCCCTTGCCTCAGGGGACCTGGCAGTATGGCACATGACACAGGGAGCTGAGGATGAACCTGAGGCTACTGGTGTGCGGGGGACCACACATTGCAGCGATGAAGGGTATGCATGGTACAGTGGCAGGGGAGTGCCCATATGGGTACCTGCTACAATGAAGGATGGGGCTGGAGCAGCTGTGTGCCTTGCCTGTTTTGTGGACTTTGGGTTCGGGCCCAATTTTGTGAGTTGTCTTAGTACAATTTGTGACTAGAAGACTTGTAGATGAAGCAAAACTTCCTCTGGACATCATTTAGACATGACTATAGTACCTTCTAGTGCAACTCCTTTAACTTGGCTCTTTCACTGGATCATCTAAACAATCCCCATCTGACTTCATGTGAATGTTTGTCATGTAGCATGGATTTCAATTCAGAATATCAGAGAAAGCTGGTATCTTTTAAGTAGTTATCTGAAATTGTAAACTGAGTAATTGCCACAACAGTAATTGCTGATAATCATCAGTTGGAGCACAAAGGAAATAGTTATTACTTTAAGGAAATGCTGAAGATTGTTCTTTAACAAACCATTCACATCTATCATCTTTTTCTTTCTTTCTTTTTAGAGGGAGAAACGAAGTTCTAATTTTATGTACTTGATGATTGAGTTTCGTTGTGTCAAGTGTGATGATAAAGAATATGGAATAGTTTACTATGAAAAGGTATGTGTCTTGCAGTTTTTATGATCTCCTTTAAAAAGTGAGCCATGCACCAAAAAATGACAGGTTTTCCTGCTG
>NW_005842038.1:1254283-1299535 GCF_000455745.1 Alligator sinensis | reverse complement strand
TGCTGAGATGAAATATTCTGTGGCAAGATAACAGCAGACAGCTGTCACTGGCAGCTGTTTATGTACATACAAATCAAATAGTATAGCTACAACAAGATTACAGAAGTCAATCATTCATGCAATGTGGTTCAAAATTACAGAATTTAGTAAGAGTGAGTGATTAAAAACTTTCTGATGTGTTGTTTCCCAAATAATCAAGTGGTACTTTCAGGGAGACTAGGTAAAGTTAGTTCTTGGGTTAGGAGGGAGAGAGACCCATCTGGATCATCTGACTTCAGAAAAGATTGACTACTTAAAATGTTGCACAAGAGCTAGGGTAATGGACCCATTCTCTTGTCCAAGCAAATAACAGAGACTTATTCCTCCATGTTGTGTGTAATGGTCTGAAAACATTATGATCTCTCCAGCAGAAAGGTGTTATAGTAAGAGGAGAAAACCTTTTGCTTTGTTATATAACAGTATCTTGCATGAATGTGGCATTTTGCATGTAAGAATTTCAGGCCAAATTACAGACACTCAAAAGTAGCCTGTGAAGTAAGCAAGCGTTCTCATTCTAATTTTCCATATAGAAAGATCAGAGTATAGAGAAACCAGATATTACATCTGATATAGGGCTTAAGCTTCTAGCTGTTTCCTTACCTTAGAGATGTATTGTTCTCTTTCATGGAGAATTACTACACTCTGGGTTTTTTTCTGGCTTGCATTTGGGTGATATCACTTGAGTACAAGTGTGGATGTTGACAAAAATGGGTTTTTACTACCTGGATAAGTTTCCTTGTAGTGGGACCTGAACCTTGTAGTGTTTGGTATGGGGTACAGAACTTCCGCTTACCACTGGGAGAAAGGATGCAAGACATTTTAAAAAACAGAAGATACTGGTCTAAATCTGAGGACACACATTTTATTTTGTTTATCGATGGTCAGACTTTCTTTTTGAAGCAGTCTGAAATTCCAGTGGCACCTTGCTTGCCAGGCAGATTTTGGTTGGCAACTTGTTTTGTCCTCCTGACAGCTCATCCTCCTAGCTCAGTGACATTTCTCTTGTGTCCTGCCCCAGCATCAGAAACACCAAGACTTTCAGGATTTATGGCTGTGGAGCAGTCTGTCTGCTTACCTGTCTGGAAGCCGAGGCTCTATTCTGTCATGGAGAATTATTACGCTCTGGTTTTCTTTCTGGTTTTCAATAACATCAGATTTTGAAGTGCCCAGATCCTCTAAAACAGAATTACCCTGCACAACTCTGCAAACAAGCCTTTTCATTTGAAGCGTGACAAAGAAATGTAATCTGGGATAAAACAGTTTACTAACCATTGTTGCTATGTTTTAATGGCATATCTAATTGGAACCTTTTACATTAGGAAAAACTGGGAGATGGTGTGGGTAGGTATCTTTTCGCTTTCAAGTTCGACATTCCATAGAAATCAAAAGAATGGCTATTAACATCCTTCCAAAGAAGCCTGAAAATAGGGATGGAAAAACTGTATGTGGACCTTTTGGGAGTTGCACCAGTGTAAATTGAGAATCATTTAAATCAGTAGAGTTCCACAGACACAAAATGGTGCAAGATTCAGAGTTGACATACTTGCAAATTTCCCAAAAGATGCAATATGAGCAGATAAGTGCATGAAACAGATAATTAAATGGGCTGCTCTTCTGCAGAGTGATGAGATGATTGGGTAATAGGACATTTGCAAATTGCAGTTAATTAAAAATTTTAAGGACTTGTTTTTTGGGAAACAGCTTTTCAACAGGTGCCTGACCCCTTTTCTGGCAGCAGTGGAAAACAGCTCATAAGTTAGTGCTTGTCTTCTCCAACTTGTCATGCTTCCAATTACAGTATAAAGATCACCAATCCAGTATATTGAATCTAATGAAACTAGGCTCTCTTGTCACCTGTCTGTGACTGATAGTCTAAGTGAAGATTACTTGTCACACTTGTGTTGATAAATTTGTGCTTTCATGTTTACTGAGAACCCACCTGTTGAACAGTAGCTGATAGAATTTGGGATTCTCTGACTCAACATGTAATTACTACATGTAAAGTCAAGTGGCAGACTCACATAATTCTGATAGGGAATTCAAGAGGTGAGAAGTAGCAATCTGCAGGTAGCTGGAACATGGCTTTCATGTCTCCTATCAGGTGTAAAGATTGACTGTGAATTTCCAAATGCAAGTATCTTTTCTCTTCAAGGAAAGCTGGCCTCTGTTAGGAAAGTTTATCTCTGTATATAGGCTTCAAACAAATACTCAGGCAGTTTCCATGCCACATCCATTTTTAAAGGAATTATTCACTTAGAGGATCTTTTCCCATTTTGTACAACTGTTTTTCTTAGTTTCTTCACTACTGTGTGTCCATTAGGTTCTGGGTGAAGATCCTGGACTTTGGAAGGCTGTTTAGTGTGTCAGTATTATAAGGGTGGGTAAAACTGCTAATATCTTTAGGCCTTGTACAGACATTTAGTTTCTCCTGGGAGAGTTGCTCTCCCAGGAGAAACCATAAGTATACAGACAAGTTCAGGCTTTTTCTCCTAGAGTGAGAATGTCTGGTCCAGGAGAAAAATAACTAGGGAATGAGCAGGGTGAAATCACTCCTTGGAGAGTTGCTCTTGGAGAGCGAATATCTGTACATACCGTGACTTCTCCTAGAAGAGAACATAGCGCTCCAGCATGCCAACCTCTGCCCCTGCCTTGCCCCTAGGGATACAGTGTGTTGCTTGCTGGACTCTGTTGCTCTGCAGAACACGCACCACTTCACAATCCCCATGCTGTGCTGCCGGGAAACCTAGGCTGATCTTGGGCAGTCTGGGTGAGACAACTGTGGCTGCCCTAATCTACCAGGCAATACATGGCACCAATGCATAAGGGAACCTGTAGAGATACATGCATAGCCCCCCTGGCTGCAGTGCCAGCACTGCAAGCTCTCCACTCTTCAGGGCTTCATGATACAGATGTCTATACGTTTGGCTTTCAGTAAGTTTTGCTACTTGGAGAACATACCTGGGGAAATTTTCCCGGAGCATTTGAACATGTGTATGCAACCTTAGTCTGCAAACTGATCGCGTTGTGTCCAAAGCATTTCAAGTAGGCTGTTTTTTAAATATATCCCCAATAATATATAACCCCAATAATATAATTTGGCCCATGAAAACAATGAGAGAGCTTGGCTGATTTGCATTTTCTCTTTACATTTTATTCTATAATATATGAAAATGGAAAGACAGACTTACCTGCATTTCTCTCTCTCTCTCTCCCTTTCTTTATCCATCAGTATAGCAGACCTCCATTTGGGGGGGGGGGGGGGGGGGGGGGGGGACGAGCAGCTCGCGGGTATTTGGTTCCCCAGTGTTGAATAGCATTAGCTGAAATAACAAGAAAAAAGGTTAGTTGTTAGGTTTTAAATCTCAGTATTTAGCCTCAGTGCAATGTAAACATCTCAGTGTTTTAAATCATTAAAATACTGAGTTTCACCTCTCTCTCTCTCTTTTTACCCCTGTAGCAGTATCTTGAGAGATTTCTTGCGTAGTGGCATAAAGGTATCAACCATAAATTGTATAGTTTTGATTGTTGCCTTTTTTTCCGTGCAATTTGCCAAGATTAAAAAGAACTCAAGATGTTTGCTCTTTTGGCTCGTAACTTTTTAAAATCTTTAACTGACATGAAGATCAAATATCGGTTATTAGGCTGGGCTTAACATCATCCACATCTCTGTATATTTTCCTTAGCTAGAAAGTATTATTTAGAGTGTGACTTGTCAGAATTGTGATGGTAAAAATGGCACCTTGAAAACCACAGAAAGCTAAGTAGTACAGCGAAAGAGCCCTCCTGTGTATGCTTGGTTTGCTGGCACAAAGAGAAGCTTTTACTATAGTCAGCAGTGCCGAATCAATATATCTGTAGGACGAGGAGCTGTATGATAGTTTGTCTCTCTCATTATCCACAAAACTGCCAGCTGTGTTTCATTCCAAGATAGGGGTAAAGTATGAAGCAGAACAAACACTGCACTTCTTTTGAATCAGACCTGTTCTTGGAGTCAGTTGTGGAAAGAAGAAGTGAGCCCACAAGATAAAGTCTTTTTGAGTCCCCTTTATGACTACCCCTTTATTGCTTTAAGTGAAAAATAATCTCCTTAACTTGTTGAAACTCAGAATTCTGAGTCCATGGGAAACTCGACACTTAAAATTTTGTCATGGACTGGGCTGAAATATAAGTTTCCCAGACAAAAGAAGCAGACAAAAGAACTGTTTCACAAATTATTAAATGACTTCAGGAGAATGCTTCATTTGTACTTTTAATACTTAATTATAAAAATGAAGCATGTCAGATGTAGGTGAGCATTGATATATTTCCAGGTAACATTATAGTTCCATTGCATCAGCATTTTGCGATGGAAAATTGTTTCATTAGAGAAATTTTGACCTCGTGTGCTCTTAAAAATGTAAATCTCTTGGTTGAGTAGCTTGAGCTGACATATTCTTGAAAAAAAACATAAATTAAATATCTCCCTAAATTCTGGCATCTGTTTTCCCTCATCCCCTCTAATACCACTTAATGGCAGCTTCTCTAGAAATTATAGAGGGAAATTGTAACAGGTTTGAGATTTAAAGATCTGATCAGATGCTCTTTCTAATAGAGTGCGCTGTGATAAACCATCACAATTGAAATCCTTTGCTGATTTCAAAGTAAATGTTCCATAATGCATATTATCCATTTCCTATATTCTCTACGTTTAACCAATGCATTCTGCCTTTCTGTAGATCGCATGTAACAGGTACACTAAAGAAAGAAAGAAAGAAAAGGAAACGACTGAACTGAATGATAGGAAGGAAGACAAGTCAGACTTCTCTAATTTTTGGTTCAAACACTTAATTCTTGTTAACTTTCCACTCTATGGAAAGTCCTAATCTCTGAGGTACAGCACAGGACTCTTCTTTCTTATAGATCAGGAGCAGCCTGGATAAGTACAGTTTGCAAAGATGGGGGAACCATTCCATGTGGACTACTTGGTATGGAGAAGGGGTAGTGTACACTTCTGAGATTGTTACATGCTCCAAATTGATGAACCTTTACATTTGGCTGGCTTGGAGGTGTTTTCAAGATGGGTCACTTAAGACATCCGTAAATATTTTGGTCACGGTCCCTGAAAATTCTGCTTATAAACAAAGGAAATTAGACGTCTGCTTGGTGTTTATATGCAGTCCCATCACAGACTCATCCTAATGATGAACATTTCTGTCTTTTTCTTTACTAAAATGCTGATGAGTTTAAAAAAAAAAAAGTCTTATCCCCAAATATGACACATCAGCATATGACTTTATCTTCCGGTGTTCTTTTTCTTTTTATCGTCTTAGCTTTATAAAAGGAAAGCTAGAACAATTCCTTTCTATATTTTCTTACCCTTTATGCCCTTTGATGGTTTAATTGCTTTGAATCTTTTTTCCTTTGAATATAGAAAACAATAAGTTGGCATGTCACTGTTTTTAATAATCTGAGGCATTTAGTGTGCTTTTGATTTATCTTGTCATCCAGGATGGTGATGAGTCATCTCCGATTTTAACAAGCTCTGAGATTGTTAAAATTCCAGACCCACAGATGTCTATGGTAAGTAATTTTCCTTGCAACACAATCAATATTGTAACAATGCTGGTGCTGTGAAGTTTTTATAAATGAAAAACTTTTGATTATTATTTCTGATGGTCTTCAGTAGTTTAAATTTCAGTACACAAAGAATGTAGGTTGTATCCGTGCTGGTCTGAGGACATTGGCAGACTCTTCCTCTGCCTGACAAAGGGTAATTGTACCCAAAAGCTTGCAAAGAAGAGTTTTTCCAACTATTTGGGTTGGTCTAATAAAAGATACTGGATTTACCCAAATAACCTGTCTGCCAGTACACACAAAGCTTTCAAGAAAGCCTGTTGATAAAAAAGTTAAGATTTCACTGTTGAAGTGATTTATTTTAACAGTATGTTTAAAATGTAAAGTTTGGTAAGGTAATAAACTCTTAAAGTAGTGTTTCTGTGATAAGGGAAGGAAAGAACAAGTTAGAGACAAGGTGAGGATTGGGAACGATTATATTAATGGACTGGAGAGGTGGGTGAGGACATAAGTCAAAACGGCGCAGAGAAGTAGAGAACTATTGCAGAACTAATGATATGCAGTTTAAATCTCACACCAGGTTGTATAGTTCAGGTTAAATCCTTGTTTTTCCTCTCCACTTTCTTACCTTTGGTCCTTTTGTGAAGGCAGTACCCAACTACATTTCTACAAAAAGTGTCCATCATCATGAATGTCATTTTACTGGCATTGGCAACATCAGACTCCCTAGCATAAGCGGGTTTCTTCTGATGGTTGTTCCAAGTGATCACATCAGCCTAAAACAGCTGGGAATTGTTCTGAGAGTTGTGAAAACTGTGGCTGTTGGAATTATTGTGCTGTTACTCCTCCTGCTGTGGACACCACTTCAGTAGAACTGATATTATCAATACAGAACCTCTAGATGGCAAAATCTGGGGTACTGTTTTCAAAGTGCCTATCACATTTAAGCCCAGTCTCTAAATCATAGAAATATAGATTGGAACACTTGCATTTTCCATAAGGACACTGACAGCAATTAATGCAAAGACAAGAAATGATTATAAGTGCCATTTTGAGTCTAAAATAATATCATTTATATGGAATAAAAATAGCATATTCTGGAAATGGCTTTTTTTAATCAGTATATCCAGACATACTGTAGTTATGAATTTTAACCAAGTAATACATTATTCAGGACATTATTGAGTCTGCTAGACAGTTTCATTTCGATATTTTTTTTATGGAATTAAATATTTATTGCTGCTGACTTATTCGCTTTCCTTAGGAGAACTTAGTGGAAAGCAAACATCACAAGCTGGCTCGCAGTTTAAGAAGTGGACCTTCTGATCATGATCTCAAACCTAATGCAGCTACTCGCGATCAACTTAACGTAAGTTCATTTAGTTTGAGTAGCTTGTCTCTGAAAAATGCCACTTAATTTTAGCTGATGATTTGGTGTCAATGTACTGATAATTAATACATTAATTAGTGGATATATTTGCATGTTGTCAATATGAGAGCTGCCCACTTGCGAGCCAGACTACTTAGCTATAAATTACAAAAAATCATTCATCTGATGACTTTCTGAAATGAGTGAATGGTATTACTTGAGCTTTGGATGTATGGGAGTTCGTGTCATGCATCATTGCATCTTGAATTAAGTGGCATTTCTGATAGTTTTGGCAGAAAGATTTGGGCACTTTCATCTCTAAGGCTGACACATGAAACTTTGTGTTAAACTTTGTTTATACGGCAGACTGGCTCAAGGGTAGCACTCAGAGTGTGGTGGTGAATGGGTCGGTGTCAGCCTAGAAAGATGTGGGCAGTGGAGTCCATCAGGGCTCAGTTCTGGGGCCGGTGCTGTTCAACATCTTCATCAGTGATCTGGACAAGGGGGTGGGAAGCACCCTGTCCAAATTTGCGGATGACACAAAAATATAGGGTAAAGCTAACACCCTGGAGAGGAGGAACCAGATCCAGGCTGACCTAGACAGGTTGAGGAAGTTGGCAGAGAACAACAGGATGCAATTCAATAAGGACAAATGCAGGGTGCTGCATCTAGGGAGGAAAAACTGCCATCGTACCTACAGGCTGGGCGGCGACCTTCTCAGCAACACTGAGGCAGAAAGAGATCCTGGAGTCACTGTTCACTCCAGGATGAACGTGAGTCATCAATGTGATGTAGCCAGCAGAGCCAGTTGTGCATCTGTAGGTGCTTCACAGACAGGTCCAGGGAGGTGATTCTCCCTCTCTATACAGCACTAGTCAGGCCGCAGCTGGAGTACTATGTCCAGTTCTGGATGCCGCAGTTCAAGTGGGATGCGGACAACCTGGTGAGGGTCCAAAGAAAAGCCACTTGTCTGATTAGAGGCCTACAAGGAAAGGCTAAGGGATCGTAACCTCTTCAGCCTTTCCAAGAGAAGGCTGAGAGGGAACCTTCTGTTGGCATACAAATTCATAAGGGGAAAGCAGCGCGAAGTAGGTGACGATCTGTTTACCAGGGCACCCCCTGGAGCAACGAGGAACAATGGCCATAAGCTACTGGAGAGTAGGTTTAGACTGGACATTAGAAAAAAGTTCTTCATGGTCTGGGTTGCCAGGATCTGGAATGGGCTTCCAAGAGAGGTGGTGCTCGCCCCATCCTTGGGGGGGTCTTCAAGAGGAGACTGGACAGGCACCTGGCTGGGTTCACATGACCCCAGGTTTGGTGACCCTTTTCTTGCCTGCCAGAGGCGGGGGGTTGGACTAGATGGCCCACTGAGGTCCCTTCTGACCCTAGAATCTATGAATCTTTGATATAATATATGGAAAGTCTCCATTCGTTTCTCTTTTGTTTGATGGCCTTTGTGTGTCAGACTCCTGTGTGAGAAGCTAGGTGTTTAACTGGTATTTAGTTTAAAGACATGCAGTTTAAATCTCTCTGTCAAAGCCCTTGCTTCTTCTGCAGACCTGAAGAGGAATATTTTGTGCCTCAAAATTTGTCTCCAAACTATACAGTTGGTCCAATGAAAGACAGAGGATCAGAGGAAAGTAGGCCTGGAAGAGACCTCACAAGGTCATTTAGTGCAGTTCCCTGCTCCAGGATGGAGCATCCCTGACTAAACCATCCCAGCCAAGTGTCTGTTTAACCTACTCTTGAAACCTTCCAAAGATGGAACTTCCACGATTGCTCTAGATAGTCTGTTACAATGCTTGGCTGCCCTCATAGGCAGAAGGTTCTCCTAATCTCCCACTTAAATTCTCCCTGCTACAGCTTGAGGTCATTGCTTCCTGTCCTGATCCCTACAGTCATACCAAAAGGTCTTTCTCTGTCTTCTCTATAATTGTTCTGCAGGTATTTGAAGTTTGATATCAAATCCCCTCTTAGTCTTCTCTTCTCCAAACTAAATAGCCCTATGTATTTTAGCTGTTCCTCATAAGCCTTGCTTCCAATCATTTTTGTTGCTTTGTGCTGTATTGTTTCCAGTCTGTTCATGTCCTTAAATAGTGGGGGCCAAAACTAGACACAGTACCCCACATGAGATCTCACCAGCATTGAAAGGAGCAGAAAAATCACATCCCTTGATTTTTCAAGCGACTCTCCTGTTAATACAACCTAGCATACTGTTGGCTTTTTGCAAGACTACACTGTTGGTTCATATTCAGTTTATGGTCCACTGTAACCCCTAGGTCTTTCTCTGCAGTACTGCAGCCTAGTTTCAAATTCAGGACTTTGTACTTGTCCTTGTTGAACCTCATCTGACTGATTGTAGACTGTTTCTCCAGTCTGTCCAGGTTGTTCTGGATCCTAGCCCTACCCTCTAGAGCAGAGCTTTCCAAACTGTGTGCCGCGACACATTAGTGTGTCGGCGGCAGTGTGTAGGTGTGTCGCGCGAAATGCAGAAAATTTTGCGGAAGGGCACCGCGGAGCTCCCTTACTCGCGTCTGCTTCCCTTGGCCCTCCCCCGGAACTGAATTACTGCGTCGCGAAATGATACATGTCTAAAAAGTGTGTCACCAACATGAAAAGTTTGGAAAGCTCTGCTCTAGAGTATCTGCACATCCACCCAACTCGGTGTTGTCTTCGGATATGTTAAACATACACTCAATCTCATCATCAAAATCACTAAAGAATATCACTAAAAAAATCCCTTCCTTCTCGCATTTCCTGGACCATCAGGGCTGCAACACTTCAACCCTACTATAGTCTGCTGAGTTATCATTATGCCATTTCATTTCACTGAATTCAGCTAAATAAATAAATAGATTAAAATATCTGCTTTTAAAAATTATTTTGTGTTAATATTTTAATAGATCATAGTGAGCTATCCACCAACAAAGCAACTCACGTATGAGGAACAAGATCTAGTCTGGAAGTTCAGATACTATCTTACTAATCAGGAAAAGGTAAGTTGAATTACTCCTCATGCACTCTTAATACAGGAAGGTTAACAGAGTTCATTTTCAGCTGCTTCTTTAAATGCTGTACCTTTATAAAGGGGTGGCAACCTTAGTGATTCAATGGAGTCAATAAAGATGCTTTTTACTGATGGTACAGGTATAGCAGTAAAGACTGAGCTTCATTTTTTTATAATCATGTCAAAGAGTGCTTTTATAACCATCTCTTTCGTTCAGTTCCCAGTGGATTATTTAAAATACATTTCTGCCAAGCCTTTTATCTTAACTTCACTTTTCTTTGGCGAAGTAAAATTTTACACACATTACAAGACATAGACTTGTATAACCTAGTTAATGGGCCATGGACATAAGCACTTTAGAGTTGAATAACAATAGTAATTAAAAAGGAAAATAACCTAGATTGATTATCTCGTGAATAATATTGAATTGGCTCTAATTAATATCTCTACTTTTAGTCTTGTATGAAGTCCCAGGAAATTTAACTGGAATATATTGAAATATTCAAACTTACAGATTAAAATGATCAATTCCAGTAGAAAGTATTCATCAATTAAACAAGGCTGAAGCTAACACTACAGTCTTAGTATATATGGTTTTTTTGGCTTTTTTTTTATATGATCCATAGCAGCGAAGAGTCTAAATTTCTACAACCGCAGAGCAATTAAATAGGTACTTTTCTGGGTGGAGATAGATTTGAGCATGCACTTTAAGTACATGCCAGAGTGGCTTGTTAAATCTGCACATCCTTTTTCCAAGTATGTTCCTCTCTCACTTCCCCTTCCTCTCAGTAGAAGATGATAAAGATTATTCATTGATGCTAGTGATTTGAACATGGGCAATGGCGTATCAAAATTTTACTCCTGTCATGAAAGGATTATTCTTAAAAGGTGGGTCAGGAAAACTTGACATGTCCCCTTTGGTTCACTATACTTTTGGCTTTTGCTTCCATTGACACCATGGTTTCTTTTCAGTAGCGGATATTGTATATAAAAGAAGGAAGTGGTTAATTAGCTTTGTCGTTCTCTTCAGGTTTCTATGAAAGGTGTCCTGGAGAGCATCAGATGAGTTCAGGAGAAGCCCGAGTAATTGCAGTAAAGCATTAGTTCCTCATGCCAATTTGTTATACACCTTCTTGTCAAGGTCCAGAAGAACCAAGTCTCTCTTATGTACTTTAGAGAAAGGAGCATTTAAAATAGCATGAGCATTGATTGGATAAAACAGCTCAGTTAATATTCTGGGTCACACGAAAGTTGAGTTTTTTAAAGCAAAGTTTTTCGCAAGTTATATTTTAGTCAGAAAGATTAAGTCTGTGTAACACAACACAATGGGTGTGTCTGCACAAGACGTTTACTGCGCATTAACCTAATAACACTGCGCAGTAGTGTCATGGCAAAAACTGCTAATAGCCTACTATGTAATGTTATTAGGCTAGTGCACAGTAAGTGTCCCTAAATAACCATGCTGTTGCACAGTAACTTTAGGTACTGCTCATTTAGTTAGTACTTTATTAAGGAAGTACTAAACTAAATGCGTGGTATCTAAAGTGCATTAATGAACATGTAGACGCGCCCAATCTGTGTTTAAATACACAATATGTAAAACAGAGATTTCCAATTAGCAGTGGAGCTGGGTTTCAAGCAAGTATAGAGCTTTATGGGAGTGAGGTGAGAAACTTGTAAAAAGATTTAGAGGTTTAAGCAAGTATTTAAATCTTTTTGAAATTTAGTTTAGTTTCTCTTACATGTGAAGGAAACTAAATGTTCCAAACAGTGTTGACTGTGAAATAAATGTGTTGCTTTAATCAGTTTGTTTCAGGTTTCTGGAGAGGTAGGTGATGAAGTGAGCTGTATGAATCTCAAACCCAAGTATACTGAAAAGTGTTTGTGATAACTTTTGAGGAAAGTAAAATACTGGAGCTAAAACAGCAGGACCAAGAAACTATTTTTGTAAATGTTTAAGTAAAATATTTAGAAACAAAGTCTGTTTCTTCAAGTTTTTAGTGTTCTGTGAGTTAGAATATTATGGTTCTAATACAGCCTTTTTCTAGAGCTGATGTAATTATAAGGAGTTCTTTCCTGAAATGTACCTATACATGTTATGATAATTACTGGGAATTGAATATACTCATTGGGAAGAGAATAGTTTGAGCTTGTGATTACTGCTAGAGGAGATAAATTTCCTAGTAGTATAACACCTAATTAAACTTCAAAACACCTATAAAAAGGTACATTCGTATTAACACCTGTGTCTTACAGCTGCAAAGGCAATGGGGCTGACTGTGACTTGTTTAAAATGTGTTGTAAGTCACTGGTATAGGTACATGTATAGGACCTAATTCTGACCCTTCATTTGTGTAGTCCCTAATAGTGTGTGGTTGACATTGCATACCATATTCAATTTGTAATAACCTTGAATTTTTCCCCCAAAGTTTGCCACTAGAAATTAGACTGCAGCCATTATGTGCACCTGAGAACATGACTAAGGCAGAATTAATGCTAAATGTGTTCCACCATCCATTCACGCTTCCCCAGCAAACACAAATGTGTAGATAAGACTGAATGTGGAATGGAGCTAATGAGCTATGGGGCATGGGTTTCCTGGGAGGGTGCACTCTATTTTTCAATTCAAAGCATCTTAAAAGAAATCTCTTTTGAATATGTTCCTTTAGTAGAAATGTGAATGTGACCATTATATGGATAATTTTTTTTTATTTTTTAATTTGTGGAAATATTCAGCCAGGTTGGCAGCATACTGTATATAGTTGTTATGTTGGTAAATATGGCATAGGCAAATACATTGCAAATCAGATTTTCTGAAATAAATCACACTTAACAGTTTACTTTCTCTCATTATGCCTAGGACCCAGCACTGTAACTGTAAACCACCTGATCTGTTAGAGTTTGATGTTGACCGACTCTACGTGTTAAAGGGAAAAGTCCTGTTAATGTAGTTAAATGTAATGGGTCAACTTACAATAATGCAATTTACTTAGGTTTACGCAAATATAATTGAAATCAAATTTGATCCAACATCTGGAGTTAGTGTAACTTTTTAAATAATCCAGTTGCCTTTTTTTTTTTTAAGAGTTGCTCAAAACTAGTCACTTTTTTAATCTTATTTTTTAAGGCTTTGACTAAATTCTTGAAATGTGTCAACTGGGACCTACCTCAAGAGGCAAAGCAAGCGTTGGAACTGTTGGGCAAGTGGAAGCCAATGGATGTGGAGGACTCTCTGGAGCTTTTGTCATCTCAGTTCACCAATCCGACAGTGCGGCGATATGCTGTAGCCAGGTTGCAGCAGGCAGATGATGAGGTATTGAAGTAATAGGATTGTTATGTGGATGTCCTTTACTATGATCATAAGAAAAATGAAACCTTAATAGAATAACATCTGAAATCTTTTTAGTTCCAAATAAGAATGTCCTTCTGAACCAAACTCCTTATCAAAGGAAGACAGTATCAGGACTGCCTGAGATTTACAAAAGCTAATTTTGAAGCAAGCAGATTCATGCCAAAAACAATATTTTCTTATAATTAGGGACCTGCTTAAACCACAGCAAAATGAAGGGGGTTTTTTTCAGCCTGTTCACAGCTTGCGAGTACAGAATGTCTGCAGTATTAGCTAATACGTGAATATATACCATATTTACTCAAATCCAAGGTCTTATGGCTGCTGAAGCTCTGGCTCCAGCACAGTCCCGAGCTCACGGCCACAACTGCAGCCACAGCTGCTGCGAGCCCCACAGCTGCTGGGGCCTGGGCCTGAGCCAGAGTTGCTACTGCTGTAGCTCCTGCTACCTGGCTAGGCAGGGGGTAGAGCCAGAGCCACCTTGTGCTCTGTGCCCCAGGCCAGATTAGGACTAGACCTGGTTGCATAACTAAGGGTAAGTCAGGGGTGGGGATAGGTGTTGGAGATGGTCAGGCCACTTGACTTCCCTAGCACTGCCCCCTGCCATTGCTTGCCTCCCTGCTGCTACTTTCCCTGCTATAGCAATGGGGAGGTGGATTAATTTTAAGACAACCCTCCAAAAATTAGATTCTAGGCATAGAAAATTATAACACATTTATTTATTTTCCATGTACAGTAAAAGCTGCATTATCCAGCACTTTACCTTCCAGAATTCTGTATTAACCAGCATCTGTCATACACGGCATCTTGCTGTTCGGGATGTTGCCGAGTGATGTCTCTAGCGGCAGTCTCAGCCGCCATTGTAATCACGTTGAGCTTGTGCTTGTGCTGTGACTTATTTGCTGAATATTGCTGAATATCTCGCCCATCCTGCAACTATGGCTACCAATACTCCATCAGCAAGCAGAGGACAGAAGTGAAAGCGTGTTGTTTTAACTATTACGCAGAAATTGGACATAATTAAGCGCCTGGAGGAAGGAGAAAACAGGAACAAGTTGATGCAGGAATTCAGTGACGGCTCGTCTACGATCTACGACATCAAGGCACAGGGGGTAGAGTTACTCCAGTTAGCGATGAATTCTGAGCTAAGTAAAGCAACTGAGCAACTGCGTACTCTGCACAAACCAAAATTGAAATAATTAGACAAGATATTGTACAAATGGTTTGCCTTAAAACGTTCGGAGAGCGCTCCAATTTCTGGCCCAATGCCAATTGAAAAAGCAAAAGACTTCTATCAACAAATGGGAATGACTGAGGCCTGCGTTTTTTCAGATGAATGGTTGTCTTGCTTCAAACTTCGTCATGGTATCAGAAGGCTTGATGTGTCTGGAGAAAAAAAATCTGATCGTGAGGCTGCTGCAAAATATTGTGCGCTTTTCCAGAAATTGGTTGTGAAGCATGGCGTAACCCCAGAGCAGATCTACAACACTGATGAAACTGGCCTTTTTTGGCGTTGTTTGCCAACTTCTACCCTGGCTGGTGCAGGCGAGGTTGGTGAAGCTGATTTTAAGCAGAGCAAGGACCGCCTGACTGTGCTTACGTGCGCAAATGCAGCGGGCACACAGAATCAAGCTGCTAGTGGTGGGAAAAGTCAGGCAACCAAGAGCGTTCAAGGGTGTCGTTCATCTACTTGTTGAGTACAAGGCACAACCTAATGCACGGATGGACAAGGAAATATTTTTGCACTGGTTTCACCATGTCTTTGTACCAGCAGTGAAAGAGCCTCTGAAGAAACTTGGAAAGCCAGAAGACAACATTTATTCTGATTTTAGATAACCGTTGAGCTCACCCTCCTAAAGCAGACTCAGTGTGTGGAAATACTTTTACCATCTTCCTGCCTGCAAATGTCATTTCACTCATACAGCCTGTGGATCAGGGAATTATCAAAAACCTGAAATCCATCTACAGAAGGGATTTTATGAGGAAGCTACTCAACTATGAAGGCAATCTCCAAGAATTTCAGTCGCAGTACACCATTAAGGATGCAATTTTCAATGTGGCATGTTCCTGGCGTGCTGTGAAGAGTACAACTTGAAGGAAGGCTTGGAGAAAATTGTGGGCAGCAGTGATGTTTGCAGAGGGAACTTGTGATGAAGAAGAATTGGCAGGTTTCAATGTGAGACAAAAAAAAAATCATTAAAAGAGATTCTTGATGTCCTTCAAAATGCTGACCCCACTAACCCACTCGCTAAACTCAGAGATGCTGAACTTGAAGAGTGGGTAAAGATTGATCAATACCTGGAATTTGCACAAACCCTTACTGATGCTGAAATTATAGAAATGTTTGTGCATCCTGAGAGAGATATTGCACCTGAACAAGACCTGGGGGAAGAAGACCACAGGGAAGAAACTAAAGTGGCTTGGGCTACTTCTGCACGTCTGGAAACATGCTTGAAATTTGCTGAGCAGCAGTCTTCGTATTCTGCTCAGGAAGTGATGCAACTTCGTGTTGTTCACAACAATTTCCTGAAAAAAAGGCAATCCACAGGTCACTTCAAAGAGCTTCTGCAGCTTGTGTCAAGGATCAGATATTAGTGTTGATGTCGATGATCTTCAAGAAGAGCCACGCTCCGGAGCAGAGCCACATTTTGAGGCAACCTCTGATCCCAAATTGCCTTTAGAAGCAGCTGAGGGGCAGTAATTATTCAGTATGCTTTGCTATATTATTTCTCGTATCATAGTTAAAATATTAAAAGTTGTTTATATCATAGTTAAAATGTTATAGAAAAAGTTATAATAATGTTGTATTGAAAAGTTAATTATATTAAAAATTATAATAATGTATTAAAATTATATTAACAGTTGTTATATCATAGTTAAAATGACATATTAAAAAGTTAATTGTATTAAAAGTTATAATAATGTTATATTAAAAAGTTAGTAGTAAAAGTTATTATATCATAGTTAAAATGTAGGCTAAACTAAAATGTAGTTTCTTTCTTGAAAAACCCCATAAGTATAACTCTCAGATAACCAGCATATTTGATAACCAGCACCTCCCATTCTCCGTGGATGCCGGATAACAGAGTTTTTACTGTATAAAATATAATTACTGGGGTGTCATCTTGAATTCAAAGTCATCTTGGATTGGCATGAGTATAGGATGTTATCTTCAAGGGATGGTAAAATTACTGTGATAATTATGAAAATAAGGTGCAAAGTTTCAGTGTACATGTGTTGGGTTTTTTTTTTCTTACGGTTATGAAACACAAGCCTTCCTAGTGTGTATGATTGTTCTCTGATGCTGGTCTTCAACCATGCAGACTTTATGAAATCATAAAGCTTTTGTTATTGTAGCTATTATAAGTAGGGACCTACTTAATTTATGGTTTCTCAGATTTTGCAGAATCCACAAAATCAACCAAAAAAAAATTTAATAACAATAAAATCCCGGCTCCCCAGTAGGAGCCAGTGGTGGGAGGGGAAAGTGGTGGCTGGCGGGGCAGCATGAAGAGCAGCAGACAAGATAGTGGCTGCCCCCTCATCTCTCCTCCCCTTGCCGGGGCCTCTGTGCCAATTGGTCCTGAGAATCAGGGTGGCATGAAGAGCAGCCAGCAATCAAATGGCCTCTACCCCCACATCCCTTCTCCCTCCTGCAGTCTCTCCACCGGTAAGCACCGTGAACGTACACCCGCAAAATCGGCTTTGCAAGCTGTGAGCAGACTGCAGAAAACCTTTTGTCTTGCTGCGGTTAAAGTCGGTCTCTAATTATAAGAAAATATTGTTTTTGGCATGAATCTGTTTCCTTCAAAATTAGCTCTTTAGTAAATCTCAGACAGTCCTGATACTGTCTCCCTTTGACAAGGAGTCTGGTTCAGAAGGACATTCTTATTTGGAGCTAAAAAGGGTTGAGATGTTATTTGTTTTTAAAGACTTATGGGAAGCACAGGCTGTGACTGGTGCCAGCTTAATTCAACCTAATATTTTCTCTAGGTTTTTTTTATAGATGGAATATGTGCCATTCTCATTTTTATGGTGACAGATTCTGTGAACATATTTCTCTGTTTCTGGATACATGACAAGTTTTTAAAATGCAACACAGCAATAACCAGCTCACAGTAAGCTACACAAATAGTCCATTAGTTAGCACTCCCTCCACTTCTAGATTCATTCCATCTTCCATATGCTACACGGTATTCTTGACCCAAAAAAGGCATACCTTGCTACATGCCTTTTTAAAGGCCATTAAACTGGCCAACATATTTGTTAGACTGTGACCACCTATGCCACTTCTGGAGTCCTTGAGGATTGAAATGTAGGGACTGTTATGTTTTTTGTTCTTTGCTTCTATGATAATCCAGAGGGAAATATCATAGGCGTCCAAGTCCCACACTACATAGCTTTTACAGACAGAAGTCAAGAACATTAAGTTAACAATATCTATATAAATTGTAAGGATGATAAAAATTATAACTGCGGTAAGGCATGAGGCAGACCTGTTTCAGCTTCTCTAAAGGGACAGCTTCTCTAAATTGGCTATTATGGCTCTTTATTTCTTCTACTTATGATTGCTTTTATTATGAGGTACTTTTTGTGTGACTGTGTGCATTTTAAGCTACTGTTTTACCTGTAGAGGCTGCTACTCTCTCTCTCTCTGCCTCATTTTCTTTCACTGACCAAACTATGACATAGCTTCTGCATGTGGGCTAGTTCTCCAAAGTACAGAGCACCCAATATCCTTGATTACTCTCACTATTTGTTTCTTTTCCCAAGGATTTGTTGATGTACCTGTTGCAGCTGGTTCAAGCACTAAAATATGAAAATTTTGATGATATAAAGAATGGTCTAGAGCCAAACAAGAGGGACAGTCAGGGATCCATATCAGACAGTATGGCAACATCTGGAACAAATGGCACAGAAATAGATAGGTAAGTAGATATTGCTTTTGGAAGGGAAGGAAGAAAGGATAGCAGCTCTAGCACTGAGCCCCTGATTCTTCCTTGCAAATGTGCTTTTTTTCCATTGGTATGTACTTAGTTTAGGGGTGTCAAAGTTATCCAGCCTTGCAGGCTGGATAAATGTCCCTGAACTGGTTCTCAGGTTGGACCAGGACCAAGCCCCTGTGGAGAGCCTATGGTGCTGGGTCCTGTCCATGCCAGCCTCCTGGAGCCAGCACAGTGCTCACTGCCTGTGTTGTGTAGGCTGGACCTGGCATTGCAGGCAGCACAGGATTGGTCCAGGACACTCCATTCAGCCCTTGCCCTGAAGCTCCTGCGCTGTGTGCAGCGTTGGGTCCAGCCTGTGTCCTGTGGGTAGTGTGAGCCCTGTGCTGACCCTGGGGGCTGCAAGCACAGTAAGCCTTGGAGCCAGTGCATGCTGCCTGCAGCATGCAGGGCTGGACTAGCAGCACACGCTGAACACAGCATGGGGAGCCAGTGTGAGGCATGTGCTTCATGTGGCGTCCTGCTGTCTAGCCCTGCACTCTGGTTCTGGGTCTGGCAGGGTGCTGCATAGAGGTGCGTCCTGTGCCAGCCCCTAGCGCTGTGTGTAACGAGCAGCTACTGCACCGTGGGCAGCATGCACTGGCCCCTCGACAGCCCCACTATGCTGCCTGTAGTGCATGTGGGCCTGGGGCTGGTCCAGCGATCCATGGACTGTATCCTACGACTCCACAGGCTGAATCCAGCCTGGAGATATGAATTTCCTGGATGGCTTTGGATTTTCTTTGGTGTCATTTGCTGAGCCATTAATAGCACTGTTTTGCTTATCGACTTTAAACTGAGTGATAATTTTAACTGAAAGGTAAAAAAACTTTTGTTATGCAGTAGATTATATTAAAGCAAGGGTGTGGCTGAACAGTAAGCACCCAATTCTACGTGTTTCTTAGGGACATTGTAAAAATGCTGCAGATAGGTTTTTCAAAAGTCCTGGGCTTTTTATCTTTTATGAAAAGTGAAATAGAAGGGAAAGTGCTAAGGTCCCTAACTGCTTACCTCCAGTACTGGAAATTTACTACTTAATCATCCACCCTGTAGGAACAGATGATCCTTATTCAGCTTTCCAGTGGAGGGCATCTCCCATCACCCTCAGTCCTTACCACTTTGCCATCAGGATTGTCATTCCCAGGCTTTACCTTCTAGTAAAACACAGAACAGACTAAGCTCTTGAAACTTTTTTTTAAGTTTCTAAGAGAAGTCCTGGGATAGAATGTGACCTTGTCCCGTTGTTGGCAGCCGTACGCCAGCATCTCAGTTAAATGGTGCCTGTGAAATCTTCTCTTCTGGTTGTTTGTTTTCTTTTTTTTAACTATAGCCAGCAAAGTAGCTACCAAAGGCACTGACCTTCTCCAGTACTACTCTAAAGCATTGCTCAGTATTCTTCACCATCTTCCTGCCCTTTTGTTTTGGAGCTTAACTCTGGTGCTTTGGGTAAGGCTTCCAAAAGTGCCCATGTGACTATTGCTTTTTCAAAAATAGGACTTGAAGCTCCTAAATCATTTTGAAAAATATCTAGAGGTCTTGTCGTCTCTATTTAAGGTGTATCTTTTGCTCACTTCAGCTTCCTGGATTGCACCTCAGCATTTTATTTTTCAGTGATTCCTGCTGCTGTTCTGCTTTTATAGAGTGCCCTCAGTTTTCTGAACTCCAAAGGAGGAAGGCTTGAAATGCTGTCTGTGTAGTAAAACACTGTCAGCAGTGATGTAACATTCACTGCCTCAGACCTGAAGCAGGTACAGGCGTGTTGCATTTTCATAAGCACAGTGAAAGTATCCATGGTGCACTTTGTATTGATCACCCTTGAAACAGGGGGCTCTGCCAGAGCCTGCATGTTTAGGTATGTCAGATTTTGATACTTGAGATTAGTTGTGATATGGATGTAGAAAACCTTACTATGTTTAATGGAGTCCGTTACCTCTCATGTCCAATTCATTTGGTAATCTTGGGATATGGACAGACATGCATTTTAGTTGCTTTAAAAGGGGAGGGAGAGCTATAGCAGCTATTTCACTCTGTTATGTCAGCATGATCCTATACTGACACCAGTGAGCTAAATCACCCTGACTTGGACCCTGAATAAAGCAAGGTCAAAGTTGGAGCAGTTTTGCTGTACTTGTATCAGTGCAAAATCAAGCAGACATACCAGATGCATCCTCACATCTTGCATCACAGAATCATAGGAAGTTAGGATTGGAAAGGACCTCAGGAGGTCACATCTAGTCCAACCCCCCTGCTCAAAGCAGGACCATCCCCAACTACATCATCCCAGCCAAAGGTTTGTCTATTCAGGTGTTGAAAACCTTCAAGGATGGATCTTCCGCCACCTCTCTAGGTAACCTGTTCCAATGTTTTATTTCCCTCCTAGTGAGAAAATTCTTCCTAATATCTAGCCTAAACTTCTCTTGTTGCAACTTGAGACCATTGCTCCTTGTTCTGCCATCTGCCATCACTGAGAACAGTCCAGCTCCATCCTCTTTTGAACCATGCTTCAAGTAGTTGAAGGCTGCTGTTCAATCCCCCCTCAATCTCCTCTTCTCTAGACTAAATAAGCCCAGCTCCCTCAGCCTCTCCTCACAAGTCCTGTCCCCGAGCCCCCTAACCATTTTTGTTGCCCTCCGCTGGCCTCTCTCCAATGTGTCCACATTCTTTCTGTAGTGGGGGGCCCAAAAGTGAACACAGGACTCCAGATGTGGCCTCCCTACTGCTGAATAGAGGGGAATGATTATTTCCCTTGACCTACTGCCAACCCACAGTGTCCTTTGATCGCAGTACAATTGTATGTTGGTCCATACCCATTGTTTGTTATGTGGGTTTTCTCATCTGATGTGTATATCCATCTGCATGACCTAAATCCTTGATTATAAAAGATATACTCTCCTGCTTTATTTTCCAGTTCCCAAATCATGAGTCCTATCCCTCCTGTATCTTCACCACCTCCATCTTCTAAAACAAAGGAGTCTGCAGATAGTGAAAACCTTGATGTAAGTAAAACGTTTTAGCTGAAAAGGACTGAGATGAAATGAATGGATGCTTGTTTTAAATTGCTTTTCATGCTACTTGAGTTTGACTAGTGAAGTATAATATTACAGTTTATGAGCTTTGCTCAGAGTATATCGCTGGATAGTCTGAAAGGCAAAAGCTTTTTTTTTTTTTTTTTTTTTAAGGGTGCTCTATGAGGGGAAAGGAAGTGTTCAAGTGAAGTAAATATAAAGATAGTGAAATGCTGATGGCTACCTGAACGTTGTAGGCCACACATTCATGAACCTAATTGCGCTAACAGGAACATGTTGGTTGGACACAATAGTATTGTATGTAGTGCCGTATGCAAAATCAGTGACTTGTAGTGAAAATGAATATTGGGATAGGGAATATCTTGCACCTGTTAGACATTTAAGATATTTTAAAACATAGAGATTCTAGTTGAGGTCTGCACAAAATAATTATAAAAGTGCCTATTTTATTTTCTCTGCTTTGTGAAGTTCTAGCTTTCATTACCTTCTTGGGCCAAAGCCTCAAGAGACATAAAAGATGTAAATTTGAGGAATAAAGATGAACTGATATTTGTGACTGAATTGAAGTTTGTATCGGAATTGAATATTATAAGCATCTAGATGGAAAAGTTGAATAGTGTGAGAGCAGGGAATCCATCACCCTGCTGCAGATGCAGTCCACGTGATGTGTACTCCCTGCTTTTGCAACAAAGAAAGAAAACTCAACCTAAGATTTTTCACTGGGGTTGGCTCCTTACTCCAGGCTCTAAATCTGCTCTGAGGAGTAACTCTTGCCTGCTCTATATGCAGGCAGGTATTGGGCACTTCATTAGCATATCAACAAAACCTACTCTTGTGACAGTCATGCTGGAGAACTGTATCACACAGTATGACTGTTTAGAAGTAGGCTGCTTATATAAGGCTGAAAAAGTGAAAAGCATATGTACAGTGAAAGAATATTATACACTTTTGCTATGATCTCATTTTTAATACTTTTTTTAATCTCTTCCAGCAAGACCTCTGCACTTTCTTGATATCTCGTGCATGCAAGAATTCCACTTTGGCAAACTATTTATACTGGTATGTCAGAAACAACTTAGTTTATGTCATGGTGCTGCCTAAAAGGTATTGAATTAAGATCACTGTGCAAGGTGCTGCATAGAGGCTGATAAAAGATAACATTCTCAGCTCTGGTGAATTTACAATATCAGTCTGAGTCAAGATGCATTATCAGGTTTAAACAGACCGGAGAGGTGAAAGTAGTACAGTATGCAGTTGCAGAAGGTAACAACTAATCAAGATAGTACTCGTTGCCTTATAATAACAATATAGATGCCTATGTCTTTAGACAAAGTGAATTAGAATCATAGATTTATAAGGAATCTGAAGGAGCATCTGGTCAAGTGCCGGCACAAATGCAGGAATGATATTCTGAAATATATACCAATTTATATATAGATTTTGATATGATATTTAAAACTATGAAATATGTATTTTGATATGATTGAGATATATATCGATATATCTAGATAGTGGAATATCATTTCTGCATTTGTGTGACTAGATGATCCTTGAGATCCATTACAAACCTATGATTCTAATTCACTTTGTCTAAAGACATAGGCATGTATATTGTTATTACAAGGCAATGAGTTCTATCCTTATTAGCTACCTTCTGCTTATGTATATGTGTGTGTCTGTGTGTATTTATATTAATGCTCCAGTCAGAGTTAAAACACAAGAACAAAAACCCCCTCACATGATAGACCTTAAATTGTGTCATTTAGTTTGAAAAAAAGGAAATCCTTCTGCTTTCTCTTTACGGTATTTCAGATTTAAATTGGTATAAACTACATCACATAATCTGCCTTCATTTCTTAGTTCATACACTGCCTCGTGACATTTGGTAAAATACTTGGTTGGTATAATGCACTGCAAACCTGTTGTTCAAAATTTTAAGACTAGCTGCATGAGATGTCCCAGATAAGCACAGTATTAACACCTAGATAGTTAGACACACAAATATTGCTCTTCTATAAGAAATATTTTCATATCACTCCCTTATTTAGTTGTAATTTAAATTACTACCTGCAATGTAGCCCTTGGTATATGTATTTCATAAACATCATTCTTGATTTACTGTACATTTTAGTAAATGCTGATATATTATGAAGGTAGCATAATTGGCTTGGAAGTGTTTGGGGTAAATTTAAAATATAAAGGTTAAATGCGACTCCAAGAACTGACCTACCATGACAGTGGTTCCAGTTTTAAGACCATCCTTTCCAGTGTTATGCTTAGATTACTTCTCCCAGTATGCAGCTAAAGTGAGATGCTTAGCAAAGTGGGGCGGAAAGGGCCCTCAGGAGGTCCTCTAATCCACGCCATGGCTCAAGGCAAGATCATCCCTGTCTAAAACCATCCCAGTCAAATGTCTGTATAATTTGTGGTTAACAAATACCAATGATGGAGATTCCACAAACTCTAGCTGATTGTACTTAACCATCAAATATAGAAAGTTCTTACTAATATCCAACTTAAATTTCCCATATGATTCTTTACAGTTTTACAACTCATTGTGAATGTACCAGCATGCATACTCTGTCTGCCTGTCTTAGAATGTATACGTGCACAGTACAAGAACCTGTTCTTGGAGTTACAGTCCCATATAGCAGCCAAATACTTGGTATAGGCACATATTCTAGGTTTGTTTGGTTTTAAATGGGAAATAAATTGGTCTAACTTCACTTAAATTACTTGTTTTATTTCACAATCTTTGAAGCTTTATTTCCGCATTGGAAAGGTTTTTCCTTTTGTGATACAAACCACACACACACATATCAGTACGCCATACAGTAACATTGGCTTTGAAAACCTAAACAAACTTTCTTCATGACTCAGTTGACAAACTATCCAGCACTCTCGCAACAGTTTTGCCTTCTGACCACAAAATCAGCCAATTTATTTGTTTACCTTCCAGACATCTCCATTTCTCAGTGACAAAATCCAAATGTCACAGCTGCAATTTGATCTGACATAGCCATAAATCCTTTTGGCTGCTGATCAATTATGTTTTTCAGCTAACCAGACACAGCATGAGCCTAAAATAATCAATGGAAAAGTACAGTAACCCTAGAAACTCCTTCATATTTTTGGGATCTTAAAGTCAGTCTTGTTCTTTCACTTCAATAGTACACACAGATGGCTAGCACTGTTGTCTGCACATCTCCTACCAATACATATCATATCAGGCCCTTACTCCTTGCTTCACTCAAAATATCTGTGAGGCTGTCTAATTATTTTCCTTGCAAAGAAGGATAAAAAGGTCAGATTTTAATGAATTTCTTAGTTTTTGTTACCTTTGTAAAGCTTGTGCTTGACAACTGAACACGCAGGAGAAGCTGTCAACAACCTTTCAGTTTGTTTTCTCCCTAATGGTTTATAAATCTGAAATCCTAAACAAAGCATCCTATTAGCAGTTTCCGTACTGAGAGAAGAAAATTCAGAACTAATTTTTAGTTACATTATTAAGATGATCATCCTTGTGAAAGTCAGTTTTTGTATGGCTAGTGAATGTATATCCACACTTTTTTTGTGTGTGTGAATTTTGAAGCTTTTTATAAAAGTGTGACATGCACAAAATTGAATGACAATTTTTGTCATGTGTTGTATAGATTGATCTGAAAGCAGTCTTCAGTGTCAGGGAATCTCATGGATTACAGTTTTCAGTTCAGTAGCCCAAGGGGTTTCTGTGCAGACAAAAGAAAGTTCTCTATACAAAAGGGTCCACTGGTGTAGCCTCACATGAAGTATTGTGTTCAGTTTTGGACCCCACACTTCAAGAAAGTTGTGGTCAGTTAGAGAAGTGTCCAGCAGAGAGTGATTGAAATAGAGGCTAGAAAAGGGTGAAAGAACTAGAATTATTTATTCTTGGAGAATAGAAGAGGGGGAGTGCAGGGCAGAGGGATTGCGGGGCTCAGCAGGGGATTTGATAATCGTCTTCAACTACCTGAAGTGGATGGAAATAGATTTAGGTTGAGAAAGTTTAGATTGGAGATTAAGAGAACCTTTCTGACTATGAGTGTTGGAACAGGCTACCTAGAGAAAGTTGTGCAGTCCCCATCCTTTAAAATTTTCAAGAGCAGGCAAGATGCAGAACTGACTGGGATGCTTTAGTCGGGATAAGCAGGAGGCTGGATCGGACAACGTTATATTAGGTCCTTTCCAGCCGTAGTTGTGTATGAGCCTATGATCCGTTATTGATACTTTATATAAAGTCTGTTGCATAATACCTGTTCAAAACTTGCTGTTCATTCAAGAAAAGTGTACATGTAACCATGTCACACACTCCTCAACTCCTTTTTCATGTCCATGTTCATCTGTTTCAAATTTCTCATGTCATTGTAGCTCTTGTATGAATGAACCAGGGCGTATATCCTTTACTATCAGACAGTGCCTTTCTTCCCCTAAATGTTTATCTTATAATTAACTCATAAATTAAATGAGAAACAAAGCATGTCATAATCTACCTTTGGCAAAATATTTTATTTAGCAGATCTTGAAACTACCTTGGTTAAAATACCATAAAATGGATATTTAGCAAGGGTTTCTGTTTTAGTCATTATATTTACTTTAATGTGTAATTGCAAATTTCAGTCTCCATCACAGTTGTAGCGGGATTTCATTGTATTTAGGAATCTTGGCCAGACATGAAAAAAAGAAACAAACAGTGCTTTACTGGAAGAGGAAGTGTGTCAGTTTGACCCAGCTCGTCCAACGTCTGTATAGATTGCATTCTTCAGTGTGGCTTTTTGGTGCTTTTATCCAATAGCTGATTCAACCCATTCAATCAATCAACTATTTGATAAAAGTGCCAAAAAGCCCTTCTAAAGCGTGCAGTCTGTATAGACGTTGAACGAGCTGAGTCAAACTGATGCAGTGCCTCTTCGGGGCATGCACTGTGCTTGGTGTGGGGGCGCACTAAGCTGAAAGTAAAGTGCTGGGTTTTTTTCACATCTGTAAGCAGCCCTTGAGCATAAGTTGCAAATGAAAACATTTTAACCATTTACCCCAAAACATTGGTATTGCGGATTAATGCCCAGCACAGTGGAGTTGTCATTGTGCCTGATGCCTTCAAGCACCACAAAAACACAAACAAGAGCAAGGTTAACATGCATCCTGGGTGTGTCTGCATGTGCATTTATGCTGGCTTCAAGTCAGTAAGTTACGGCACAGTAAGCAGGAATAGGCCAGTGTCTACATGTCCAGGCGTTAACACGTATTAACGTTGTGTGTGGACTGGCTTGGGTCCAGGGGCTGGTGGGGGCAGTGTCAGCCTACCAACCTGAGGCTGCTGTGACCTGGCTCATTGTGCTGCAGAGGAGCTGGCAGGGGGCATGAGGGTGCTTCAGTGTGGGGTAGTCAGCAGTTAGCCCCGTGCACTGAAGCACCATCTTGCCTCAGCCAGCTGTGCCAGTGTCTACATGTACACTGCTGCAGAGTTTTTTACTCTGCAGCAGGATAGTACTAGCTACAAGTACTATGCTACTGTGGAGTAAAATAATTTACTCCAGCTTAGTGGGGGCACACATGTAGACACGCGATACTTACTGCACACCTAATTAGTCCTCTGCACAGTAAATGTCTTGTGTAGGCATGCCCACTGTGTGTAAAACAGCACCTACTGTCCTTCCAAAAAACTAATGAACACAATTTTCCAAGCCATTAGTTGGATAGTCCTTTTAAAATGAACGTTATTCTGTTTTAGGACATTGCCTTTTCATCGCCACACTCAAAGGATGAGTCAAGTAATTCTCGCTCTCCACACCTGCTGAAGAAGGGTGGTAGCGGTATATGCATTTGTTTGTGGGGAAGTTCTTTTATTTTCATTGCTACTTTTCTAAGTGCTCAAATTGAGACCGGGATGATAAAGGGATGTAAAAGTGACCATCTCATGGATCTTCTGGCTATTGACAAGCATTATATGGATGGCTAATTGGGAAGGCCTGTCCACCATATTAGCCTTGGTAGCCTACATTAGTGAAATCAATTTCAAAAGCCTGACGTGCGCGCGCGCATGCTCAGGTTAATAAGGACACCTTCCGGTAGCAGCGTCAGGGACAGAGACCCTTGTTTTTATGCTTATCAACCTGAGTGAAGTGCTGTTTTTTTTTCCTTTGCATAATCTGCAGATCTTTATTATGCATTGGTCAAGAATTTGACATAGTCAAAGGTTAACGTGGACTGTGTTTGTGTTGAAGGTATGTGATAGTGGAGTGTGAAGACCAGGACACTCAGCAGAGGGACCCAAAGACTCATGAAATGTACCTGAACGTCATGAGAAGGTTTAGTCAGGCTTTATTAAAGGTAAATTTTCCTTGTCAATAATCACACTTTTTTTTAGGGCTGTTTCTTAGTAAGCACAGTTTGCCATATCACAAGTACTACTGACAAGTTCTGACAAGCCCCTTAATATTTCCCTGACTAGTTTTCAATTCTCTGTAATAATTGTGAATCGAATTGAAAACAATTTGAGTGTAACTACTAAAAAACATTTTCCTTTTTGTTTCATTGTTACTTTTTCAAGCACTAGGCTCTAAGAGATTGTTTGTCATCCTGCATCATGTTACTTTTTTTTTTTTTTTTGACAAATGTCCCTTCTTGCTGCACAAGCTTTGACAGGAGAGGTGACTAACTTATGAAGCAAAACTCATTGTTAGTATGGGTGTCAGTAGAAGAGGGTGCTGGAGGACTGAGGGAAAGAAAAAACTTCTGCTTGGCAAACGATGTACAATTTGTGGTGCAGATGTGAAAGCTTTACTGATTTAATGTTGAACAGCCAGGCATCTTGCATTTCAACTTTAGTCTTATGGAGGCTTTTCAGAAACTTCTTTGTGACTTGAGTTGAATGTAAGAGTATTCTACCTGCCAGCTTTCTCGAGCAAGTTAACTGATTTTTGCCCTGTGAATTAGGCTGTCATGCATGAATGTTTGTCACTAAAATTATTGTTGCTATAAATTGAAGTGCATTGAAAGTTCAGATAATTGATTGCCAGCAAGAGCAATTTTGATTATATTTTACAGAAAATGCTGTTCTTTGAATGGATAGCTTTGATAGCTGTTCACTTATCATCAGAAACTCACAGATAGCCCCAAGAATAAATGTACAAATTCCAGATGAAATAATTACAGAACAAAGAACTAATTTTCTTTTTTTCAAACTTACGTAGGGTGATAAGTCTGTCAGGGTTATGCGTTCTCTGCTGGCAGCCCAGCAGACATTTGTAGATCGACTGGTTCATCTAATGAAGGCAGTGCAGCGTGAAAGTGGGAATCGTAAAAAAAAGGTAAATGACGGATTGAAAACCTTGGTTATCTGAGCTTTGAGTTGGAGCGCAGGTGTGCTAAGTTTTCCTGGGGAACTGTTGGTGATGAGGTTATAACAAAGGCATTCTACATTTGTCGAGCATGAATATCTAACATATGTGCGTGCTGGTGTTAAACATAAAACATTTCAGCTCTTCTAGCCTTTCTTAGAAACAGTTTCCTATATACCACATTTTCACCGAAAAGTTTGATGCCATCTCCCCCTCCCCAGGGGATGGTTGATACATATGAATTAAAATTTGGTATATACCTGTAGTTAAGCCCTTGGAGTCCATGTAATAGATTATGTGGCATTTATAACTAGCTTACATCTTTATTAAGATTTCCCTTTTTTTATAGTCAGTTTTCATTGTTCTTTTTCGTGGCGCACAGTATGCTCAATTATAAATATTGCAATAGATTTAGAGAATTTTTGGACATTTCTGGATATCTTTACTTATTCTTGTTTCCATAGTTTTTTTGCAGATCCACAGGGGTATTTTAGGCACCAAATTCCTGTGGATTTTAGTGGAACTTGGGTATCCAAATACCTTTGTGGACTGGCACCTTTATTTCTGGGTTTCTTGGTCATATTCATTCAGTTTGTTCTCCTTAATACCCTTTAGTTTCATGCTTACCAGATTTAGTTGCCTCTCATCTTGCCTCAGATAGTAAGTTTTGCTGGGAAATCGTATTTACTCTGTGCGTGCGTGCGTGCGTGCGTGCGTGAACTTTCTTTGTGGCATCAGACCACTTTTAGTAACCCTTTGGCCAATCTGCGTCTCCAGCTGTTGTTAAAACAATGGTGTGTGCTGCATCTGTCTTCTGTATTGTAGGTAGAAGAAGGTAGGCTGAGCCTTTCAACTGTGGGGTCGTCACTATCTAAGATAGTGCAGTATTGTGCCGTATTGCTGATTGAACATACCATTTAAAACGTAGGCCCTGTTTCTGAAATCTCAGCTGTACAAGCAGTTCATTCCAGTCGAGCCATTAACGTCAGTAGGGCTTCACACAAGTTCAGGTATTGACAAGCATGAAACTAATCGTGGGATTGCGTCCCAAAATTCGAACAGAATAACTAACGATTACTGGAGAAATGTAGAAAGCTGAACACCTTTTTGATAGTAGGTCAATTTACAGAGATACGTATGAATGATTGCAAGAGTATTGTGTCTACTGTATCTGTATGAGCAGTTTCAAATTCCTGGAATCATTTCAGTGGGCATTAAGGATGTATGTATGCTTTGAAGCAGTAAATGTATATTCAGTAAATAATGTAACTTTCTCTGTTATCACACTTGTATCCAACTATTTCAGTTGAACAAGTCCTTATGCTCTTGCTATCCCTTTCTTTTAGACTGGATTTTCCTTCTCATCTAATTAAACTTTTCGGTCTTTTCAGAATGAGAGGCTGCAGGCATTACTAGGAGACAATGAAAAGATGAACTTGGCAGATATGGAACTTATTCCACTTCCTCTAGAACCGCAAGTGAAAATTAAAGGCATCATCCCAGAGAAAGCCACATTGTTTAAGGTAAATGAAGGAGTGAAATGCAACTGTCTCAAGTGTTTAGACTACTGATAGTTTTTCACTTGGGAATTTAACTTGTTACTTCTGAAACTGAGAGGCTAATGCAATTGATTTTAGTGGAGCCAATGCATGATCTAAGCGTGCATAATATGTTCGTTGCTATGGTATTGGAGTGCGGCCATTGCTAAAGTGCTCTGCCTGGAAGGTTATCCTCTGCTTGTGAAGTGTGTATGTAGGTATATTCCAAATTTAAGGAAGATAGCTTGCATACTTGTTAATACCTTTTGTAAAAATGAGTTTTACATGCTCCTCTGAAAGGAATAAAATAGTGAACATTTTGATATCTGGTCAGAGGGAGTTCCTAACTGAAGGCATGCTATAAAAGGTTTGATCTTTCACCTGCAGATTTTGACTTAGGCATGATTTATTCTGATTTTCCCCAAGACAAGTCATTGGATCCAGAACCTTACACTAAAATTTGCAATTGGATAGAGCTAAGCTAATGTTAAAAATATTTAACTCCAGTATTTTGATCTCCCGTTAGTACTCAGAACAAAAACGGCTACACATAATACCATCTAGATAATATTTAGGAAGATCACTTTCACCAGCCCACTGTAGTCTAATTTGTAGGTAGCCAGAATATAGTTCATTGGTCAGATTTGTACTATGCAGGCATAACTTTTAAGCCACCCAAAAAGGTGAAGGACCTCTCAAGCTATTGATGCCATTTGGGTATCCTTACGAAAAAAATGGGGCAGAGTCATAGACGAGTGAAGGGTGTATCCTCTAGATTGAAGATGAGCATCAACCCTTTTGTTTTCGACCGGGCATTGTTCTATTGAGTTGCTACTCTTTCTTGGGCACTGAGAAAGCTGGGAGATTGTATAGTTCAAGTTCGATTTGTGGGACTTGTCAAATTGGGTGTCCTCTGTAACTGCTGACAAGGAAGAGGATCACACAGGCAATTCTAAAGTTTATCATTTATCATTGGTAAAATCCCAGCAGATGTATATAGCAGCCTTGTGTAACATATGTGGGAAGAGGTCAGAGACAGCAGTAGCAATCTGCCACCCCTTCCAAGTCTTGGATAACTCATTTAAAACTCTGAATAGTGTGTAACCTTACTGTCAGGCTGGGTTGCTAGACCAACCCCATCTACTAGCCCTGGCTCTGCATGCAGCATGTGGTGTATGGGTTGGACCCCACCCAGCACACTGCCGCCATCATAGAGGGTCAGTTTGGGGGCACCCCAGATGCCCTGTGCTATATGCAGCGCAGGGTCTGGCCCATGCACTGTAGGCAGCACACATCGTGTGCACAGTGAGCCCCAGGGCCAGGATGTACTGTACACTGTGTATGGTGCTGGACCACCACATTTCACAGAGGGCTGGCACAGGATGTGCACTGCACAGGTGTCCCACTGGACCTGGAGCCAGTTAGCAGGGCACTGCCTGTATTGCGTGCCCTGTGCTGAGTGCAGCACATGCGGCTGGTCCATCCCAGCATGCATTGGCCGTGGGGCTTGCTGTGCACATGTGTGCTGCCCACAGTGCCATGGCTGCTCCAAAGGGGGTTGGTCTATCTCCCGCTCGCAGACCGGATGAGTTTGACATCAGTGAACCAGAGCAACCGTTCTGCTTGTTCAAATAAAACTTGTTCCCAAAAGAAAAGGCAGAATCTAGATACAGTGCTACAGAAAGTGCCGTTGATGTCCAAGTGCACCTCAAACTGAGTAACCTCCATCTTCTGAAACTGCTTCCTGAGGATTAAAACAGTTCAGAGGCTCAGTGGTAATTGGCAGGTCTGCAGGGTCAGAAGGACAGAAAAGGGCTGCTGTGCCTGGCGGATTAGTTGCACACGAACAGTTCCAGTGAAACAGCTCAATTAAAAATCTCCATTTGTATACCTCGTTGTTTTTGTTTCATTTCTCATTTGCTCAGTTACAATACATGAATTTATTCAAGTAGATAATTGATCTTCTTCAGTTCATTTCATGGGGAGGTGGGGAGCAGGACTGCAAACAGAATTAAATTAGTTCTTCAAAAAAAGATAATTAAAGGGAATTTTCACTTGCACTAAGTAAATTAAGTAGGCAATTCATTAAGATTTCCTACCCCTAGCATTTCTTTGGAGTGTTTAATTTAATTGAGGTTTTTTATTTCCTTTCTGGTCAGTTTAAATTGTTTGGCTCTGACAACTTAGTCTACTGCTTCCAAGCTTGCTTATGTATTTATTTATTTTGACTATCCAAACTAAAGCTTCCTTTAATTACAGGAATACAATAATGTATTTTGAGGTTTCCCACTGGGTAGAGAGTCTAGGAATTTCACAGCCTAAAAGTTTCTGGAGGCAAACTTTTGATAACTGGCAATAGTACTTTCTTGATGCTGAGTTTTGGACTGGTGAGAGCCAGCCTCTTTGGCAGGTGTGCCACAAATGAGCCTTGTGCCTTCCCTGAGTGCCACTGGTCATGGCCAGCATAACAGGTGGCACCTTAGGGTGGGAGCAAATTGAAGGGGGCAGCAAAATCAGTGTGCACATACCTCACTGCGGGATTCCTCGGGGGTCACTGCTCCAGGGCTCCGTCTAACGCCAGCTCCCATCAGGTTCTAGGTTCATTACAAGAGAGGGTGGCAAATATTGGTTGCCTAGGGCAGCAAAAATCCTTTTACCACTTCCGACTGGTCCCCTTTTTCTGCCTGACCTGCTGCTCTGATTTTTGCTTCCTTCTTGATCGGCCACTGTTCTGCCTGCCCCCTCCCAGTATGGCACAGAATACACACAGAGGATGCCTGTGGCACTTAGTGCTCCTTGGTTGAAGCCCAGGGCAGCAATGCTATGAGCACAGTTCTACCAACGTTTAGAGCTTAGTGCACAACCAGTGCTTCCTGTACTTCCCCTGGCATAGCCAAGGGGATGTAGAGAGAGATGGGGGAGTGGGAATTGCTTTGAGATGCTAAACCATAGAGGGACCTTTTGATTATCTTTGCTAACTTCCACAAATACATTTTTGTAACTGAATTTGGCACCTTGATTAGCAGCCTTATCACTTGGGATGGATCATGCAAGAAGGCCAGAAAGAAAGAGAAACATTTTATGTGTACTAGAATGTAGAGGAAGCTATTTGTAGCCTAAACTTGTGACACATTTGAAGGTGTGAGAATTGGATTTGTTCTGCTGTACATGGATGTGGCATACTTTCCTTTCCAGAGTGCCCTAATGCCTGCCCAGTTATTCTTCAAAACAGAAGATGGAGGCAAATACCCCGTAATATTTAAACATGGTGACGATTTACGTCAGGATCAACTTATTCTTCAAATTATTTCGCTCATGGACAAGGTAAGAAGCACTAACCAAAGGTCTGTTTTTCATAGATTTCTAGGGTCAGAAGGGACCTTGTAGATCATTGAGTCCAACCCCCCGCTCTACGCAGGAAAGAGCGCTGGGGTTAAATAACTCCAGCTGGTTCCTATCTAAGTATTTCTTGAACATCTCCAAGGTAGGGGAAAGCACCACCTCCCTTGGAAGCCCATTCCGTATTTTGGCAACCCTCACCATAAAAATTTCTTCCTGATATCCAATCTAAATCTACTCTTCTTTAGTTTGCAGCTGTTGTTTCTAGTAACCCCAAGGGGCACCCTAGTAAACAGAGTATTCCCTATTCCCTGCTGACTCCCCATGACGAGTTTGTAGACAGCCACAAGATCACCTCTCAGCCTTCTCTTGTGGAAGCTGAAAAGATTCAGGTCCCTCAGTCTGTCTTCATAGGCTTTTATCCATAGGCCCTCAAACATACGAGTAGCCCTTCTCTGAACCCTTTCAAGGTTGTCCACATCCCTTTTGAAGTGCGGCGCCCAAAACTGGACACAGTACTCCAACTGCGGTCTGACCAGTGCTGCACAGAGGGGAAGTATCACCTCCCTAGACCTGCTCGTGATACGCCTACTGATGCAAAACAGAGTGCAGTTAGCCTTACTTATTACCTGGTCACGCTGGTGACTCATGTTCATTTTTGCGTTGACCAAGACTCCGAGATACCTTTCCACTGTTATGGTACTCAGAATGGTACTTCCCAGTCTGTAGGTGATTTGGAGATTCTTTCTCCCCAGGTGCAGCACCTTGCACTTATCCTTGTTGAATTGCATCCTATTCTGATCTGCCCACTTCCTCAGTTTATCCAAATCTGCCTGGATTCACTCCCTGCCCTCCAGTGTGTTTACTGTAGCCCATAGTTTGGTGTCGTCTGCAAATTTGGACAGAGTGCTTTCAGCCCCCTCGTCCAAATCACTGATGAAGATATTGAACAGCACTGGTCCAAGGACAGAGCCCTGGGGAACACTACTTCCCACATCTCTCCAGGGAGAAACCACCCCATCCACCACCACTCTCTAGGTGCATCCCATAAGCCACCCACCTTACTGTGAAAAAATCCACATCACAGCTACTCAGTTTGCTTGTAAGAATTGGGTGCAACACTATGTCAAAAGCCTTTTTAAAGTATACGTAGATAACATCTGTCTCCACCTCTGCATCTAAGCACTTCGTGACCTGGTCATAAAAAGAGACCAGGTTAGTCAGGCAGGATCTGCCTGCTATAAACCCATACTGGGTGCCCCTTAACATTGTATTACCTGCTGGCCCCCCACAAATGTGATCCTTTATGATTTTTTCTAAGATCTTGCCAAGAATAGAGGTGAAGCTAACCGGCCTATAACTACCCAGGTCTTCCTTCCTCCCCTTCTTGAAAATAAGGGACCACAGTGACCCTTTTCCAGTCTTCTGGGACTTGTCTTGAGTGCCACAGGTGCTCAAACAGTTGCATCAGTGGTATTGCTATGACACCGGCCAGTTCCTTTAGTACCCTGGGATGAAGATCATTGGGGCCCACCGACTTAAATATGTCCAGCCTGTCCAAGTGCCCCCTCACTAGGTCAGCACTAACCGTAGGTGGATTGGTATTTCTCTCATGCCAGACTGTAAAGTCTCATGGGGAAGAGTGTTTGTATCTGTGTCCAGGAACGCAGATGTGAAGAAGTCATTTAAAAGCTCCACTTTATCCAATCTCTTTCACTGCCTACTTTTGCTTATGCAAGCTGGGGGAACTGACATCTTTGAGTAAAGGCAAGGGTAGGAAAAGCATCTGAGCATGCTTAACTCGGTTCTTTTTTTTCTTATTATCTTTTTTTCTTTTTTTTTCTTCTTTTTTTTATAGCTATTGCATTCCAAGAAGTCTTAGTTTTTCCAGGCTTTTTTTTTTTTATGTAAGCAAATGTCTTGACTGGCCTAGGAAGGGTTCGAGCAGACAGACATAAATATGACTTGGCTTGGAACAGAGTTCCCTGAGTAGAGGACAAGCTGCTGTATAGCTTAACTCTGTTATGAAAACCAGTTTATTCCACTTGTCTTTTATATTTTTCTCATAGCTTTTGCGTAAGGAGAATCTGGATTTGAAACTGACCCCGTACAAAGTACTGGCTACTAGCACAAAACATGGTAAGGTTATTTTTTTTTTCCTAAATAATAGACAATAGCCAGGCATTTTTTGCATCTACCTTCATTCAGTTACTGTCCACAGCAAGTGTCTTGGTTTGATGTAGGTGGAAGGTACAGTAGACTTTAGACGGTAAAATGGTGATGATTCCCTTTTGGCTTTGCAGTAATCCTGAAACTAGTTCATAAATATTGTGTTGTTATTGTTGTTGCTCATTTTCCATCACTTTGCCCCAGCTTCATCAAGTTCTTATGCATCTCTTAGTTAACAAAACCTTGGTACAGATTGCCAAGTTATTGTTGCTAATGAGCTAGATTTACTTCTCTTCCTCTCTCATTTTTGATTATGGTATTTAGCATGTTGAACCTTCTGCTTTTTTTTTTTTTTGGTATTACCTCCTGGGGTGGAATCATAATTCTTCCACCCTCAGACTGGCTTCTGGGCATACAGCATCCTGCAGTTCAAATGTATTTATCCAGAAGGTCCAGTTGTGTTTGCTACCTTCCCTGCAGCAAACTGAATATTCATGAAAATAGTCACACCGTAGGTATATCGATAAATGGACCACCACATCTTATATAGTTCCAAGTTTGTACTTCTTTGATGGTTAAAACATTCTTCTAAATTCCAAAAGAATTTAGAATATCTCTTTTTCCTTGCTAATGTTTATCCCCCAACCTCCGATTTTTTTTGTAGGCAGTTATCATGTAAGATATCTTAGTCTCCATTTTGTTAGGCTTGACAAGTACTAAGATCAGTACTTGAAATGTACTGATCTTAGTAACAGCCTTTTACATAAAACTTTCTCTTGTTTCACACTAATGTAAAATCTTGAAAATTCTTTATTCCTTTAAAAAATATTTTAGGTTTCCTAATACATGGTAATATCTTGACCTTAAAGAAAGCATTAAAGTACAGTTCTGTATTACAGTAAGCTGTCATTGGCTAACACTGCTTTGGAGAGCCATTGTGAATTATTGAAATTTAAGAATTAGTAGCTTACAATTCAGGACAAAACTTAAGGGATACTATTATATAAGCATGCTACCCATATATTTGAAAAGTGTAGTGTAATATAGGTCTTGAAGGGTGAGAAGAAATGAATTTTGGATTGTGAAAATGAGTTAAATTTTCATGAAAAGGATATCTTGATATTTGCATTTTAGAATAAAAACCAGAAAGCTTCTGTTGTTTCATACCGTTATATGGAGGCCTGGTGGAATTTTCTCCATACCATTATTCTTCTCATGATTCTGAAACAATAAAATAAATGTCAGCTTATCTGTGTAGTTTTCTATAGGAAGCTCAGGTCCCATTTATAAGCAGTTGTGGGGTCTGGAATTTGGACTGCAAGACAAAGTAAGAAAATGAGGTTTACCTCCAACATTGCTGCTAAATGGATAATGTTAAAAAAGCAGTTGATTAAATCTTTATGTATTCAAAATGTTGCACAGGAGTTTGCTTTTCAAAAGCATCCTTGCAGTTGTCATAAGCGTCTTGCGCCAGGTTAGATGTAGAAGCACAGCTTTACCAGTCAAGTGAAGCAGGCTGGAAGACTAGAGCAGTGGTGGTTTGTCTGCAACATGCTATTTTTCACTTCATACATTCGGCACTGAGGATTCTGCTTTTGTGTTACAGGTTTCATGCAGTTTATTCAGTCAGTCCCTGTGGCAGAAGTTCTTGCAACTGAAGAGAGTATACAGGTAAGTGATATGGCGTGTGTCTTATTCATTCTTTAATTGCCCAGATGACATAACCAAAAGCTGGGTTTTTTCCAGAATCCTTTTTTCTTTGAAAAACATTCTTATATTCTGTTTTTTAAGCCACAAGTTCTTTATTTTTGAAAATAAAGCTCCATACTGAAGATCTTTTGTATAAGTACATTATACTTTTAATTGGCCATGTTAGTTTTAAGGACTTGGAACAAAGGTCAGGTTGTTTTGACACCGGTGTTCTGACATTGCTTTGTTGATGAATGAGTAGTTTTAAATGCCTCATGTTTCATTTAAAATAGATTTTAATTACATTTTAGATCTGCTGCCATTCAGAGTCCTGAAAATCAATTTTGAATAAATACCAAAGCTTTTTGCTGTATAAACTAGGTTTTTGGGAGCATCTTTTCACTCATAGTATTATAGAGCTCTTCTTTCACTAAAAGTGGATTATAGCTTTACAAGGATGCCAATACAGGGCTGTGATACTAGTTAGTGCAAAATTTCTGTAACCTTCTTTGCATCTGTTATAGCAGGACTGTCCAATTTCCAGGCAGTCAACCAGCCTTGCGGGCCGCAGTCCTGGGGCCTGCATGAGTTATGGTCTGCAGACCAAGGGCCTCTCATCACATGGGCAGCCTCCTTCCTTGAATCCCCCACCCCGTGCACAGTACAGGCAGCCCAGGTCCGCCTCGCCTCCTGGCCATTTGTGCTGTGCAGGCAGCCCACCCCCTAGCACCCCTGCAACACAGGCAGTTTGCCATCTCTCCAAGCTGCATGCACAGCCCACCCCACTCCTCCTGGCCATTTGCCCACCTGCAGTATAGGTAGCCCAGCTCCTTTCTCATGTACACTGAAAGCAGTCTGGTCCCTCCCCTGCCATGTGTGCAATTCAGTCATGCCAGCTCTCTCCTGCTGTGCCACCCTGTCCTCAGGAGTGGGGGTAGGACGTAGAAGCTGGAGGAGTGCTGGGGAGCCATAATGGGAGCCTGTGGGCCACATGCTAACCCTTTGGGGGCCACCTGGACAGTCCTATGTCATTGTTAAAATGGTTGGTAGTGATAGACATAATGTAAGTGCTGTGTAGCAAAGCTTACATGGAAGTTGCAGCTAAAATACTGCTTCACCAGGCATCTTCCATTATAGCACAAGTTAAAAGTCCTTGGGGGAAGAAAATTCCATCAGCAGTTCTGTGCCACATGTAGTGCCTTCTGTCATACTTGGAGTCTACGGTTTTGCACAGTAATTTCTGTGTTTATATGATACTAAAGTTTCCATCTGATCATACACTACCTAAAAATGCTAGGATGAACATAAAGTATGCATATAAAAATACAGACAATATTATTCTTTGATCACTCAGGTTAGGAAATGACACAGAGAAAGCTGAGTATGCATCTCCAGCTTTTTCTTGCTACTTATGTATTATATTGTACAACAACCCTAAGTTTCAAATATCATGCCCTTTCTAAAACTTCTGACCTGTATTCTTATCTGGCAAACTTTCTTCTATTTTTATTCTTTTGTTCTAACATACCTTGAACCCATCCGTCTGTGCGACCGTGGTATAAATTGTATGAAGGCATTTTTTTTTAAATGCTGTAGAGTCCCCAAATGAGACGGTAGCCACATTGCGTTTGCACTGAAACTAGAATAATAGTTTGCTTTGAAGATCCTGCAATCTAAATAGAAAAGACAGATGAAAAAATAGGAGGCAAAATAGCATCTCTCCTGAGATCACATAACAGGTTGACACAGTCAAAAACCCCTTAGGTCTCCTGGGCCTTAGTCCAGTGTGCGATCCATTAGATAAACATTTTCTCCTAATAGCCAGTAGCATAGATGGTATAGGATAGGACAGGACAGTGGTAGAAATATTTTAGTACTGAACCTTTGCTACTTCAGATGCAGCTACTGGAAAATTAACTGAGCTGCACAACTAAACAGTCTGTATTGACCAGTGGTTCTCAACCAGGGTGCTGCGGCATCCTCGGGTGCCTTCAGATCCTTTCAAGAGTGTCATGGGCTGCCATGCAACATTAGTACTGGTAGGTGTGCAAGGATGATTCACTAGATAAACCCAGAAATTTAATGTAGGAACCGATAGTATTAAAAACAGTCTGACCCATTAGGATATTTCTGAGTTCTTTGCAACAGGAAAAAACATTCTATTATGCTTCCATATTCAAAAAGTGAGAAAAAAACTAAAAGCTGGCATTTTCTGAGGCATTCTTTGAGTCTAATGAAGAGTGCTGTGAAGGTTGAGGACCACTGGTATAGACAAATGAACTGCTATTTTTATCTGCGTAGGTTTTACTCACGGTGCCTGTTCAGTATGTGTGCATTCATTCTTATCAGTTCCTAGCATTGTGCACTATAATTTCGATTGGAAGTTGCAGAGAAAGTAATATGCAGGTTGTATTTGAGGAATATTGGATGAAAGAATTCAGCCCTGGGTTGTAATAGATGCATGCCAGCAGGAAGAATTAAGCTTCTATGTGCAAACTTTGTCAGCAGTTTTCGGTGGCCTAATTACGCAGCTTTGAAGTTTTCAGTGGGTTTTTAGTGTAAAATTTCCTGGGTTTGTTTTCTTGTACGATAAACACAGAGCTTTTCTGCCCTGGGCTTGGATGCAGTTGCCAAGCTTTTAAATTGTGTCTTAGTAGGTAGGGTTTGCTTCAGCACAGCCAAGAGATAGGGGCAACAGAAAGCTTCCTCGTCAAATCCTCCAGCATATGAGAGCAGGACTCTTTTCTTCCATATAGCATTTAAAAATCCTGTCTAGAATCTTTCAGTAGCACCTGGGATTAGACTTGACTAATCGGCAGATCTCCGGTGCATCGTGGGACAAAAAAGTATGTGTAGAAATGTCCTTTAGGCCTTTTACTATTCACAGAGCCTCTCCTCTTACACTCAGATCTCCCTTATGTTTAGGGCAATCTAGTTGACCGGAAACTTTGTGATGCACACTTGCACAGCTTCTCTTTATGTGGCCATTTATTGAAAAACTGCTAATTTACCTTCAGTTTGTGGGTTGAACAGTGCTAATTTGGTCAGACCAAAATTGGTTTCTTTTGGAATGAGGGTAAGAGTCGAGTTCAATGCCAGTTTTCAATAGGAAACCTTATTAATTTCCTTTTTAGTATCACTGAGGCTGTGTTCATATAGCACAGTGCATTGCCACACATAGAGCACTGAGCTACTTGCAGATGAACTTGCTTATTGGGAACAATGTAGCTGTCATAGCCCTGGCAAAGCAACACATTAAACTGTTGTGCTGCTTACCTAGGCTAATTAACCAAACTAAAGTGCTAGGTTAATTAATATGACTATGCTGCTTTCTAGTACTTGAGCTGGATGGAGTGTCTATGCATAAAGCTGCCTTGCGCTGTATGGACATACCCTTGATTTGTTTGTTTTTGAAGCAATGTTGTAGGGAGAGATGTAATGTTAAGTGCATGTTCTCAGATGTGTTTCCCAGTGTCTTTATTAATTTGAACTGCTATTGTTGTTTTAATTTTTGCTGGCCTAGCACAAACTATATTTACAGCAGAAGCATTTCACAGTCATGGTAATTAGGCCAGAAGCCTGCAAAGCAAATTTAACTTTATGGGATTATTTTAAAGAAAGAAGAGCCCTTCAGTTTGTGACAAAGTGACTCTAAATCCATGTCTTCTGAAGAAAATAAGAAGAGGCTAATAAACATAAACTAAACAGTGCCGTAGCACCGAAGTGGAATTTGCTTGATTTTCCTTTGTTTAATGTTATCTGACAGTTCTGAGAATAACACTTTTAGCATGCAGCGTTGACAGTCTCTAAGTAGTAAGATTAATAACTGAGCAGGATTTTTACAAATAGACTATGGTAATAAGTTTAGCCCACGCTATAAACTGCTAACTCTTCGATCAGCCCCGAAGATAGTTGCCAGCTATGTCGAGTAAGCAAGTGTTTTTGATGTATTCTCAGAACTTCTTCAGGAAGCATGCACCAAGTGATACTGGGCCTCATGGAATAAGTGCAGAGGTGATGGATACTTATGTGAAGAGCTGTGGTAAGTTATGGACATTTTCTTAATAGTTTGCTGCATGTACAAAGGACAGAGTGTGATTGTTAGATCGGTGGAGTTTGAGTAGTGTTCAGCTGAGCATTATGTAGGGATCATTAAACTGACAACAAGAAGGAACATTGACTATGAGAAATAAGGGGAATGTACCCATTATGTGGCATTATGATGACACAGATAAACAGGGGATAACTAATGAGCACCTTGCTTTTCCAACCATACCATTGCATCACTTGTTTTCCTACCTCTGAACACGAGGCCGGAACATAAATATCCTTGCCCTTATCCCATGTTGAACTAACTTGAGCCAGAATTAAAAATAGATCCTTTTCCTTGTCTTCAGCTCCACTGAATATAAACCTAGTTACTCCGAGGTGATGTTTCTTGATTACAAAATCAAAATGTGGCTTCTGTCTTAGTGGAAGAAAACTGAAAATACATAAGTGTGTACAAGGAGCTCCTATTTCTGTTGGTGCAGACCCTGGCAATGGAAAAATCCTTCTGGGGAAGAGCATATGGCATAAATGAGATTGCAGCCACCTGTATTAGAGAGGTTCGTGCAGCCCCAGAAGTGATCTACACTTTCTGATGAGAGTATTGTAATATCTCTCTGTCTTTCCTGCAAGCGATTGGTGGAAATTAAGTGCCCCCTTCTCCCTAGAAACCGTCTTGAAAGACAGTTTCTCCTGTCTCTCCTTTCCTCTAGGGGCCATAATAATGCAGGGAGAGATAAATTACATCCCTTATCGGTGTTAGGCAGAAGGTTAAATTATTAAAGCTGATTTTAAAATCTTTTGCGATTTGTTCTTTTTTTTTTTTTTTCTACTTTCCTGTCTGACATTAATGAGAATAGACTAATTTGATTTCTGTTTATTTCTAGCACAGTGTTAAAGCAGTCATATAAATAGCAGGTATAGCTTGCAAAGTTTCCTGTGGTATTCAATTGAAAAAAAAATCATGCATGAATCTGCTTAGACATAATGTATATTTTGGTTCAAAATTAACCTGGCAGCATGACTCCAGTGCTTTCTCCACAAATGTTAGTGGCTCACCCTTTGGAAGGCTGTGTTGGACCCTACTAGCTATGGTAATGCCATTACTGTGCGCGTTGTTAGTGATCTCTGGGGGTACGGGCCATGCACAGGTGTTAGTTTGTACCAGGAGAATCACTGCTCTCCCAGTAGTAATTGCTATTCCATAGGCATTCATTGATTTCCTTGTGGAAGAAGTATGCCCCATCCATAAGAGCAATCTTCCAGGTTGACACATGGAAGATCTCCCTTGCAAGAAATATTCTCTTACTACAATGAATGCAGTATGCTTGAATGCTCTGATTGGGAGGAGTTAAGCTATAGCTTCCCTTGCGCCTTTCCCCACTGCTGGCTTCTCCCAATCAGAGATGGGATTCTGCCGCTGCCTTCCCCTTGCCCCCTCCAGGCCTTTCCAAGACTGGAGGGACCCCAGTCTAGGGAAGGCTCAGAGAGCAGTGGCAAATAGACTCCTCTCCAGCTTCCCCCGCACCCTTCCCTGATGAGGGGGACCCTGATTGGGGGGAAAGGGTGTGTTTTCAGGATGGAGTGGGAAGATTTCTATTTTTTTTTAATTTGTAGCAGTAGAAATGAATGCCTCTGTATAGCCTTAGTTGCAATGTAATTGTCACCACTAAAATTGATTCTTAGTTCCCCCATATTTCTGGCACAAAAGTCCTATATACGGTACTTGAAACACGCTTTGTAAACAAGCAAGCATTTCTGAATGTCTTTGAATTTTTTATTTGTACCTTTCTTAGTCCTATATAAGTTAAAGTAATACTATACTGATTGAATGCTGGAAAAATGGAGTGTCTCATAACTTAAATGATAGTCCTGTATCTATCCAGTATTATATAGATAGGTATGGTGTATGTATACGCATAACCTACAGTAATGATATACAAGTGAAATACTAAGAAATATTTATTAATGGCATATTTTTGTATTTCATTTTCTGTTAATGTCACTCTAATTTTATTCCAAAAACGTTTCCTTAAATCCCAACATGATCTTTATCTTCTCTACCACATTCCTTCTTGTGATCTCAGTGCTAACGTGTCAACATGCATATGAGTACCAGTGGTATGAAACACGACTTCTAGAAGTTGAAATATTTCTGTTTTATAATTTACTTGTTATTGCAGCTGGTTACTGTGTGATTACCTATATCCTTGGAGTTGGAGACAGACATCTGGATAATCTTTTGCTAACAAAAACAGGTAATTTATTTTAAATCAACTACTTCAGTGCTGTTTGCAAATACATCTTGGCAACATTTTACTGCATTTTACCTTACAGCCATAACGTTTGATAAACCTGTTCTATGTTAAATCACATTCCTGTTTATGGAGACATCATAACATCTAAGGTCATACTTGATTTAGCAAGGTAAGCTTTAGGTTGAAAGTACATACATAATGGAGTGTGTTAGAGCTGGTATACAAGTGCAGATGGCAGCATGCTTATTTTTGTACTCTCTCTCCCTGTTTTATTTCCACGTATCATGCCTTTTTTTCTGAATGCTGAGGGGGGGAAAAAATTGCAGTTTTAAAAACAGGCTGCACAATTGATTTTTTTTTCCCCTCGGTAGACATATGTATAAATAATGGGAACAATAATAAAATGCTTGTTCTCTGAAAATAGCGGACTAGGTTTTAGTTAATTACAAAATCTTGCGTGTTGACTGAAAAGCGCCTTGTTCGGGAAACATCACATTAATAGATTAAAATGAAATTGAACTGCTTTTTTCTAACCACTTTTCTAATTATTTTTTTTGTCCTAAAGTCAGGAAATATGGCGCACATAACTTAAAACGGTGTCAGTAAGCACACATTCTGTTTTCTGAGGAAGCCGAAAAACAATGGTACAATTAATTGGGTAATTAGAAAGTAATGCCAGTTCAAAAAAATCCTAATCGGTTTTATAAAACAATTTAATTTTTCATTAGATTGTTATTGGTACTTCATAGGCTTCTTTAACACCCAATCTCAAAGCAATTTCAAGATCGATTAATTGCATGTGTCTGTTGTAAAAAGACTTTATGCAGACAGATTTGGCATCTATTACACGCTCGACTGCATTCCAAATACAGTAGAAGTTTAAACACTTATTAGCACTAGTTATATTGATAGTAGATGCATCTTGGTACAATAATCAAAATTATTCTGGTTAGTCTTTGCAGCTCTAATGCTTACTCTTTGACCAGAAGCACTCGTGTGTCTTTCCATAATTATAGATCTTGCAGGAGTGGAGTAGTGTAGTGCATCACAGCGTGTTAAATTAATGGCAAATCACAGGGTTAAGCATTCTGAAACCAGGGGATCAGATATCATAACATCCAGATAAGTTGATTTGAGATGGGCAAAGGTTGAAAGCATCAGCAACTAGTATTTGAAAACAATATTTAAAGTTAAATCAAACTTGTATGTACAGGCTAGTGTATCATTTAACATTAGGGCTATCATGTTCATCCCTACTCTTCTTGTTCTCTTGCTTCATCCTAGTATAAAATTAACTTGCTGCATTTTGTCTTGATTTCCTGGGTCAGGTATAGGCACAGTCTCACTTTCATTCTGTTGTGTTAAAAACCCTTTTTATGTTGGACACTAATTCCAGAAATGAAAAATAAATGGGAAGCCAGGTCTCTGTCTTCCTGGATGGACATTAACCACCAAGGTACAGTCAGGTTTCTTCCAGCACTCTTTGGTCCAGTGAGCATTACATTTTCTGTATCATGGCTGTATGGGTAGTA
>NW_005842038.1:1245656-1254273 GCF_000455745.1 Alligator sinensis | reverse complement strand
GTGAGTGGTGAGAGATGTGGATTTCAATCCCCTTAGGCCAGGGCTTGGCAGTGAACAGTGCATGGGCAGGATCTAGCTCACAGAGCCGTTGGATCCATCTCATAGTCTTGTGGCATCACCAGTGTTTGCAGGGGGGTGGGGCTTTGGCTACAGGCAGTCTTTCTGTGTCCCTGCAGAAAGAAGCACTGCTGCCCGCAACCCTAGTGCCTACCTGCCTCTGACCCCAGGTGGATCATCCTGGCTTGCAGCTGGGAAAGATTGCCCATGCTCTGTCTTGGGCAGAATTGATGCTGGGTCTTCCACATCCTAGAGGAGTCCTCTAGCCACTAATTTATTACCTGAGAAAAAACACGATCTCCTTCCCAGCCAAGTAGTAGTCACTGCTGCATTTTTGTAGGCAGCCCAAATCTTCTCAGCTTGCTTTAAGCATTCTTGGAGCACGCCTACCAGATTGAACCTCCTGAGGGGTCTCGGGTGGAGGAACATTGCATTTTTGCATTTTGATTGGGCTTACATATGAAATGCAGCCTGATTTGCTCCATCCTGTCAGAACTCAAGTACTTCTGTCTATGCACAGATAAAAAAAAATACTTTCAGGAACCTAGGCATCTCAAGGGTAAAGTCTGTGGCATATCTTGACAAAGGTAAATTGCAGCTGTCCAGTTGTCTTGAGGATTTCTACTGAAGTTCCAGGTCAGAAGTTTACATCCTTTTTTGGATCTTGCCCTAACGTATGTATTTTAGGGACCTAATTGCTTGCAGTCACTTCTGAAACTATTAGCTTAGTCTGTAAGGTGCCCCCTGCCCTGACTTCTCCGGCTAACACGGCTAGCTGCCTCTCGTTTGCTTCTCTGTTGCTGTCCCTATTTTACAGGGAGCACGTATGCTGACTTCCTAACGCATAAGGAGTTCTAATAAATACAGGAAATGAAGCGAAGAGAATTAAAGACAATCATTCAATGGGATAGAAACAGAGCTTTGGACCATTTGTCTCCCAACCTTACACACACCATCCTGAGAAGTGAAGCCTGCCTGCAGTTGTAACTTGCCTCTGCACACTAGCCTTCCTTAGCTACTGATTTTGTAAACTTGGCAGGTATCTGAGCCAGCTTGTCTACATATCTGCAGAATAATTGCTCAAGGATTCATAACAAAAAAAGTGGGGAATCAAAATTATTTCTCTAGAACATGGAAAAAAAAATTACACTTCATTCCTTTAACTCCTGCAAAGATGACTATTGCGAGGCAATGTGTTTTCCTTATATTCAAACAGTGGCAATTTTTTCTTGTTTAAGCTATAAATAAACTAGCTTGAATCTAAAAACAAATGTTATTTGAACATGAAAGGCAGCAGCTTTCTAAACTGAGAAGAGTAAAAAATTATGCGAATATAGGGTTGTGCAACCTTAACTGGTAGTGACTGGTGATAGTGCATCATTCTGACACATCCATCAATGTTCTGAATTTTGAAAGTGCTGTACGTTGTCTTTGTAAATTGAGTAAAAACTTTGAATTGCAGAGATTAGCTAGAATCTTTCTATGCCTCATTTGTGTGCAAAAAAACCCCCAACCCAACATTTAAACTTTTTGTTTTCTAATGATATATTTTTCAGTCCAGTTATCTGCTTAAATCCATCTAATAGAATTTATTAGGAATGTGAAGAATGAATGTGACCATCAAAAGCACGTGTCAGCTGGTTTGTAGGCCCTCAAACAGGTTGCTTCCCATTGGAGTAAAAGGATTTCTGTAGTAAACTAATTTTACTACTATACTCATTCCAACTCATGAGAGTTAACATTTGGGTCAGGGCTGATGATTTTTGAAATTACAGTTAACCTAAGCTAATTAAGTACAATTAATGCAGATGCCAGATCACAATATACTTTCAAACATATATGATTTGAAATAGGTAAATCCTGTTGCAGTAAACTTTTTTTTTTCTGCCTCAATTTTGACATGTAATGGAGAGACAAGAAGTCTATTAATGCTGGTAAGGTTAATGTGATACTTCTAGTTTGTCTTTAAATAAGACTTTTAACTGAAACCCCTCCACAAACTTAAAATGTCTGAAGAGATGCCTAAAAGAATGTGTAAACTCCTTTTCTGGCCAGTGGTGCACTTAAGCATAATGCAGGCTGTGACTGGCGTCTGGACTGGGTCCCTGGCTCAAAGCTTGCTTAGCGTGGATGCAGTGGAAGCGCTATTAGCCGGGCTGTTTTGCAGCCGAGCTTGAGAGATCTTCTTATTTGCAGGTTTGTCTTTTACCTAAGAATTTGAGCTAGTTTTATCTATAGCTGTTTGGATCCCAGAGCTTTTATATTCAGTTTAAACTGTATACATTTGAAAACAAAACGAGTATTTGAAAGAGAGCATAAGGCTTTATGTGCTTACTGCAACATTTAATTCTTTCTTGTGTTTAGACTTTTTTCACATCTCCATTTGCTTTAGACTTTCGTAACACAAACAGTGCAGGGAAGTAGTGTATGAAAAATTCTGTAGAAAATAAAGGAAGTGAAGGTGCTAACGCTGAAATTGGGAGGGTAAGTGGACAGGACTGCTTTTGGATGTAATGTTTATTCCCACTGTAAGCTTTGTATGAAGGGTTGCTTTCAAAAAAGCCACTGTCTTAAAGTGGATCACTTCCTCTTGCATAGGATGACAACTGTAAGCAGGGTTTTATGGTTGTAAGATGTCTACTGTCTATTAGTTTTTGTACACTCGGTCACAGGAAAGAGAGATCTAACTAGGTTGGTAGGTAATACTAAATTTTACTTATGCTTTGTCCAGTGTTTTTCATAAGATGTGCAGCAGAGGGCAGTGCATATCCATGTTACATTTTCGTCTAATATTCTTCTCACCTTTGTCTGTATCTCATCAAGTAGTAGCAGCGTGGTTTTAAGTGTACCTTTTCCTTAACAGTTTCTTGACCAGTGAGAGAACCTCTTAAATCCCAAATCCTACAGACTTGCTAGGAGGAGCTACACTTTCTACCAGTGTAGGAGTCCCATTAAGTTACGTGTTTAAAGACTAGAGTTTGCCTTTTCTCTCCAGATGGGAAACTTAGCACATATTTTGCCTAGCAGTATAAGGTGTATAGCCATAAATGTCCCCTAAGGTTCACTTAAAACATTTCAAATGCTCCTTGGCAATAAGTGCCAAAAATAAGGCAGTGCTTGATTTAGCTGACTTCCATTGCTTATCTCCTTCCCAGGAACCATTTTGGCTTTCTTTTTATAGGCTACAGCTCTTAGATAGCTCTTGCCTGCTGTAACTGTCTGCTGTAACTGTCTTAACTTTTTGAAAATGTTCCCCAGAGTTTAAAAGATATACTGCCATCTTTAGTTATTTATAATAAGCCATATAAATACATAAATAAAAGACAGTTTTTTCAGATTGTTTTAAGTGCATTCTTGGTGGGGGGGAGGGTTGTTTTGTTCTGTTTTACTTTTTTGTGTGCTTTTTGTCTTTTTTCTATAAATGACAGGTTTTTAGGTCTTCACTGAAAAAGAAACATATGGTGAAGACATAAAATTGACAATACAACAAAGTATTACGGCATACATGACATGAAGTAAGCAAAATGAAAATACTGTCTGGCTTCTCATTATAGTCTTCCATAGTTTTACCAGTGACTGATTTTAGTTAGTGCCGTTACTGGTACTTTGTTAATTCAATTTAGTAAGCTGAAGGGTTGCTACTGTGACACGTATTTTAAAGAAACTCAGTGATACTGTGATGGGAAACCTAATCGCATTTAAAAGCTCAGACTCTTTAAATTAAGCAACTCAGACTTTCTCCCTTTTTCAGTCTCTAAAATCTTTCTGCAACATCAAGAATATAAAAAGTTAGGTGAGTACTTATTTTAACATCTGTAGAACAGTGATTAATTAGTCACTGGGATAACTCATCACTATGGTGTGAACAGTGAATTCATGCCAAAGTCCTATGGATTTGTACATCAAGCACTTTCCAAATCTACACTTCTATTAAATTGCAAAGGAATTTGCTTCTGATAACTAGTCGGCTTAAAAGATGCTGATCTGTGCCCTCTACAGCACCTGTCAAGCCTGCTGATTCTCTCAGAGCATTGCATATTCTTCAGCTTTTCTTGGCTCAACAAGACATAGAAGATCAACCATTCCTTTTTTGCAGAATTATCTTTTATTTAGGCAACGAATGCATGTAAGAGTGCAAAGCAAAACTCTGTGATTTATTTTCCTCCATCATAATCATGTCATTTTATGTAGTGAGCACTCTGAATTTTTGTAGTAAAAGATTGCACATTAAGCATTTATCTGCATAATCATACAATTTTCAGTGAGCCAGAGTGTGTACAGTTTGCATTTGGAATTTTTGTAATCCTTTTTCTTCATTTTAAATGTAAAAAATCATCTCTTACTGTCTTTAGAGATGGCATGTAAAATACATGGCATTGAATGGTTGAAAAATGGCTAACTAGTGCTAATTAGTCCTGGACAATTAGCCATCATTACCAATCCCCTTGGAGTAATGAATTAAACATATTTTACGGTATAAAATGCACAAAAACACTTGTAACTTAAAGAATGTTGGAGTATTTAATATTATATTTAGCTATTTTAAAATGACAGCATGCAAGAACAGTCATTTTGTTTAAGAGCAGGTAACTTTTTTTGCTGCTTCTTGAAATGAGATGCATTATAAACTGTCATCAGTTTCTACACGTTGTAATTTCTTGCTTCCAAAGCTAAGATCAGGCATTGTGGCAGCAATCGTGTAATGGGACACTGTCTTCCAGCAAAATATATGCAGTTTTAAACAGCACCAGCCCATCATTGTTGGATCACAAAGTGATGCCTTTATTAATGCAGACGCTTGAATGCCATCAGTCAATATGCCCTTTGCTGCCTTGGAAAGAGCTACTGGTTGTGAATATGAATTATGTGTTCAGTGGAACACATTTTAAAAGGAACGAACGTCACAAATTGTGAAGTGACTTTTGTGAAACAACTAATGTTGAAACATCGTCTGTTCCCTTTAATGAAGGCATTTGAGGATATCTTTGTTTGTTTGTTTGTTTCCTTTCTTTCCCCCTTTAAGCATTGAGACAGTCTGATTGTAGCCCTGAAATGAGTTGCTGCATGTATACAAAAAGGGAGCTTATCAGGCTAGCAGAGCCCTGACTATGGCAAAGGTGAAATGCTCAGACCTTGGTGTTGCTGTAACTCAGTGGTAGGGAACCTTTTCCCCGTTGTGGGCCATAGTGACCCACCCCAGGTCAGAGGTGGACGGGTGGGTATTAGGATCTGACTGCTGCCAGTGCTTGGGCCTCCCAGTGGCCCTGGGAGAGCTCCCACAGCCAGCTGCCAAATGCCACTGAAGTCCCACACCTGCAGGCTGGATCCAATGGCTCTGCAGGCCAGATTTGGCCCAGAAGCCATAGGTTGCTAAAACCCTGCTCTAAATGTCTCTTGATAATTAGTTGAAGAACTTGCATTCATTAAGTGTTATACTAACTTAGAGACCTATGGTGTCTTATCAGGAGTGGAGACCCGAGCATGATGTTTGGGAATGGATGCAGGTTTTTTTTCTCTTTGAACCTGTTGAAATCCCATATCAGTATCGGGGTTTCAGGCCTCCAAGCAACTAGGCTGTTAAAAAATGTATTATGTCAGATACAAGTGTGTCTATGCTGCTGTCTTAGAATTGAGCAGCCTGATGCAGGTGATCTGAGAATGAGACGGAGGGAAAGCTGTTAAGACTGTATTTGTTCTCAAAATACTGCACACAGTTTAAGTTGATTTGCTAAATTAGTAAATGCTACACAACATAAAAGAGCAGCCTTTTAAAAACTAATCTTACCTGTTCATTATCTTGTAATACTCTCAATGCTAGGCTTGGTTGGAAAGACCACCCCAAACGTCTGTAAGCTATCCTTGAAATTGCTCTTTTGTGATACAGTGCCTGGCCCAGCTGCTCCCTAGGCCGTGCCTCAGTATCCAAGGACTACAAATGGGCACTGATTTATTCCATGTTTCTGTATCACATTTGAGCTTTTGCTGCTGTACTGGTTCTTAACATCTGCATCTGTCATATGAATGGTAACAAGAAGCATTCCCACTCTCAGGTTTTACAGGCTCTTTTTTTTTTTTTCCTGCTCAGACACTTATTTGTCCTGTCTATTTTAGACATGTTGGGATTTATAGTTCACCATGAACGGCAACACTGAAATGTGACTTTTGATTTTCCGATGGATATGTAGATACCATGCACGCGTTAGTATTTTGTTATCAGATTAGCACTTTATTTCAATGGTGATTTTGAAAACTTTAGGGGAAATGGGATTTCGATTATCCTGTTTTTGTCATAGAATGTGTGCTTCCTTTAACCATGGCTTAATTTTCAGGGGATAAATTCAGCAATGTATTATAGATACTAGGTAATATTTATATGAGGTAGTAAATTGTCAAAATCATCACAGCAGTGGTAGCCTACCAAAAAAACAAAAAAAAGGCAAAAATTTTGCCGTCTGCAAATTCAGCTTATCCTGGCAGAGAACCTGGGTATGCAGAGTAGCTGAGTAAGAATTTGGCCAGTACATGATCATCCTTAAATAACCAACTGTACCGTAAATGACCAGGACCTCTTCTAGTGCATGATGTTAGCCAGCTCATCCAGCTTCTGTTGCTTGTAGCACTTATTAAAAAGTGAGTTCAAAGGGATGGAGGGGGGAACCTGTTGACTGAATTTTCCTGTGTGGGTTCCTAATTCAAGTACTGACCTGGTATAACCCTAGTCCTCTTGCAAAATTTTAACTAGGTCACATTGCTGTGACAAAACTGTAGGCATCAAAGCTTAAGATGCAGCTCTCATACCTTGCTTGCACTTGGCAGGTTTATTGGAACATCTCCACTTATTGAGACACTTTTATTGGTTACATCCACAGTAGATCCATGCACAACAATTAGGTCCTGGTTGTGGTCGTGCAGGGATTGGGCCTATTAAATTACTTATTGTTAGATGGGGAAACAAGCAGCCTTAAAGACTCCTTGAATTTCATTTATTCGAGAATTCAAATTTCCCCTTGATTTAGAGCATGTATGTATTCCCTAAAGCTAAAATTTCATGATATATTTCATAATAAAAACAATTCCCATCTTACTGTAGGAAATCAGTCACAAATGTATCCACCTTCTTAGCTACTTCTGTTTTATACGGTATCAAATACTCTATAATAATCCAAATTATAGGGTATTTCTGTGTTGTAGCTAATGCTTACGTAGTAGAGTAATGGAGCCATGTACATATATAAATACACACTTCCTTCATGGTTAGACATGCCATATAATCATGTATTCTGCCATTGCCTTGTATTTTATAAAGATTATTCTTGGGATCAGAATTTGGTATCAGGAAGAAATTTTACCCTGTTGTAACACTGGCATGGACAGTGTGGGTTTTTGCCTTCCTCTTGTAGTGATGGGCATGCTCTGCTTCCTTGAGTATATTAAATAAAATACTTCTGTCCTTGCAGGTCAGGATATTGACAGTGCCCTCGACCCTCTGCTTTACCCATGGCAAGTTGGGATGTTCTTGATGTTTTGGGGTATTGTGCTTGGCAGTTGTGAATGAGGGTTTCTTGTGCAATTTTAAGAATAGATTAGACAGATGCCTCTTTCGGATGGCTTAGTTAGGGATGATCCTTCTTTGGATCATCCCTACCTAATTAATCTTTGGGCATTAATACATACAATCTTTGGGCTTAAACTAGATGACCTCCTGAGGTTCCTTCCAGGCCTATTTTTCCATTATTCTATGAATGTTTTAGATATGTAAAGAAAATATTCCCATATTTCCTCCCTCATTTCCTCAACCATAGTCCTCTAAGCTGGCCTTCATGGGCAAGTTCCTTTGCTCACACACTGTCTTTATCTTGCTTAGTCCTTGGTGTGCATAGATGTATTATAGATTGAAGGATAAAGGCTTTAGCTACCATGGGCCAAATTCAAAACAAGATGCAAGTGTGTAAATGGGACAAAGGTGGAGGTTCAAAAGTGTGAGCAGAATTATATATGTATATCATCACATATATCCCAATCAGCAGCTGCCTGTCCTTAGTTGGTGTTTACCAGTTTGACCTAAACAGTCCCAGGAAATCTGCTTCTGCGCGTGCCCAGAACTTCCCAGGCTGTAGCAGCGCAGAATCTCTTCCCAGTGAAGCGCCCCTGGCATCCAGGAACTAAATGGAGGACATCCTTTTGTGGACCTGCTAATAGGTGCCTAGACTCAGGAATGGGTTTGGGTTCTGGTCTCAAGGGGACAGAGGCTGTTCCATTGCTAGTCTGCTCATCGGACAGGTTTTTCAGAGGCATCTGACATCCAAACATGTATTATATAAATACTGAACTGTGGGGACTGACTACCTAGAAGTTAGATGTCACAGCATCAAACTCATAGATGTCCAGGTCGTTTATGGGCTCCAGCCCCCAGACTCTGTAGGTGATTCAAAGGAACAGAAACATGCCTCTAATACCTCAAGCAATAATCTAAAGCAACTCTTCTTGACATAAAACTTCATTCTGAAGATGGAGAACTGGTGTTCGTATTTACTAGCCCAGGGTCACACAGAAAGAGGGT
>NW_005842038.1:1221318-1245646 GCF_000455745.1 Alligator sinensis | reverse complement strand
AAGAGTGTAGCAGGAACAGAAATAAAACTATGATTTCTGGAGCCTCAGTTGAGTGTCTTTATTATAATCGAAGCACACTTCTGATTCAGAGCTAGTCTCCTGTTTGAGGTGCTATCACAAGCCTCAAAAAGATGGATTAGAAGGTAAAGCACAAGTGTGATGGTCAGAGATAAGAGATAAATACCATTTATCGTATGACTGCAACACTGTATTATGAAGGAGGAAAATTGAATTTTGTAGAACGCAGGGTTTTTCATTCACCTTTACAACAGATATTTAATGCAGTGTTTACAGCCAGTACTTCCTGCTAACCGAGGAGGTGAGAGAATGATATCTGCCAGGGGTTCAAAAATTTTGGCGGCCTTAACTTTACACAGATTGCTCAGGAAAGTGCTGACTTTGAAAAAGGTTTTCTTTCCAACTAAATTACCTAACTTCCATGAACTTTTCAAATAAAGAGTTTACAAATGATGTCACATTGCATAAAAACCTTGACAGCTGCTAAAGTGGGATACCGATCCCCAGCAGACTTAGCGTGTTTTTCAGCTCTGATTTTTAGTCGAGGCTATTTTTCCGGCATTGTCATGTCTAAGTCTGAGACATTTCAAAGAAATAGTATATTCAGGAGCAGCAGTCTTGGTGGAGAAGTAGTTGACTAAATTGACAAAAACAAATAACAGATGTTCTGGGTGGCTTTTTTGTTTCGCCCCTTCTCTAGAAATATGTCTGAAGAGAATAAAAAATCAAGAATCTGCAAGAAGTTTGCAGTGGAAGGTCAGATTTTGAGCAAGGGAAACTCTGAAAGACAGGTACATTTAACCACGCAGGTTTTGTTTAGGGGATTGTTGCAAAAATGCCCCGTGGAACAAGGGAGACATTAACTAGAGCAGGGTTGTTTTGTGCGTAGCATCAATAGTCTAGTGTATCAGTTACTTTTGTTCTGCTATACTGTGATTTCATAGATTTCATAGACATTAGGGCTGGAAGGGACCTTGGAAGATCATCAAGTCCAGCCCCCTGCCTGAGGGGTAGGAAGTCACCTGGGGTCATAGGATCCCAGCAAGATAAGCATCCAAATTTCTCTTGAAGGCATTCAATGTAGGTACTTGAACCACCTCCGATGGCAGGCTATTCCAGACCTTTGGGGTTCGGACAGTAAAGGAATTCTTCCTTATGTCCAGCCTGAAACGGTCTTGCAGTAGTTTATAACTGTTCGACTTTACAGTGATACTGTAGCTATTATTTAGCAAAGGCTGTAAATTGGATGTACAGCATTTATGAGGAGGGAGGCATGTAGCCCAAGGGCTGGAAAGAAACCAAACTGAAGGGAATCAAAATAACACATTTTTGAAATGAAGTAAGAAGTAACAGCAGAGGACTAAGTGCCAGATGTGGTGGGTATTGATCAGCTATAGAAATACTGGCTGGAGGAAAGGGAGAGGAGTTGGCTTTCCAAACAGTTAACTAATGTTAAATGGTGCAGTAGTACTCTTTGACAGTCATTTTTTTCACCAAATATAAATGGCTAGATGTTCTAAATGTTTAGTTCATCAAATGATACCATAATACTTTGCTTGATAAGCATATACAGGTAAAATAAACTGAGAAATTTGCAAAAATCTAAAATTTGTTTTATTCAAAACGAAATGTTGTTACTGCGCAGTCATTTAGTACTTGCTTAATCAAGTACTAAACGACTGCTCAGTAACCAGCATTACTGTGCTGGTACATCAAAACTGTTTCTCTGTTTAAATGCTACTGCACAGTAGCTCGTTAATATTGTGCATTAGCGTCACTGTCACGGTTCATGCCTGGAGACACTACAGCACCTTAGCAACAAGCTATGGTGCCTTATAGAGCTATGCAAAACAACACTGTTTCGTTTCGACTTCTGTTTCAAAGGGACAGTGTTTTGTTTCGTTTCGAAGCACTGTTCTGTTCTGTTTAGTCGAAACTGTTTTGCTGTTTTGATGTTTCGCCCATAGACTATAATGGGGAATCATGAAAATGCCTATAACTTTGTCATTTCTAGCCTGATTCGGGTGAAAATTGCAGGGATGGTAGCCCCTTCTGAGGGCATGAAGCCTACCAAGTTTCAAGGAGATAGATGCAGGGGCTTCTGGGAAACTGTACCTCAAGGTGCTGACAAGCAAAACTCGTGTGACTTGCCGGCAGCAGCAACAGCCTCCTGTCATCCCGCATACAGATCTGGGGGCCTGCACCCCCGGGAGAGCTGTGGGGCTGTGCTGGACTCTTCCCAGGGTGTAAGCCCCTGGATCTGCTCAGGATGACAGGAGGCTGCTGCTCCCTTGCTACTTCTGTGTCCACCTGGGACTGGCAAGGGACGCAGCCTGCACCACTGCAGAGAAGACTGGTGCTGCTGCTGGCACCAGGCAGCAGCGGCAGCCTCCTGTCATCTTGCATGCAGATTTGGGGGCCCATGCCACTGGGAGGAGTCCAACCGCTCTGGGAGGGCAGGTTGAGCTCCGTGGGGCTGGTGGAGCCGCTTGGAGAGCAGCCCTGGTTCTCCCTGCCTCCAACCACTGGGCTGCACTCCGAGCCGCTCCTCCATCCTCATAGAGCTCAGCCCGGCAGTGGGAGGTGGTGAGAGATCCTGTGGTGGAGCCGCTCAATGCAGCCCTGGCTCTCCCCTGCCTCCCACTGTCAGGCTGAGCTCCAAGTGGCTTTGCCTGTCCCACAGAGCTCAGTCTGGTGGCAGGATGTGGCGAGAGAACCAGTGGCAGAGCCACTTGGAACGCAGCCCTGGGCAGTGGCTCTCCCCCACCTCCTGCCGCCAGGCTCAGTTCCGGGGGGCTGGCAGAGCCACTCAGAGTGCAGCCCAGTGGCAGGAGGCAGGGGAGAGCCCAGACTGCGTTCTGAGTGGCTCCACCAGCCCCACGGAGCTCAATCCAGTGGCAGGAGTCACAGAGCAACCCTGGCTGTCTCCTGCCTCCCACTACCGGGCTGCTTCAAAACTCGAAATGTTTTGAAACTTTCAAAACATTTCGAATGCCCTAATTTTGTTTCAAAGCTGTTTCAAAGGCTGTTGTTTCATTTTGATTTTGCTGTTTCGAGGTCAAAATGCATCAAAACACGTTCAAAACAAAACACTCGTCAACATTTCGCACAGCCCTAGCACCTTATCCCATTGCAACTGCACTGTAGCATCTTGTGTAGATGCACCCAGTGTGTTTTAAATCTTTGTTCTGTCTTCCCCAGTTCTGTTATAGAGGTTTGTTCCGTAATTTATTAAAGTTGGTTTCTTTTATTCCTAAAATTGGGCTGTCATTTTTAATTGCAGTTTCACATCAAGGGTTGTTTGCAACTTCATGGCTTTAGCTGACTTGGGGTCTCATACCTCCTAAGCCTTCAGAGTGTGATTTTTTTTTCAATATTACATTCTGCATTTTCATAACTTTTATCCATTGATCTAAAGTTAATTCCTCAAATTGCGTGAATAGTATTCCCAGTAAGATGGCTTAAGCTGTGAGGCCTTCTTCAAAGGCATAAAGTAAGTGGTAACATGGTCCCATGGGCAGTGGAGGCCAACCCTCCAGTCTCCCTGTGCCCCTCACTCTTCATTTGGAACTTTATTGCTACTTTTTGAACATAGACAATATCATTGGGGAAGTTATCATATTTGGCCTTTCGTTAGTGACTCAAGATTTTGGACCCCTTGAGATATTTTAATGTTAAAAAGAAGGGGTTTAGGGACTACAGAATCCACAGTAAAGTAATATGCAATTATTTCCATTGAGTATTTCCACTGAATGTGCCTCTCTCTATCTGTAGATGGAAGTTTAGAAAACAAAACGTATGTAACTCTGAAATGGCCACAGTGCATCACAACAATTGTCCATCTACTAATATCCTATCTTTAATTGGAACTTGAGTCAAATATTTCAGGAGTGTCTCAGCCTGATTTTGCAGTCACTGCCTTTGTTGAATTCAATGGTTCTCCACGAGATTATACCAGTTGAAGTCAGGTTTAAGCCTGAGAATGACTTCCTTCAGGAGATGGTCTTTGACACTTCAAAATGTGTTCAGTGGTGTTGCTTGACTTGCTTGTACATTATGAAATGCAACATGAGGAATTAAAACAGCAGGGGTGAGCTGGAGCTTACTTGACTTAATTATCTTTTATTGTTCTGTTCTGAAAACAAGCTGCTTATTAAAAGTAAATTATTGATCATTAATTTATTTAATCCCATATCAGATTTGGTTATTAAAAAGTTATTTTATGCACATGAGTTTTAGAAGTTCCTGTCTTGCCAACTTAAATAATATTAATTTTTTTACTCTTATTCCCTGTATACAGAACTAACTTCAGAAAGATTTAATTACAGTCTCAATAGTTGCTCTGTTTTATCCAAACATTCTCTCTTGATTCTTCAAGGTGACAGGCTTCAATAAGTGAACAGGAAGCAGAAGTCCCCAAACCTTTTAATTAAACATTTGTTATGCAGCTCAAAGATGTATTTCAAAAGCTGCTATTTCAGAAGTATATGTATATGTGTGTGTGTGTATGTATGTATGTGTGTGCGTGTGTGTATGTGTATGTATATGTGTGTGTGTGTATATATATGTATATGTACATATATATATAAAATTAAAAAACTATTCACTTCATTACCTCTTACTATGAAGAATGTCGTGTGGAATGTATTGACTATTGATTGGTTTGTGTGTTAATTATTCTTTTGATCTCTCTGAAAGTTGACCCCAATAGAAATTCTGTGTCTTGTATGGGGGGGGGGGTGGGGAAGCATTTGTAGCACAGTTAGTTTTTAATCTCGTGATAAATTACTGTATTTTGTCACATACCAGATGCCCCCAAATAAGATGTGCACCTTATTTTTGGAAACCCAGAATGAAGAAAAAAGGATTGTCCCAGTATTGTGGCTGTATAGAGCAGGAGCAGAACCTAGTCTTCATCTCAGCTACCTACTTAACCAAACTGGTCTCCATAGTCTCCAATTTTGAAAAGAACTAAGAATATTCTGAGAGAGACCAGGAGTAACTAAAAGACAGCAAAATTGCCAGGAAAGGGTTAGCTTCATTAGTGGAACATCAAGACTATTAGAAAGGAGAGACTATCAATAACACCTGTGGAGTGAAGAGCAGTGATCCATTAAGTCAGTTGATTCCCTCAGCTGCCTGAATAGCTATGCCATTGCTGCTGTTGAAGAAATAATTGAACTTTGGTCTCCTTGAGCAGAGCTCCTCTTAGTAGCATTTTAAATTGTGGACACCTTTTCCACTTCTTCTGGCAGCTGTGTTTAAAGAAAAAAAAAACAAACAAACCAGCAGCAGCTATGACAGAATTTGGCATCTCCCATTTGAGGTGCTAGAAAAACACCTAGATGCTTCATTCTGGGGTTCAAAGTCTACTGTGGGACACCTGGAGGATGAAATTTCTGGGCCTAATATGCAGGCACCCACTACTTTTTATTTGTAGGGGAGGGGAGGAAGGGGAGCAGAGGGGAGATATTGTTCCAGACTTGCACTGACACATTCAGAGTCCACCTTTAGTTCTGTTTTGGGGACCCAAGTCCTTTTTAGAATCTGAATATAAATTACTTCTCTTTACCCATGTGTTCAGATGATTATATTTTCCCCTTCCATACCATTTTGTGGAATATCCATTTCTGGAAGTGTTTAAGACCCACCTAGACAAAGCCTTTGCTGGCATGATATAGTTGGGGATGGTCCTGCTTTTAGCAGGGAGTTGAACTAGTGAACTTCCTGAACTTCCAACCCTGATTTTCTACGTTTCTTTGATTTTAGTCATTACATAGCAAAACACAAGTATGTATATATTGTTCTTCTTTTTCTTTTTCCTTTCTGAATTAGTTTTTCAACTCTGTAACTCACGTCTGCTTTTCTGAACTTCATGTGCTTCTGGCAATGCACATCAAAGCTGATTTGGGGAGTAGGGTGCCATCATGAAATATTTATCTACTTTTCAATGAAATGTTGGTTAGCTAGTACAGAAATTAAAAAAAAAAAAAATGTTTTCAAAGCATGTTGCAAGAATATGTTTTTGTTGCACAATCAATTTATGCGCCCTAGTCATTTAAGTTCATAGATTCATAGATGTTAGGGTCGGAAGGGACCTCAATAGATCATCGAGTCCGACCCCCTGCATAGGCAGGGAAGAGTGCTGGGTCTAGATGACCCCAGCTAGATGGTTATCTAACCTCCTCTTGAAGACCCCCAGGGTAGGGGAGAGCCCCCCCCTCCCTTGCGAGCCCGTTCCAGACCTTGGCCACTCGAACTGTGAAGAAGTTCTTCCTAATGTCCAGTCTAAATCTGCTCTCTGCTAGCTTGTGGCCATTATTTCTTGTAACCCCCGGGGGCACCTTGGTGAATAAATACTCACCAATTCCCTTCTGTGCCCCCGTGATGAACTTATAGGCAGCCCCAAGGTCGCCTCTCAACCTTCTCTTGCGGAGGCTGAAAAGGTCCAGTTTCTCTAGTCTCCTCGTAGGGCTTGGTCTGCAGGCCCTTAACCATACGAGTGGCCCTTCTTTGGACCCTCTCCAGGTTATCCGCATCCCTCTTGAATTGCGGCGCCCAGAATTGCACGCAGTACTCCAACTGTGGTCTGACCAGCGCCCGATAGCGGGGAAGTATCACCTCCTTGGACCTGAGTTAGACAGTAATGAGCAATGGGCCTCCCAAAATTAGTATGAATTAAAATTTCATTATAGAAGAGAGTTTATTGAATTAATCCATGGCATTCTTAGCCGTTTGCAAATTTTATAATGATCTTACTATCTTCAGACTTTTGAATCATTAGAAACATATTCTGAGATCTTGGTGAAATTTGTAAATTACTTTATTTTTATTAGTTGAAATGGTTTGTATATATTTCAGAATTATGGAAAAAGGACACACAGTGTTTGTTTCACAATAAAAGTTTAACAAGTTTCCCAACAAAATGTGCGTAGTTAGCAACTCTGATCTTGCAAAAATGTTCTATGTGTTTAAGTAAGTAGTTCAGTCTGCATGTTGAGACTGTGGACATTGTTACACATTACTTTTGGGTGGCTCCTGGAGCTCTTAACCCCTGGATTGTCCACACATTAACATCTTTAAGTGGCTTTAAGCATTTGTTATGCAGCTCAAAGTTATGCCACTCCAGGGCAAGATTATCTATTGATCTGCATAACCCAGTTCCTGTTCCAGTAAGGTGTGGCCACTCCACACAGATGTACCATACAAAATGAAGGTATGATTGCAAGCTAGCAATAAGCTTATCAACACTTCTGCAGCTCACAGTGTAATATGTAACAAGGCCCTATAAAAGACTTGGAATAGTTTGATTCAAGTCTGATTTTAGAGGGGAAGAGGGCAATAATAATATCTGAGATGATGTAATCTATATATTTTAGCGTGCAGAAAAAATGAAACATTAAATGTACTTTTAATATCTGAAGTAGACGTTAAGGGTGTGTACACACGTACTAACTTTGTGACAGTTGAGTCAACTTAACTTTTTAAAGTCAACTTAACTATCAAAGGGTACACATGTATGTGGAGCAGAGTTGACTTAAGTGTGGCACAAGATAATACACTTCCGAGGTGTATAATCATGAGATGCATTAGTTAATTTGACTTACCTAGCAAGATGGATGCCACCATGTCAAGGAGCTGTACATGTGTACACTCTGACATGGCTTAACTTAAGTCAACTTAGTTAAGTCACCTTATTTTAAGTCAACTTAGTACGTGTGTCTACAACCTAATATTCTAAAACAGGGGCAGGCAATTATTTTGGGCAGAGGGCCGCTTATTGAGTTTTGGCAAGCTGTCAAGGGCTGCATGGGTAGCCTCGCCCCTTGACAGGTGCCATGCTTCCTGGTTGCCATCTTGTGACCAGAATTCCCATCCTCTAACCCCTGACTTTTGCCACCAGCAGTCCCTTCCCTTGCCCCTGGCAGTACTCCTTTCAGCAAGGGGTTTTGCCATCTCAGAACCAGAAAAATACCAAATTATATTCTAAAAAGTGATCATCTACAACATTCATTAATTTGATTAAAAAAAAAAAAAAATTGTCCTGATTTACATGCGTTTGTGTAGTATATGCAGAGGTGACTTCACAACAGCTTAAAATGCAGTGCGAGGGGAGGCGTAGGTGCATGTGTATAGACGGGTGTGCGTGTGGGACTCACCCTTTGAACATACACACACACTGCCCCTGTGCCCACAGACATACATACTCTGCCCCTATGCCTGCCGATATGTGTGTACACACATACAGACCCCTACCAGCACAGTCCTGTGCTCTGCGGTCCGGGGATGCAGCCGGGAGTGGTGCTGGAGCAGGGTGGGGGCAGGAAAGCAGGGAACTGGCTGGGGGTGGGCGGGGCTGGGCTGCTCAAGCCTGTTGAGGGCTCCCGCTGGGTCCTACTGCCCCTGTCTCCAGCCAGCTTTGACAGGGAGCTCGGGCAAATAAATATTAATTTACTAAATTTTTTTAGTAAATATTATCCGCAGGCCGGATAGAATGGCCTGGTGGTCCAGATCTTGGCCGCGGGCCGTATTTTGCCCACCGCGTTCTAAAAGTATCACAGGATTTAAATTCAGAGATTTTTTTTTTCCCCTAACTAAAGAGTGTTAATGATGCATTGGTTAAATTTAATGACAGTCCAGTTCTAAGAACTTATTTTACAAAAAGCTCAAAATGGTCCCATAATTTCAAATGGGATATGAGCTTCGTGTTTCATGCTGGGGAATAATGAGGCATATCTTCCTTCTGGAAAACACAATGCCTCATTGTTAAAATAGCACCTTCTTTGAGACAGCAACTGAAAGGTAGTACTAAAAAACGTATGGTATCTGCATTGGAAGCATTTTAATTTAGTAATCATTCTAAAGAAAACTCTGGAGACTAGTTCTCTCTTACACTATTATAGATTTATATCTATCTGTTTAATGATCTGTGTGAAATGACTTGCATCTCAATGCATTTTCCTTTAGACAGATGCCTATTTGGCAAATCTAAGCAGCACGTATATCAGCAATCTCAACTGAGTTTCTAGTAACTATACGGAACCTGGCAAACTTGTTTCATAGACGCATGATTTGGAATTAAGCAATCTGAATTCTGAATGCCTAGGCTCTATAATGAATAGGCCCTATAGAAAACACCAAGTAAAACCTTTAAGTGAAAGCTATTAACTGCCTACTGGTGAATAAACTGTTGACTTCCAAGGCCTAGGAGCAAGTTTTTTAAAGTGTATGGAATAAGTAATTGCCTTTCTCCCTTATGCAGGTAAACTATTTCACATAGACTTTGGTTACATTTTGGGCCGTGACCCTAAGCCTCTGCCGCCGCCAATGAAGCTAAATAAGGAAATGGTTGAAGGTATGGGAGGCACGCAGAGTGAGCAGTACCAAGAGTTCCGGAAGCAGTGTTACACAGCTTTCCTGCATCTTCGAAGGTAGCAGTGAGACTTCTTTGTTACAGTAATTTAATCAGCTGTGTGGACTTTCCTCCCTAACAGGAAAAACGTACATATTTATGTCAGTGCTTGAGCGCCTTAAAAAGAGTTTGTGTACAAGAGTTAATTCCACTTTTGACATGGATTATGCTCTTGTCGCATTGGGCAGAAGTAGAATTCTACACTTCTATTATAGGATCTCAAATGTTTCACAATTACTAAATTAGTTTTTCAGCAACCCTTCAGGAAATTAAGTGATATGCTCTTACATTGCCTAGCAAAATCTTGGAGAGTTCCTGTTGGTAGCTAGACATATATCTGGTGATTCGTGATAAAATACATAAACTTTCATTTCTTGATTCTTGTGTCTGAATTTAGAATAGCAACATCCAAGGTTGTTTTTTTTTTTTTTTTTTTGGTGTTGGCTACATCTTATTTCAGCTGAGTTGGATAATTTCAGTCTGGTTTCTACAGGATAAATAGTCACCTCCAAATCCGTCTTCTAATTATGGCAGTAGTGATGTTCGTCTGGCAGTATGTACAAAGGATTATATAAAGCATGGAGATCAGACTTTCATTCATCTCTAGAACCTTATTAGTCCAAGCTGAAATGCAGCCTAGAAGAAGCTTGCAGTAAGGCTAATTTGTGGGCAGATGGGACTAACTTGCACTGTTAAACACCATTATTTCTATGGCCCAGCATACTTCACTGTTAAATATATTAGCCCATAATCTGTTCTGCTGTTAAGATGTCTAAATGGTACCTACACAGCTTTTAGCTGTCCGAGTCATTAAATGTAGTCCTAAAACCATCTTGTGCAGCAGGCACAAAACTAAGACATGCATTACTTATGCATCTCCATTTTGGCCTGAAAAGATCTCTAAGAAATTAAATTTGGAGCATGTATGCATGCTTAAGCTGCCCAAAACATCCATGTAGACATCTGCCTCCACCTAAGCTCAGTTGCAATGTATTTCTGCCTGGGAGAACATAAATTCTGGGTCAGCCCTGAAATCTTTAGACTGAAAAAAACCCCACCCCATGCAGAGTGATTGATGCTAAGGTCATGCATGTAAAAGTGAAGAGGAGGAGGAGCAGAAGCCATTTATATCTTTTTGCCGAACACCTTAATGGGTAGTGTGCCTGTCCAACAAGTGGGAGACCTGAGTCTTTATCTTGGATTAAATAGCCTTTGTACAAAATGCATTAATAGCATTGGAAGCAAGTCTCAAAACCCAAGACTCTTCCCTTCCCAGAGGAGCCACTGTCCACCACTCCTGTGCTGTCTTTCAGATTCTGTGACGCTTGCATTACTTTCTGCCCAGTAACCCTGCTTCAGTCAATGGTGTGAAGGGTGCCTTTGGCACTGCCTAGCCCATAGTCTGGTGTTTAGGGCACTTTTGGTCTGTGGGAAGTGTGGGTTCAACACCGCTCGATCACCTGCTTTCTAGGCAGGTGGCCTAACAAGTTGGGATTTGGGCAAAGAGAAGGGCTCCTCTTCCTTTTCCCCACTCTTTTTTATTTTTTTACACTGAAGTCAGTGCTGCCAGGTAAATGCACTGCTTAGGTAGACCCCACTTTTAGTGAGCCAGATCCCATCAGGATGCCCCTCTCAGAATCATAGAGAAATATGGCTGGAAGGGACTTCCAGAGCTCATCTAGTCCAGTCTCTTGCCTGAGAGGATTGGATCACACTGGATTCCAGCTTGGTAGAAACATATAAAGTTACCCCATTAAACCAGTGGGAGAGCTGTGTGCCTCCCTGGACTGAATAGCAATGCTCTCTGGAGTCACAAATGTAGCCCAGTGCCAGAACAGGAGATCAGTGTGTCCCTGTAGGGTAGAATAGGATTAGCTCATTAGCTTTATGGGTGCACACTGAGAAAATGGAAGAGTTATACATCTCAATGGGAAGAACAGCTTGCCATCGTGATGGAAGGTGTGTAGTTTTTGGCCTACCAGAAGCAAAGACTTAAGTCATTTTATTGGGAGAACAGCATCTGGGCTGTTGCGTTATTTGTCCTGTGGGTGGCAGAATGACTCAGCTTTGCTCTCCTATTCTGGCTGAGCAGTAAGCAGACAAGCAAACTCTTGATTTGCCAAGTGATTCAGGAGGGCTTTCGTAGAGACAGAAGAATTCCGCTTTAATATCTCGATTGTCCAATATAAAACTCCAAAGCCTGGAGAGAAATATATCTAACAATGGTGATCTTAGGAGGGGAGGCAGACAGGATAATGTGAAATGATAGCTAAAGAAATGTAAAAGGTGCTCTGTCTTACTGAAGGGAGGAAAGAAGGGAGCTGTCTTATAAACTGTCATTGATAATGGATTAGTAGCAATTCAGCCGAATGAGAAAACAAAGGCAAGTTATTAATCAGCAGGCCACAGTAACTTCTTTTACTCCAGGGAGTGATCATGAAGGCATTGACCTGTATACTCAATACATAAGTATTGGTCAAAATTAGTTTATAGAACTATATTATATAACATTATTCCATGTTACTCCCTAGCACGTTTCCGTATATGCTCGTATGGAGAAGTCTTGCTTTTTTTCTTGTTATGATAAACTTAACTATTTGAATGGAAATACCTGCAAAATATTTCAACTATTTGAATGGAAAGAACTGTAAAATAAAAGAACTAAGTTATATTTGTAAGTTATATCTGTAAGATATCTGTAGCAAGACTATATGTAATGACTGATCCCAGGGCGTTGTTCACGAATAGTGATACAGTAATTTTTGTACAAAACTAATTTCCAAAACAAGATGGCTTCAGTTGAAACCACAAGGGCTGTGGCTTTTGAAGATAGTGGACTTCTCTCCAGGGCATGCTCAGTTTAATATGGACACATTTGTGTTATGCAGATACAACACACTACTCCCAAGAAATCTATCTTCTTAGGGTTTCACGATTGAAAGGCATAAGGACAATATAGATCTTAAAACACATTTTTAATATCTTTGGTTCAAAAGTAATCTGGAGCATATGAATCTAGCCACCTAGTGAAAAACAATTAGAGAATGGATGATTGAGCTGTACAGGCACTCCTCACTTAACTACCGAGTTCCGTTCCTACGACTCGGTCGTTAAGCGAATTGGTCGATAAGTGAGGAGCCGCCCCTTACCGACCGCAGTCGGCCCCCGGGGAAACAGCCGGGGACGGGAAGGCGCTGGCCATGGCGGAGAGTCCTGGCCGCTGCCCTCCGGGTAGATGCTTCTCCCCCCTTGTGGGTTCGCGGAGCCAGCTGGAGGGTGCCGGGCTCAGCTCCATGTCCCCCTCAGCTTGACGCTGAGACGCCGCGCTGCTGACCAGCTCTACGACTCTACGGAGAGCTGGTCGTAAGTCCGCGCGGTTGTTAAACAGGTAGGTCGTTAAGTGAGGAGTACCTGTACTTGAGCATGGTGGAATTAGCTGTACACAGATAATTTTTTAAAAATTCAGGTTCTTTAGTGGGAAAAGAGTAAAGTTATGATTTGTGCGAGTAGTCCATTAGAAATCTCATTTTCATCCTCTGTTTAATGCGTCTCAGAATGAAAAAATCCCTATCTCATACTATATCATAGTAAAGTAAAACTTTTTAAGGAATTCTGGGGGAAGAACAAAATTAGATAAGTTTTGAAGTAAGGATGATTTTTATATTTAAAAAACAAACAACAAGAAAAGTAAGACAACCTTGCGTACTTCCACCCCCCTTCTGAAACACTGCAACATTTCCCAACTCCTTTGGCTCATATTTCTTCTCCAACAAGTGTTGGCTCTTAATTGTCACCTTGATTTTTGCTAAGGAGAGATGGTTTGTTTTTTCTGATCTTTTGCTGAACAGCTATGTTTGTTCACTGGTTCAGAGACTTATTGCATTATGCAGTATTATCTTGTGATGAACGAGGTCTGGGAAACCAGGGGATCAGCAGAGCAGGCTGTAGGCCTTCATTTAATAATGTACTTCAGCCCACAGTCAAAAACCTTGCTGAATCACATCTGCACTGAGCAAGCACGGTAAACTGGGTGTGGGCACACGTTACATTTGTAGCACTACAGATGCCAGTGTACCAGGACTGGGACTCTATGGTGGAACAGCAGCTCTCAAAGACGGTCTACCCTTTTCTTCCACCTGAAGCAGCCTCTGCCCCTGGGTGTCATTAGAAGCTTTTCAAGCTGTCTTTGACAGCTGTTGCTTTCCAGCAGCTGGCAGCTGAGCAGTGGCAGCCAGCTGGTTTCCCAGGCAGTGATTGCGCTGACTGCCAGGGTCTCTTGGGGGCAAGGTGGAGCAACAAAGTACCCCCTGACATCGCCCGGCTGGAGAGCACAATCTCTGAGGCAGCATTAACATGTGTATGTCCCCGTAGAGCTTTGTTTTTATAGTGTTACAAATAAATGTGTGTCTATAGCCTCCATCTCCATCATGCCAAGAAGGACAAATGCAAGAATCAGCTTTTCTTCTAATATGGAAATAAATATCAGGGTTGTGTTTGCTGGCAATGATAAGGAAAGGCATAATTTAAACAGAGAGGTTGTCCAGCTTTCCAGCATGCACACGAGTATGTAAGAAAGAAAAGCAAAGGGAATCTAGAAGAAAAGCCAGATGCCTTTCAAAAACATTGGTGTCATCTTGTTTTGTTCTTTATTCAGTTTGAATATTCTGAATAAGATGCAGCATGAATTTACAGTCTTGAACTGCTCAGCTGTTTGCTGAAAACTAGTTCAAAAGGTCCCATTTCTCTACTTTCTAGTTCATCAGTAGTCCTGTGCAGTTGGTCATTTGAAATAAAAACCATAGCAAAGAGCTGGAACACCTCTTTGGCCCTGTATAGGTGTTTATTGTAGATACGTATCCCCCTCTCATTTTTGCAGAGGGCTGAGAGGGACCTCAGCATGAGAAGAATCTGAACTCTTACTATGTTGTTAGTCCTGGAAGTTGAAATATCAAAACTTAAAATTAGTTTTGCCTACTTCATTTTCCTGCTTCAAATCTAATGTGCTTTTTAGCAACCAAATAAGTCTCCTACTCCAAGCCAGTGATTTCTGCTTGATAACATTTACAAACTATTTCTAAGATTTCAAATTGTATACAGCTATTTTATTTTGGCGCTGTAGCATTACTAGAGAGACACTAATCATGAGCGCCACGACAAGGTAGGCAGAAGAGGGGAGAAAAATTGCAAAATGATAAAAGGAATGATGGCATTATTAAAGTCCAATGTGATTGTACTTGCCAGAACTGGAAATGAATAGGATACACAAATGAAAAACCGTTATATGCGCTTTGCAGTGTGCTGGATTTCTAAACTCTTACTGATCCCTTGGTGTGGAGCAGGCCTCTACATAGGATCAGTGTAATAGTTGTTCCTCATGTGAGCTCACCCTTGTATTGAGGAATTGAAGCGCCAGTATGACAAGGGCTTTAAAACAGTTTTTGGAGAGTTGAAAAATATACGAATTCTTATCTTTCTATTTTGAAGGAAGAATGTATGACTTGAAATTAAGAAATAGAAGACAGCTTGCATGGTTTACTGAAGAGCTTAAAGGCTCACCTGGTTTAGGATCCCAATCTGGGAAGGTGCCAATAATAGCAAAATAAGATTAAAGTTCAGGGACATTTAGGACCTAATGCATGTGTGATTTAAATTTCATAGATTTTCATAGCTTTCATAGACATTAGGACTGGAAGGGACCTCGGAAGATCATCAAGTCCAGCCCCCTGCCCCAGGGGCAGGAAGTCAGCAGGAGTCACAGGTTCCCAGCAAGAGAAACATCCAAATGTCTATTGAAGGCGTCCAGAGTGGGTGCATAAACCACCTCCGGTGCCAGTCTATTCCAAACCTTGGGGGGCTCGAAGTATTTGAAATAATCCATAAGCATAAGGAGTACAACAGCTTTTGTTTTAAAGAAAGCTGACATTAAAGCTAAGTACAGACAGTAAAAAATCTTGAGGCTGAATCAATTCAATCTTTGTAGGTTAGGATAAACTGCATAGATTGAACCGATAAGTAAGTGAACAGACATTTGCTTTTGATTCTGGAAATGCAGCCACAAGCCTGCAGCGACCCAGGCTGGGGTGCTAGAGCATGCCTCCCTGCTCAGCTGGAGCAGACAGCTTGGGCCAAGGCTAGTCCGGCCACCCACCCTGCGAAGGGAGGAGAGAGGTTTTACAGGGGAGGTGCAAAGCATCCTGGGATGCTGGGGGACTGTGAGTTAACTTCTGTCCCAGATCTCCTCCAGATTCAAGTTAAGTCTGATATTGCATCCATCCAGGTTTATCTTAAATCAGTTTCGGCCATTTTGAAAGTGGCTTATGTGCACTGAACTTCTGTTACGTTACAGATTTGAACCAGTTTTTGATCACGTGTACTGGTTTGTGTGTAATTTCTGTCCCTAGAATAAAAATGTGAATTTGTCTAAGGAGTTCTCATAGATATGTGGTGGTTTTTTTTGTTTTATGTGAAACAAGTGCCCCAGAAGAGGTAATAGTAAAGGAAACAGTTGGAGGGGCTGCAATGCAAATTCATGCTAGTTAAGTTTAAATGGGAAAGGATAAGGAGGTCACTTGTGCTGAACAGTGATGCAGCAGCAGGAACATTAAGCAGAAAGTGCTTACCTTCTAAAATAGTATCACCCTGGTCAAGAAAGAGAGAAACAAAGAGTGTCAAATTGCATTTCAGCTAGTTGAAGGTTTTTAATAGTTTTACAGTAAAAAGAAAGCATGAGCATTCTTGCTGTAAAACAAGCATGAAATATGAGATTTATTTAAGAATCGTGTGCCTGCCTGTACAAAAGGAGGCTGTTTGTACAATAGATGGTAGAAGTGTTAGCGTGCAGATAACAATGGTCTTGGGGCCCTTTAAAGCACTGGGCATTCCTAAATTAAAAAGTACCCCGTTCAGCTAATATACTTTACAAAAGTTTTAAAAGCAGGTGTTCAAAATGTATTTTTAGCTGGCTTCCAGTGATCAGACAGATTCCTGCGAACAGAAATAACAAAAACAAGAGTCTTCTAGAGAAAAGCGCCTTGATATATAATCAGTCAGAAATGTCTTATTTTGGAAACTTGTGATAGCAGTAAACCTGCCTACACTGCAGCTGCTTGGTTATTTGTTTAATTTATATTCCCATTGTAGTGTTTTCATTGTGCTTTAGCACAGTGGTTCTCAACCTTTTCAGACTCAAGGCACCCCTTGGAAAATGCCAGTTCTTGGCTTTCACTCATTTTTTGACTGCGGAAAAATAATAGAGCAATTCTTCTGTTACAAAGAACTCAGACCACAGAAGGTCAGGATGTTTTTGACACTATGGATTCCTCTTTGAAATCTCGGGGTTTATATTGTGACTCATTTGTAGGGCCCCTTCTGCATGTTCAGGTAAAGGCACAATTAGATCTAATGCATGATCTACACAACCAGCAGAGGCAGGCCGGGGTGACTGTGGGATTGCATATTAGCGCCAATTACACCTTATTGCCAGTGTAGAGGGAGCCCAATCTTGGGCTTCCCCTACGTTGATGAGAAGCAGACTCCCATGGCTGGGAGCCCCCTTTGCTGATAGGGTTCCCAGCTGGGGGGACCACACGCAGCTGGGACCAGGGGTCCCACGCCTGATGGGCACATCCAGGGCTGAGAGCCCTGTCAGTTGTGGGGACTCTTAGCCCCTAAAACCATGGGGCGCTGTTGTGGTTTTCCAGCCATGGGGATGCGTGGAATTACCTGTGGCTGGGAGATCAGAATAGCTGGGAGATTGCAGCAGCTGCAGTCTCCCAGCCACTGCCGTGATTGTCCCCACACCATTGGAACTGTGACCACTCCATTGGTCACAGTGGAGAGACCAATGTGGTCTCTCCACTGTGGGTGGGAGACCACATTGACTGCAGTATCCCAGCGTGGGGGGTGTTGTGCTCCCCAGCAGCTGGGAGATCACAGCAACTGCAGTCTCCCAGCTACAGCACTACCTACACGTACAAATTAAAGATGGATAGAAACCAGCTCTGAAGTTATTACACATTTTTGAGCAATAACTTTATAGCAGGTTAAACCTTTCTGAGGTGCAGTAGTTCATTTGCACATGTAGCCAATCTAAATTTATTGCCCAATTAACACAATCATTCTGCAATAGATGTAACATGTAGTGAGCACCTAGGTGTTCACATACCTAATGGCCTAATATTGCACAGCATGCTTAAATGAATCTTAAAACATCCCAGCAACACCCTGGTTGAACATCATTTCTTTAGAATCGGAAAATTATGCCCTGATCTTACCATTTTAGCGCTGACATTTTCAATATCAATGATACAGACTTACAGCTTGAATTCAGACAAATTGATGATTACACAGATGGAAGACACTCAAGGAAAATCACTATGCACTGCTAGTAATTTGGTAATGCCCTATCTTCTTGAGGCTTTATTAAACTTGCATTTCAGTTTGGTGCTAGCAAACATTTTATACCGAAGATAAGTTTTTTGATGAGAGAGAACAGGTGTTAAAGTTTGAAATCACTGCTGTACCTATGGTTCATTTTTGCTACAGTGAGTTCTTGACCCCACTCTCTAGTGTTGATGGTTATTCATGTAACAACACTGAAACTGAGGATACTGTGTAAAACAGGAGAACAAGGTTGCTAAAATGGTAGGATTTTTATATATGATAAAGCCAGGAAAATCAGGAAATGCATATTAATACAAAATAAATTGCAAGTAAAAGTAAAACTACAGTGAATTGAGAACTCAGCATACTTACCAGAAATGCAGATTGTTTAAAAATCGTTGAAGTAATCAGAGTTTTGGGCTTGTTTGAAGCGATCATTTGAGATAATGATGTGCAGAAAGGAAAAAGGAAATCTGTAGAAAAAGAGCAGTGAAAAAGAGCTGCTCTCACTGTATGTAGAATGTTCTGCTTGCTTTTGATCAGCTTTTCTGTAGGCGTACTCTTAGAGGGAAAAACATGTGAGGATAGTAACCAAACCAGAGCTATGCCAGATTAATCTTGAGGAAGGAACGATGATCTTTTGACACTATTAAAGATCTTGTCTTTTAAAGTGTTCTGAAGATCAGCTTTGTAATAGAAAGTCTACTTTAACAATGTAATTATTTTAGCCTCTTTACAGATGGGAAAACTGAGGCGGAAGTAGATATCTTGCCCAGAGCAATAGGAAGGCAGCCTTATAAGAACAGAGATTTTACAAAGCAGTAGTTCTCAGCTATGCTACCATTATTAGGCCATATTTTTTCCTCTTAAACTAAAAGTAACACCCTGGAATTGAGAAGTCTTCCCTATCAATAGAATACTATTAGAAGGGGCTCTATCACTGGAGAGAGGCAGGCTATATGTTTAGCACAGACCCTTGTCTCTCTCAGGACTCCTTTCTTTTCTCATTAAGTGAAAAATCCTAGGCCTTATTTACCATACAGCATCCAAACCCCTCACTGAGTTTAAAATTGATTTCCTTCTAGTATGTTCTGTGGTAGTCCTGTCATAGTCAGAGTTTCTGACTGTGTAACACTAATGCATCTCTCCCTACCATCACCTAATCTGAAAAGGGGTGTTGCGTTATCTCCATTTTACAGCTGGGGAACCACAGCACGGAGTAATTAAGGCCAAAATTAACTTGGGCTGTCTGGCTTGAGATATCCAGATCCTGATTTTGCAGAGCAATGGCCAATTTCATAGCACTTAACATTCAAAGTGCAAGTTATGATCCAATACACTTGCAGCTGTGCGTGCTCCTTGCTTTTCTGAATCAGGTGTCTTGCTTCACACGCCATGAAAGTGGCCAACTGGGAGCATTGTTATTTCAGTGACTTGCCCAGCAGCACATAAGAACTCTGTGGCAGAGGTAGACATTCAGGCAGAGCCCCCAGAGTGCCATTCAGTTGCCTTAACTCGGGCTAGGGACGGAAATTATACATAACCCAGTATAAGTAATGGGAAGCCGGTTCAAATCCATAACACAACAGAAGTTCAGTGCACGTAAACCACTTTCAAAATGACCAAAACCTGTTTAAGATAAACCTGGATGGATGTCATATCAGACTTAACTGATTTAGCTTAAATTGGTTTATTGTACTTCTGTCCCAGATCCCCTCCAGATTTAGGGTAACTCACAGTCCCCCAGCATCCCAGGATGCTTTGCACCTCCCCTGCAAACTCCCCTCCCCCACTGGGTGGGTGGGCTAGCCTTGGCCCAAGCTGTCTGCTGCAGCCGAGCAGGGAGGCATTTTCTAGCCCCTCCCCACTGGCTTCTGCCCTGACCCACTGCAGGCATGTGACTGCGTTTCTGGAATCAAAAGTGAATGTTTGTCCCTTGCTTATCGGTTCAATCTGCACAGGTCAGACTAACCTAAGAAAACCAAATTGATTCAGCCTCAGGCTTTTTCACTGTCTATACTCAGTCTAGGAGACTTTTTCTCTTCCTGTTATCCCTTGTTTCACTCTTTTCCCTGCCTCCCAAATTCTGCATTAAATGAAGACACTAGCTTAATTTACCACTCCACTCTGATTCATCCTAGAGCACTCTCCACCCTTTGTTTTAGAAAAGGCAGAATCCTGTAAGAAGAATAACACGTGATCAGATGATTAAAGGCCAATGTATTATATACCTAAAATGGGACATTTGTAGGTTTTTTTCGTGTAAATTCCTAAGGTGCGTGTCTTAACACCCAAATATAAAAACTCATCCCAATCCATTGAGCATCCATTCTTCATGTCTCCCCTTCTCTTTCCCCCACAACTTGGGTCATCAGTAGGATACAGAACTTTAGAGACCTCTGCCACTTGAGCTGCTCGAATAACAAGGACGTGCCCCTAGTACTGATCTTCTGTATGACAGGCCTGTATGGAAATGAGACAGCCTGGCCAATATTTTTCACAGCTGTTTCTAACAGTAGAGGACTGTAGAGAATCAGGGCTTCCGGATTCAATTCCTGGTTTTGTAGAAGCATTGTGTTTGATTGTCCAGGGTTGGTCCACCCACCTTTGGACCAGCTCTGCACCATTCATCCAGCCTGTGGGGCCAGGTGGGTTGGCATCGCTCCTCTAGGCTGTTCTTGTCTATCTTGCCTGTTCCACCCTTCACTTCCTTTCCCCCTTTATCTGTATTTGCTCCCGTCTCTCCTTTCCCCCTGCCCCATTCCTCTGTTCCTGCTTCCTTCTCCTATATCCTGTACTTCTGTGCTCCTGTACACATCTATTTGTTTGCTGCTACTCCACTTACTCTGTTCTTCAAAACAGATCAACCCCCCCCCACCACCCCACTTCTTCTAAGCCTCCTCCCTGTACATTCCTTTCTAGCCTCTTTTTCACCATCTGGCTCATGCCACAGTTTGTGCCCTCCCTACTCCCATTTCTCACCATGTCTGGCAGGTGACTTCATCATGAAAAGCACAGAACAGAGCAGTGAAAGCATGAGAAAAACCCTTTCCCTTTCCCTGACTGTTGGGAAGAGCAGTTGAAGAGGAAATCTTTCTCAATCCTGCCGCTTTAGCTGGAACGTGCTTGTGTTCAGTAAAAATCTTGAGAAACTTGAATTGCCCTAGTCTTAAATGTCTCTGTTGAGCATGTACAGCTAGAATTTTTGTTTAGTAGAATCAAAATGTTCAGGGGGATTGCAGAAGGCTTATTCCCCCCGTACTAGACAACTCATCTGCTCTATGTATCATAGTCATGCTCTAAAGTATGGAGGCACTGGAGCAATCTCATCAAAATGTGTTATAAGAATGCTTTTGTAATAATGCCAGACCTATTTTTCACCAAACATTTTGGAAACTGTTGAACGAATTTAACGGAAAATTCACCATTGAAAAAATAATGCCCATGACAGATGTTAGATGGGGAAAACTTATCCTCTAACAATTAAAGTTCATTTGCATTTTAAAACAGAGTATTTTCTAATGGAAAGTGTCTATAGCAAGTAGTAACATCTCCTTCTGTAATGAAACTTTAAGAGATTGGCACGAAATGGGGGCTTTAAAAAGAATATTGATGGGGTTTTTTGTTTTGTTTTGTTTTGTTTTTTACATATTCTAGGTATGGATTGTATTCTAGAAATAAATGACTTTATGGTTCTATTTTTTTTGGCAATCAGAGCCATTTTATACCTTGGTTTTTTTTGCGTAGGATTATCAATATGTTTGCATTCAGAACTAGTAAAAACTAACTTTTCTGTGACAAATTCCTTTTTCATTACCTATTGAAAACTAGGGGAGTGTGAAATGGGCCGTATTCGATTCGGATTCATATTTGCCCTGAATCGGGGACAGTGATTCGATTTGTTGATCTGGATCACTGTCCTCAATTCAATTTGGCCGAATCCAAATCTGAAGATTCGATGCTGATTCGGAGAATCAGTGATTTAGCCATAGACACACTTTAAATGGGTTTTTTTCTACATACTCCAAGGTACCAGGCATGGCTCGTGAACTCTGCGATGCTGGGGCATATGGAGCACCCCACAGGAGCGTGGGGGTGCCCCTCATGTGCTCAGCGGTGAACCCAGAAGTGGACCAGAAGTACTTCTGGCTCACTTCTGGGTCCACCGCTAAGCACATGGAGGGGGCGGGGAGAAGAGGGCTGTGCCTCCCCGACTTAGCGATCAGCCGTGGGGGGGCCCTGGGTGCTCCCCTGGACCCAGGAGGCACCAGTTGCTGGGCCGGTGGGGGTGTGCAGGAGGGCCCTCCAGCATGCTACCCAGCGGACCCGGAAATGGAGCGGAAGTGCTTCTGGTCCACTTCCAGATCTGCTGAGCATGCTGGGGTGTCCCCTGCACTCCTGTGGGATGCTTCATCTGTCCTAGCTTCGCAGCGTTCACAAACCTCCTGCTACCTAGAGGTATGTAGAAAAAAATATTTAAAGCTGGGTCTATATCTGAATCGTCGAATCTTTCATAATCTCTCTGAATCAATTTGGAGGGTTCCAATTTGATTTGGAGAGATTAAAGGGTCTCCTGATTTGGATTTGGAGATTTGGCCACCAAATCAGGCCAAATCTCCACTGAATCAAATCAGGGACCAAAGCTTCGCGCAGCCCTATTAAACACATAAAATGCTCATATAAAGGCAGTTTTACAAAATGTAACGATGACCTAACTCTTCTCCTCCCTTCCTCAGATGTCTGTAGGGTAAGGAAAGTTGCAGTTTATATTGAACAGTTTGGAATTATCCTCTGAAGAACTGGCTTGCAGTTTATTTCCTGTAAGGGCAAAATGATAGTCTTAAAAGATTCACAACTACTTCCAACACCAGCATTTTAAATTGGAAAAAACCTCTAACAACTGCAGCGTCTCTTCTTTTTAATACTTATAAATGACCTATGTGCTTCAAATGTGCAGCATACTTATATAAGATACTTCAGTAAGATACTTCAGTATCACTGAGAAATTGGAGTTTTAAGTCTAGTTAAACCAAGTGGTAAAGAAACCTATTGAGTCTGTTTAGAAAATGTTTTGATTGTCAAGATTTCAGTTGTTCTTATGAATATTAATTTAAACACTGATTACTAATGTACAGCTGTTGCACTATATCCCATTTTTTTTTAAAGAGGATTTTTAAGGATTGCTTTCAAAAGCCATTTAATCTACACCTTCCTGTTCCTGAATAAGAACAACAACAAACAAAAACCCCTTAAATTCTGGAATATTTGGCAGTAAACTCTGTTACGTAGGTATCCAGGTATATTTTTCTAGATGTTTGTAGGAGGTTAGAAAAGAAAATTGTTCAGACCTCATATGGTACATCAGCATTTAAAGCAAAGTGCACATTTCAGTACAAATTCGAGGGCTTTTGAACTTGCAACACAAACACATTCCCAATGGACGTGTTCATGTACATATTAAGTCTCTTGAATGTTACCAACTTAAGCTGATGTTATGAAGGGAATTATGTAGGTAAGGGAAACACTAATATAGGAAGCCATTTTCTACAATGTGTTTCTGACTTACTCTGTTCTTTTCCTTAGGTATTCCAACCTGATCTTGAACTTATTCTCCCTCATGGTGGATGCCAACATTCCAGATATCGCTCTTGAACCTGACAAGACTGTGAAAAAGGTAATTGGGAAGCTTCATTTATTGGCAGAACAAATTCTGCCCCTCCTGAAGTTCTTTAGTAGTTCAGATGGAGCAACTAACTCTTCATTCCTTAAGGTGATGGAGTACGGGCATTTCACAGAATACCAGAAGCTAGAGATGGAAAATATATATTAGGTTGCTTACTATGTCCATCTGCAAATAGCACGTATGCTCTACGACAGTTTAGTATATATTTCTGTCTAGTTTTGGACAACATTCTTCTTTGTTTTAACGAATTCTGCACCTTCTAAGGTTCTTAAATAGTTCAGAACAGACAACTTGCCTTTGATCTGCCCCAGGCTTCTTCCAAAACCTCAAGGAAGTTGCTTTGCCTTGTTTTTGGTAGGTCTGGTCAGCAAACGGTTCTACGTCCCCACATGGTAAGTGTGCCGGGCTATTAGTAATGTTGGAATGGGTAAGGAGAGGTCTTCCTCCGAACTTCCCACCAAATAAGGACTGCATTACACATTACACTTAGGACATGTACTACAAGTTAGAACATTTTCTGAGCAGTCGTACGGTAATGCTTACTACAGTCTAAATGAAACGTCCTAAGCATTTAAGCCATTGAAGACTCTGGTATGCTTTAATGTGGGGTTGGTCCTAGCTGCACCATCACACTGGAGTCTTAATCTTGCTTGAGTGTGTCGGAGTGTGAGACTGAAAATCAGCTCTTTGGTCCCAGTCACCCACCACAAGGGTGGGAGGTTAGTTTCATAGTAGCTAGGGTCAGGAGGGACCTGAACTGGTCATCTAGCCTGACCCCCTGCCACAGGCAGGAGGGAATGCCGGATTCACAAGACACCAGACAGGGGATCGTC
>NW_005842038.1:1212790-1221020 GCF_000455745.1 Alligator sinensis | reverse complement strand
GGGGAGTATCACCTCTCTGGACTGGCTTGAGATGCATCTTTGGATGCATGACAAGGTATGGCTGGCCTTGCTGGCTGCGGTCTGGCATGCGGTCTGGCATGCGGCTCATGTTCATCTTGGAGTCAGTAATGACTCCAAGATCCCGTTCTGCCTCTGTGCTTTCAAGAAGGGAACTCCCCAGCCTGTATGTATGCTGTGGATTCCTTCTCCCAAGGTGTAGCACCCTGCATTTATCTACGTTGAACCCCATCCTATTCTTGTCTACCCACTTTTGTAGTCTGTCTAAATCTATTTGCAGCCTCTCTGTCCCTTCAAGTGTGTCCACCTCGCCCCACATCTTAGTGTCATCAGCAAACTTGGACAGCATGCCTTCCACCCCCTCGTCCAAGTTGCTGATGAAGATGTTAAACAGTGCAGGCCCGAGGACCGAGCCCTGGGGTACCCCACTGCTCGCATCTCGCCAGGTTAGTTTTAAGTGTAGTTAACATGTGCTAAGTGTAATGTGTGACAAGGTCCTAACTAGGGTTCCACTATGGCTAAGAACAGACCGGTTTTCTCGTGAAAGAAAGCCTTTTGTCTTGGAATCCTACAGGCCTCTTGTCCCACGTAAGTATGCTAGATGCTGTATGTTAACACTTTTTCCTGAGACAATGATAGCTTATTCGAGTTAATTGCCATTCTTCCAGGGACAAGCTTCGTGTGAAGGGTTCTCCTTTTGTCCCAGGTTTTGCCCCAACTCCATTTGCGTCAGCTCAAGTGTAATATCTGTTTTACCCAATGTCTGAGAGAGCTTGTCAGTGAAAATGTTGAAACAGATAAGCTTCTGCTTTCCCCTCCACCCTGATCCATCCCCCATCGATTAGATGATTTTTTTTTTTAATGTAAAAAGTGCCTCTGAAACATTTCAGTTGGTTCTTATTTCCAGTTCCTCATCTATGAAGGGGTTGGATGGGGGGTAGAAGTGAAGATGCAGTACTTGTCTATCTTTCAGGGAGGTTGAGGAGAAATGTAATATGTTGGAGGCCTTCAAATAGCTGTGTGCCACACAAGTACTAAGACGCACAAAATATCCTGAGCAAGAATTTGGATTTTATCAGAAGACAGATTATTTTAGTAAAGATTTTTCCTTTTTGGATAAAAACTGCTATTTCCAAGACCCTGTGGCAGTTATTTTGTATGCCACTGACTGAAACGCAATCATCAGGAAATATAATTAGCAACTATACCAGATGCTGTCAGTTTTGGTCCTTTCTGATTTTTAGCCTTCAGGTTCTGGCTTACTACTTACTTTAATTTCATTCATCTCTGTTGGGAGTTCACCATTGCTTGACTTCATAGCACCCATTCTTGCTTCAAATGCTTTCTTGAAAGCTGTCTGACATAATTTTTTTTATCAAACTAAGTCTCTCATTGATCACTGTCAATTAAGATACAGCATTGTTGTTCCTGATTAATATTTGGCATCGTCTACATGTTGGTGACATTTCAGAATACATTGTCCAAGGATTTACCTTTCCCTGCCTTTTCTTGTAATCAACACTGGTAATTATTCAACTGCTGCAAAATGTATTTCTGGAGGCTTTTAAAATGTAAGCACTTCAGTTTTAACAGCTCTTATAAATACCCATCTTCTTATAAAACTGCCTGGTTTATAGATATATTGCTTATAGGTTTGTTTTTTTTCCCCAGTTAAAATAGTGAAATAAAGCTAGTGAAGTAGTTATAACAAGGATGCCCATGTAGATATGTTTAACTAAATTTCAGCAGTTGAAATCAAACATGTATTTGTTATGGTAAATCATAGTGGAACTAATGCAAGGTTCTCAAAATGAGTTCCTCAAAACTTCTGAATAGGAACTGGGAAGGTTGGAATAGACCAGTTGGGGTTCTTCCAGGACCCGACAAGGTACAAAGAGTCATCCTCTGAATGTGAAGTAGGCTAGTTCCATATAGTAGTTTCTCAGGGTTTGAATAAAATTACATTTAGATTGACCTAACTGGAGTTAGGTTGATCTAAATGTCCAATTGCACAGGTGTGCGGAGGGCTTAAATTGCCCAAGAAATGGCATGTACATGGGTGATTGCAATAAATGGTTGTACATGTCACTCCTGGTCTGTGTTCACACAGCTTAAAGTAAGCCATGTGAATGTAGATTCGCGAGGCAAATGACTGCTTGCACCCTTAATGAATTAGATACAACACACGTTGCTATAACAACAAACCTGAATAGATTTTGGACTTGGCCACATACATTTTAGCCTTTAAACTTATTAAGATTTACTGTGTCATGGGTCCTTACACAGTTAAATTTCAAACTTTCAACAGTGTGACCAACCAACGTAAAATGCACTTAGTCTTAGAGGAAATGCAACTGCTGAAGAGTAGTAGGACAATAAAGGTTTTCTAGAGAAGTTGCAGAATCTCCTTACTTGGAGATTTTCCAAAAGCGACTGGGTAGGTATCTTTCAGGGATGGTTTAGGAAGAGCAAATCCTGCACCTGTGCAGTGGGTTGAACTAGATGATTGCTGATTGAGATTCAGAACCCTATGATTGAAATGCTCCGATCTGAAATGCCGCTTTGGAAAAAATAGCACTGGGGAGGGAGGTGGGGGAAGTAAAACAAGTCTTCATAATTTTTGTAGAATTCAATGAAGTCTTTGCTTCTTCAACATATCAAGATTAGCAATAAATCTATAGGTTGACCTGAATTCATTTGGATATTCCTCAAAAGAGGAGTGGACTATTTCCAGAAGGACAGCTAATGCTCCTGTAATACAGATATGTTTGTTTAATAAGAGAATAAGCAAGTTAGATTTAATAATCACATTTTTCTTAATGTGATAATTCACATGTATGTATGTATGTATGTATGTATGTATGTATGCATATATACTATACATAAAATACAATATAGAAGCATGCAATATATAAAGATTTGAGAGATATATGAATTATCTCAAATCTTTATATATAGCACGTTTCTAAATTATATTTTATGTGTTGAATGTATTTATATATCAAAGTATAATGTTTAATATATTCTACTGTGAACCACTTTCTGCATGCTCCTGCCCATGGAACCCATGCTTGTCTCAGAGGGGTGTGCAGGCAGCAGATTACGGCTTTGCCCTTGCACCACGTTGTCACTGCCCCAGGATCCCAGGGTCTCCCCACCCCCGCCCACCCATCTCACTCCCAGTTGCAGTGCCATCCCAGCTGCCTGGCCACATGCCCTTCGTGTTTAGGTCCCATCCCTGGCAGTAGGTGTGGGGTGTATGAGCCGGGGTGCCCGGGCAGCAGGGCTGGGGCTGGCAGTGGCAACAAGAAGGAGCTGCTGCCACAGGGGCTGTTGGAAAACGGAGTCCACTTTGGGCCTGATCCACCCCGCGGGCCAGGCTTTGCCCACCGCTGTTCTGTACACTTGGTTTGTGGCTTCCATTTTTGCTTTAAAGAAACTGAGTTGCACATTGTTGCTGTGTCATTTATAGTCATCCACCATTAGAAATGTCACCTTGATACCCTGCAGAAATGTAGGCCACTGCTAAGTTTAAGACAACATTTTTATTGAAATAACTATGTTTCAATTATTAAACTTCTAACAGCCTCTCTCAGAAATCTGTTAGGTTTTTTTTTTTTTTTTAATACTAATAAAAAAGGAACTAGCTGTTTTACCTCTTGTAAGTTGAGTGACAAGTTTGTTCAGTCATCTAACAAGATAATGCTGTATCTTGTTGTAGGAGAATTAAATAGATGTTTTCTGTGTCTCAATTGATTTTTTTTTTTAAGCTTTAAACAAAAAATCCATATATATTTTGAGAAACTCAAATTAGCTAAAGATCCATTTTGGACTGACCTGTAAAATTAAATTACCTTTGGTGTCTGAGTCGAGTCAATAGCCATTTCAACTATAATATCACTTTCATGGAAGACTAAGGTGAAGATTTAAGAAACCTTTTGTTTATCAAACAAAAAAGACCTTAGTCAGTAATGCAGGTGCACGTTCCAATCCAGCATTTTCTTTTAATACTGTAATAATACTAACATGTTCTCTTTTTTTTTTTTTGCAAAGACTACATATTTTTAATTGTGGGCTGGGGTGAAGTAGACGACTGAAGTAAACTCAGGGAGGAAACGGTGCTTAGGTTATCCTCTTTTTCAATTCGATTCAGAATAATTTGCATTACTATTTTGATTAAACTGCATAGACATGTACATAGGTGAAGGGAAGTATAATGCCAGAGCTTTAAAAAAGGTTGTAATCTTTTCAATGAGGATTTACCAGAGGATATTATTCTTAATTATTTTAATGAAGAATTCAGTTGCTATAGTGATGCTGCATATTGAAATATTTCAGTAGACACAACTCTGGTTGCTGTCGGAAGGTATAAATTACTCAACTCTGTTTATATAGTTTATATGAAGACAAAGGGGTGTTTTATTGTTACATATTTGAAATTACTATACTGTAGGCTAAAGCTAATGGAGTTAAACCTATGAATACATTACCAGCTCTTTGTTTCCAGTGAACGATACAAGTTGAGGCTGCAAGAACCAAGAAACTAGGGTACAGAAGGAAAGATACTTGTGTGAGCATATCTCAACAATAAGGCCTTATTTTATCAGCTGACAGCCGTGAGTTCGAATCTAACCATCAACCTCTGTAAATGAAGCTGAAGGATAATGCACATTTCCAGTGCATGCGGGAGCCAGTGGGATCTTATGTGCCATGGGGAGTTTGCTTGGTATCTCATTCTCAAGTGTGGTGAGAGATTCATCTGACATGATAATATATTAGTAGTTTGGAGTAAGACTTGCAAGGGAGAAGTATATTTTAGACTTGGCTTTCTCGCCCCGGCCCTTACCTTGTGCAGATTTTTAGAACAGTTTACTTTAGCGATTCTCAAGCTCATTCTCTGCACCAGCTATGAATCAGGTCATGAGCCCTTTGTATCTCCAGATTCCTTTGAGCCTGCCGTTTCCTAGCATGCCTTTAATTAATGGGGCTTTACTTTGCCTGCACCACTCAGTAGTAACTGTGCTCTTGCCCCGTCTTCCCCCTCGGGTAGGTGAAAGCTAAGCCTGGGTAATTTGTCTTATTTCACTCAGGGGGAAGCTGCCCCAGTTTAGCGCTCTCATTGACAGACAATTGCTGTGGAGCAGAGAAGGCATAGTCGATCTCCCTTCCCTGCTAACTGTATGCACACAAACAGCAGTAACTATCTGTATGGAGTCGCACACAATTATCTGACTACAAGACAGGTGAGGACCAGAAAAAGTTGTGCAGTACTAGTTCTACATATTAAATCTGAATTGAGATTTAAAGAAAGTCTTGTTTTAATTTGCTAAATAGAGAGCACTAACATCATCTATCCATACAATGCCGTAATAATGGACGTGATAGAAGGGGTTGAATAGGAGGATAAAGGACTGAGGCTGTCATTTTTTTTAATTATTACTTCCTTTCAATCCATTTCATTTCCTGCCTCCCTGGTCAAGCAGAGGCAGGAAAGGCAGGCACTCTGAAGATGCATTTGCCAAATACCTTTTGTGGGTGTGGTAAAACAAGATGCTAATAAATTAGTTCAGATGGTTAAATTGGAAGTGCAGTATCTCTGGTAGTTCTCCCTCCTCCCGACTCTTCCCCATTCAAGCAAATGCAGAAGTGAAATAAAAACCAGTAAAAAGGAACTGCACCAGAGCAGATTTCATGGAATAAAAAAAGAGTCCATGTGTTAACTATATTATAGTGAAACCTCAGCTAGAATATTTCTGAAAAAAAATCCACAAACATTAGGGTTTTTTTCAGAAAATTTTAGGAAGCTATTTGATTATCTGCCCATTAATAGAAAAAATATCACGATGCAGAAGTATGAGCTTCCAAAGCAACTTTAGCACCTTAAACGTAGACCTGCCCTTATTGGCAGTAGCATAAAACACTAAGAGGTAAATAGCAACAAGCTGAGGTTTGAATGGGAAGGCAGGTTCCTTATAAATCGAAACTGTTTTCTCCAAAGAATCATCTTCCTTCCAGTAACGTGTTAAAGCTCAAGGGACCGGCTGGCAGAATGTAATTTTATAATCAACCTTCATATCTAACGGAAAGCAAATTGCCCAGATATCACTTCTGTCCGATAGCTGGGTAATGTGTTGGGTGAAATATGTGAATAGGGAAGAAAAAACTGAAATAGCAGCTTGTGTCATGCACAGCTTTCTCTAAAATAAGTATAGATTACACCTGTTTGACATGGTTTACGGCACAGAGTGGAGCAAGCAGAGCTGAGTATTCTGTGCTTGTCATCTGTGAAGATGCTTTCACACTCCTCTGTATTCAGGGAGAAAGCCATAAACAAACTGTGGCTTCACTTCTTTCCGGGGAAGGATGATACTGCAGAACCATGTACAAGGGATTTAGTGTTTGGTTCATCCTCCCCCCACCCCAAAAAAAAGCTAAACCCCAACAGCCCCAGGTGACTTCAGCTAGTCTGGATGTTCAGTATGCAACACATTGAAAAACGAGGCTATGGTTTTGGTTTGGGGGCGGGGGGGGAGTTACTTATTTTTGTATATTAGTCACCTTCAGGTGTAAATTATTGGAAGCCAATTCACGTAAACTCTAGTGGGGTAATCTTGTACTTTTTTTTTTTTTTTTTTCAATCTGGCAATTTATTGTAACATTTAAAAAAAGCAAACATGAACTCTGACTTCAAATCAAAATGCCCCCAGTTTTCCAGCTTCACAGATTTTCTTTCCATACAAGTTCTGCTACTTTCCAGTGCTTTTCAAGTACAGAGAAACTCTCTCTTCTCTTTTGTCTTTTCTTTTTGATGGCTATTAAATTTAGATGTATATAAATTTACCTTAGCTGAATAAAAGCACCTAGCAAACAGAAATGAACAAGCCACAATAGAGTAGTTTAAAACTAAAAAGGTTGTGGGAATCTTTCTAAGATTCCTAATCTTGACTGCAGCTAGCCAGAAGTGTCACATTTAATATTGGCAGATGTTTTACCATCTGACAGAAATGGCTCTGAAGACCATAGTTTGAGACTACTTGTCTTAATCCATCTTCCTTTCCTCTGGTCTCCGTATCTCTCTGCATTACTATTTATGAAGGAAGCAGTCACAGTGAGTGGCACCTGGCTCATTGGTTCCCCACTTCTACATAGTATGCTTTCCAGCTGCAAGTGCTGGTCCTAGTCCCTTCTACAGCCTCTGTTTAGCCTGGCAGTGCCCCCAAATGAAAAGCAGACCGAGAAGCAAAGGTGAAGCGTGTTTGTTTTTTTTTTGCTTCCCACCCCCCTCCTCCCTACTTCCTTCCTATACAAAGCTATTCCTTTCTTTGCATTCACCAGTTTTTATCTTTCACAGCCTCTCAGATAATTCATATGCTTTCTAGGGCAGGGATTGGCTTAAAAAATGCCTGTGTTAAACTGCCAGCGCATAACTGATGACAATCTAAATGCCCATTTTTTTCCCAAGCAACACAGTTTACTTTCTTATTTTCTGTGCAGATGCTGCACTAATAAGTAATTGTGACTGCTGCTTTTCACCCAAAATCATTCTGTAATTTTAAATAATAACTAAAATCAGCAGTTACGTACGCAATTAATTCATAAGGAGGAGATTGTAAACCACAGCTTCCCAGATATAACAGGATTGTTTGCAACATTGTCACAATTCAAAATCTTAAGTGTGTGTGTTGAGGTTTTGTTATTTGTTTTGTTTTGTCTTTTTTAAACAGAGCAGCCAGATGGTTTGTGTGTGTCCTTTCTGGCAAATCTGACCTTTAAATTAGAAAACATCAGGGACCAGTGATTCATCGACACACAAAGAACTCAGCAGGCTTTAAAGAACAGTGCTCTAATTGACTGCACTCTGCTTCCAGTGTCCATTGATTACAGTAGATGCCGCTACTGTTTCATTTATAGGCAAGGATATCGAAGACAGGCATGGCGGAAAAGTTTTTGTTTTCCCCATCACCCCTCCAGACAAGCCGTTGAGAACTAGCATATGTTGAAAATAGTTCCTTTAGATTTGTGTTCTCACACACGCACACACACATGCACATGCATGCATGCTTCAATGGTAATTTTCTTCCAATGCAATATAACTCACAATAGTTACAGACCTCTGCATGGGAAGATCTCTAAGCCAGTGGTTTTCATAGTTGGTAGGGTCGGAAGGAACCTGAGCAGATCATCAAGTCCGACCCCCTGCCCTGGGCAGGAA
>NW_005842038.1:1205589-1212646 GCF_000455745.1 Alligator sinensis | reverse complement strand
CAGACAGCCACCAGATCCCCTCTCAGCCTCCTCTTGTGGAGGCTGAACAGGTTCATGTCCCACAGCCTCTCCTAATCGGGCCTGCCCTGCTGCCCCCGAATCATGCGGGTGGCCTCCTCTGGACCCTCTCCATGTTATCCACATCCCTCCTGAAGTGCAGCTCCCAGAACTGGACGCAGTACTCCAACTGCGGCCTGACCAGTGTCGCGTAGAGGGGGAGCATCACCTCCTTGGCCCTGTTCATGATGCATCTGTGGATGCACGACAAGGTGCGGTTAGCCTTCTGACTGCATCCCCACATTGGCGGCCCATGTTCATCTTTGAGTCAGCAAAGATTCCAAGATCCTTTTCTGCCTCTGTGCTGGCGAGAGGGGAGTTCCCCAGCCTGTAGATGTGCTGCTGGTTCTTCCTCCCCAGGTGCAGTACCCTGTACTTGTCAGTGTTGAAACCCATCCTGTTCTCATCCGCCCACCTCTGTAACCTGTCCAGATTTGATTACAACTTGTCCCTCCCCTCTAGTGTGTCCACTTCCCCCCACATCTGTGTGTCATCTGCAAATTTAAATAGGTTTTCAACCTATTTAGACTCAAGGCACCCCTCAAAAAAGCTCTTGATTTTTCACTCTTTATTTTTTTGGCTACAAAAAAAAATAATAGATTTGTGTTGTTTGTTTGGGGTTTTTTTTTGGGGGGGGGGGCAGTTTCAAAGAACAGACACCACAACTATGGATTTCTATTTGAAATGTCGGGGTTTATCTTAGGAGTCATGTTTGTAAACCTAACAGTGCTAACATTGTGTGGCACCCCACCAGCCACATCCAAGGCACCATGCTGTGACACCCTGATTGAGAACAGTGCTCTAGGTGAACATTGGTTATTCTCCCCAGCACTTCTTTGAGGAAAGTTAATTAAAAAAATGGAGAGCGGGGACTTCATTTTGTTCTTTGACATCTCACACTTGTAAAAATGTTCTCTGCATCTTTGAGCTATCCCCATGCTGCAGGTAGACAGGGAGGTGAAGTCACTTCGGGTCACAGAGAGAGTCTGTGGCTGCATCAGTCAGCAGGAGCTGGACCAGCTTTGGTGGATTTGAATTCAGGGCATCAATAGTCCGATATATTCAAGGCTGGGTCAGAAAAACAAGAATAGATTTCTTAATAAAACTTCCTTTTAGTGTTATTTTGAGTTCCTTGGTTAAATCAGTACAAAGTATTTTTGCAATAAGTAATCATCTTATCAGACCTGTCTGAGTAGTTGTTATACCTACAAACCCTGCTTCAACTACTAAATGGTATTCCATATAAGTGAAGTGATCTGGTTTCCATTTGGGATTTAGTCAGTGTTGTCCTGCCACAAATTATTTGTGTTATAACCTAACATCTGGATGACGTGTTGTGGTTGGCAAGTGCGCTTCTAAATTAACACTGTTTTGCCTTCTTGCTTTGCTGCATCGTATGTCTCATACCTGTATCAGTACTACAAGTCAAGAGCCCAGAAATAATTTTTGCTTATACATTGCCCAAGCTCTTTTGCTTCTTGTCTGCTTGAAAAATATCAGCATTTGCATGAGACTGAGCCCTGTCACTAGTCTCCGGCTCTGCTCTTGGGTTTATTCTTGTGGAGAGGAGTCATTTTACTCATTGTATGAGAGAAAGGCACTGACAGAAAGCAGCTGCTTTGGTTTGATTCAGCAGCAGACATGCCTAGGAATGCCCGGTCTTCTGGGAGAGTGCAGTATTGCCATGATTTGTTTATGCCTTGTGATCTTTACTTTGATTAGGCAGATGCACATCTGTCCACCCATTTCTAGAATAGCTGCAGGTGCCAAACCATTTTTTTTCTAATTTGAGCATGCACGTTTCATTATAGTTAGGTACTATTTTTCAATTTATATCCCATCAGAATGGGGAAAAAAATCTTGAAGTGGAAAGTTTGGTATAAAAGCCCTCTCTTGTTCCTCCAGTCAGCACCACCTCTTAATTATTAGTTCTGACAAACATGAATGTGATGCAGATCAGCACAAGCCTTTCTGCTTGCATGTTACTGTTATTGAAGTTCTTATTTTGGGGGCTTGGAGAAAGCCAACTTAGAAGATGAGAAGATCAGTAAAAGTTTTGATCTGTAGAAACTTCTACAGAAATCTGTAAGTGCTTGCTTAGAACGTGTAGTCTCTTCAAGATGACAGCTTTTTGGCTTAAGACAAAAGCTGTGATCTTCTCCGGAAAACCTGCTGAGTAAATTAATCCATGTGATTTGAAGAAACAGAGGAATAGTTGAGAGAACTTAACTGTTACAGCCGAGCAGAGATAAGCAAGCAATGCACTTTTTATCAGAGGGAAGTGTGATAAAAGTCAAGCCAGAAGCTTAAGCCTAGTTTTTCCACCACGGTGCTGACTGTCCATAAGGACTTCAGTGTAAGATGGGGGAAACATTCTGCACTAAGCCTTCTGTTAACTCTTACATCAAATGATTTTGTCTTCTTAAGGAGTCTAGCAGTGGCTCTGGTACCAGCATGCATGTGTGCTTTTATAGGACTCATTCAAAAGGGACATTGGCATTTCTTTTACATTTGAATAGCTGACTTTGCAATGAACAATTCTTTATTCCAGTGATCAAATTATTAAGTAGCTAATCATAATAAGCACCGGCAGTGCTACTTAACCTTGCTGGAGGCATAAGAAGTATAGTATCAAGCAGTTTTCAGAATGATTGACTTGTAGGTAACCTGTGAAATAAATATCAATAAAGAGTATTTACGTGGGGAAAAAAGGTTGCCATGCATACTTGATCACTCAAAATGTGAATGCTGACACCTTTTTCTTATTTAACTCTATAAGGCATTCGAGCATCTCTGAATACTCATTAAGCATTTATTATATGTTGCTCAAAGGAGTTGACTGAATTTTGCAAGACTTCTTGAAAAGTTTTGGCTTGAATTTGAACCTAAACTGATTAATTCATTTTAAACGCACAGATTTCTTAAGTGAGAGCAGTTAACCATTAGCACGAACTTGTAAAGGAAGTGGTGGACTTTCCATTGCCTTATGCAATACAGGTACATGTTAGCGAGCTCAGGGTAGGAATGACTGATGAAACTAATGACTTCTAGTAACCAAACATCAAACTACATCAGTGGAACCCAACTTATCTGGCTCTGCAAGGTGGATGAGTGGTGCAGGGTTGGTCTGTGGGTTGGCTGTAGCACATGGGGCCACATCATGTGACCTGCATGATACCCCATGGGTCCAGAAATGTGTTGGTAGGATGAACATCAGCAACAGTAATTGCCGCAGCTCCAGAATCTGCATCAATTAACACTGCCATCCTACCACCAAATTTCTGGACCTGTGGGAAGTCCCATAGGTTGAATGACGTGACTCCATGAGCTGTATCTTGGTCACCTGTTGACTAGATCACATCTCAGGTGCAGGCAGGGTTTGCTGTAGCCAAGTTGGAGGACTGGACAGTTTGTAGCCCGGTCAGAGATGCACACACTTTGATTCAACATGAAATAACGTGTAAATTGATTGGATTTACATATCGTCTCTGGATACTCTAGATCTTCCCTTTTTTCTGAGCGCGCAAAGCTGATTACAAGTGAAAAATTAAAGCTATTTTGCATTAGTTTCCATCAAATTAAGGTTTCTTCAAATGTAAAGAAAACAGTACGTCATAGTTACTTCGTGACTGGGCTTTGTAGGGTAGTATTCAGACTTCAGATTATTAAAGTGTTGTTAAACTTTTGGGGTTTGTGTGTATTCTGGGGGTAGCCTAGCAACACAGCAGTAGTGATCTGCAATGCCATGTAGGCAGCAGCATGCTGTCACACCAGTATTCGAGATTTGGTTGTAGCTTTCATTAGTCTTTGTATGGCATTTAAGATGTTAGCTTGAACTTTAACTGAATTGTTTGAAATCTGGTAAGAGGGCATCTCTATTGAACTTTAACTGAATTGTTTGAAATCTGGTCAGAAGGCATCTCTCCTCCTGTGCAGCAGCTACCACAATTAAGATTGTATGCGGATTTTCAACTCGGTAAACAACTGTTCACCAGGGCACCCTTGGGGAAAACCAGAAGCAATGGTCACAAACTCCTTTAAGACCATTTCAGGCTCAACATTAGGAAAAACTTCTTTACAGCCAGGGTGTCCAGAGTGTGGAATAAGCGCCCTCCAGAGGTGGTGCGTACCGTGGAGATCTTCAAGAGGAGACTAGACAGTCACCTTGCTGGGGTCACGTGACCCCAGTTGTCTTTCCTGCTTGGTGCAAGGGGTCTGGACCCAATGATCTTCTGAGGTCCCTTCTGGTCTACATTCTATGAATCTGGAAGTCCCCTGATGCCCGCACCACATTACTGGTAACAAGGTGTACCAGCTATACCCAACAATTGGTTTTGGTGAGCAAAGAAAGTAATATAGTCCCAGAGGTTCAAATATGCTAGTCTTCTATAGAGCACACTTAAAACAAGATTAAGTGAAAGCCTTGGCTTTCTTCTCTCTATAATCACAGCATTAGAACTACAGCTAAAAGACTCTGAGTAGAGGTGGATAGGGAAATCATCCAGCTAACTTTTTTTTTTAACTTCAGAACATTGCAAATCAGGATAAAAGACCCAAGATCTTTCAAAGTTTTTGCATGAAAATGATGAAAAAAGCTTGCCTGACCACTGCCAAAATAATCTATAGCACAAGTTAAAGCAATCATTAGGATGGGAGAGACTCCATATCAGGTCTTTATCTTGCCGTTCTTCTATATTGCAGGTGACTGACCTGACTCTGTATTACTGTGGCTTAGACCTCCTGTTGGCGTTAGTCTAGTTTTTTTGTTTTTGCTGTTTGGGTTTGTTGGGTTTTTTTGTGTTCTGTTGTTTAATGTTCATCAGAACAAGGACACGGCCCTTGATCTCTTGCATCCCATATGAATGTTTTAATCATTGAGCTATATAGTCAGTTTTTGGTTCACTAAATATTAAATTAATCATACAAAGTAGAACAGCTGAACCAGGCAAAACTGAGAAAGAGCTACCCCATCAAAGCATTCAGTCAGGTCAAAAATCGGAATTTATTTTTTGGGAAAACATTGATGTGAAGTGGTATGAAGCATCTGAGGAAGTGAGCTCAGGCACACAAATGCTTATGCATCTTTGATTTAGTGAGCCTGTGATGCATCTGTATCCTGCCTTGAGCCTGATATTACTACTAAACTTAATTTCTGTATATTTCTAGTTCCAGGTAGCTTTCTGTTTCACCTTTATTTCAGTATTTTTTTACATTTCAACACTGTCTTATGTCAACACTGCTGGATGTTGCAGCAATATAATATCTGAACATATTTGGTATAGCTATCAAAATAAATATGGTTACCCATTTATGCCAGGCTTCCAAACCTAATACTTGCCCTCTAGCTTGGCGAAGAGAATGAATTGCCAGCTATTTAAATTACCAGTTCTACCTCTTATAGCATCTTGGTAGATTGTGGACTTAACTCCAAGACAGTCAGGTGGGTGAGAAACTAGCTGCAGGATATGACCCAGAGAGTCATAGTGAACAGATCTATGTTATCCTGGCAAGAAGTGGGCATCAGTGTCCCACAGGGGTCGGTGTTCAGTCCAGTATTTTTCAACATCTTTATTAAATGATTTGGATGTGGGGGTGAAGAGCTCCCTGGCCAAGTTTGCAGATGACATCAAGTTATGGGGAGGCGTGGTCATGCTTGAAGATAGGCTATAGATACAGGGGGACCTAGACAGGCTACCAAGTTGTGCAGTTTGGAATCTGATGAAGTTCAACGTTGAGAAATGTAAAGTGCTCCACCTCAGGACGAGCAACCCCCAACACACCTACAGGCTTGGCGGCACCAAACTGACCAGCACCACTGATGAAAGGGACCTGGGGGTAATAATAGGCCACAGCATGAAGATGAGCCGGCAGTGCAATGCCATAGCCAGTAGGGCAAATAGTACTCTGGCATGCATCAATCGATGCATCTCCAGCAAATCTGAGGAGGTGATTCTTCTGCGGACTTTGGTGAGACCGCAGCTGGAGTACAGCATCCAGTTCTGATCACCGCACTTTGACAAGGACGTGGACAAGCTTGAGAAAGTCCAGAGAAGAGCCACCTGTATGATCAGAGACTTGCATGACAAGCCATATGAGGAAAGGCTGAGGGACCTGGGACTCTTCAGCCTGAGGAAAAGGCGGCTGAGAGGTGACCTGGTAGCATCTTACCGCTACACTAGGGGAGTACATCAAGGGCTCAGTGAGCAACTGTTCATTAGGACACCCAACGGGAAAACCAGGAGTAATGGCCACAAACTCCTGGAAGACCGATTCAGGCTCAACATTAGGAAAAACTTCTTCACAGCCAGGCTATGGAATAAGCTCCCTCCAGAGGTGGTGCAATCACCTACCCTGGAGATCTTCAAGAGGAGACTGGATGGTCTTGCTGGGGTCACCTGACCCCCAGTTATCTTTCCTGCTTGGTGCAGGGGGCTGGATTCGATGATCTTTCGAGGTCCCGTCCAGCATTACAATTTATGAATCTATGAATCTTTTTTTTTCACTTGATGTTTCTCAGCCAAATACTAATCTGGCCAAATCCCGTTTAGTTTGGAGTTTTAATGAGATCACAATATAAAGTGATATTGCTTCATCATTATATTGCAGTTTCCCCTTTTTTCTGTTCATTACCCAGGTGAGCTCACATTTTCTATGCAAATGACAAAACAAATCTGGGGGCGGGTAGAGAGGTGGGGGGAGTTGTCCTTCTCTTTGTTCCCTTCATGCATTTAATCTCAACAGTGATCGGCTGTTTAGAACTTTCTGCAGAGCTGTCAGAGGCTCATTCAAGGACCTTCACAAGGTATCTTTCCCAGTCTGGAAGACGTATTTCTGTTGTGAACACTGGATCAATGGATGGATGGATAGAAGACATTATCATGTTTGAGAGCAACTGAAGTATAACTTTCTTTTCTGAGTTCTGTCAATTCCTATTCTTTTTCCCACTTGCCCGCTGTCTTCAAGACACAGCTGCTTCTGAAGACATTTTGCTTCAAAGCAG
>NW_005842038.1:1197918-1205579 GCF_000455745.1 Alligator sinensis | reverse complement strand
CTTTTTGCTTCAACCCAGCCACTCTGCGGGAGAGAAGGAAAAGAAACAGAAAGTATTTTACAACTTCCCCTTGCTTTTATTCCACACAGGAAAATCAGCTTCCTCACTTGAGAGGCGCATCCCAATTTGGGGTGGGGGGGTGGGGTGGGGGGAGGGAGAGGTGTGTGATATGCAAGTAAATACAGTAGATTACTGAAGGCACAATATAATTGAATAGTCGGAAGCTGCTAACTTGAAGCCTTAAGAGGGAATCTCATCATTTTTTTTTAATTAATCCTTTTCATCTTTATCCAAGCATCTCATTTTAAAACATAAAAGCTGCAATAGTCAAGATTTTAATGGGATGTATATTTAATATAATTAAGTAGAATAAATTAATTTTAAAACTCTCCTCTGTGGAAAATAAGGAAAAATTCAACCATGCTCTCCCCACATTCCCCCCCCCCCCCACACACACACACACGTGTGTATATATGCGCGTGCGCGCGCGCGCGTGTGTGTGTGTATTTTTATGTTGGTGAGTGCCAGCCAGTCAACACAATCTTGTTTAATTGAATTGCCAAAACACAGTCTGTATGAAAATTGTCTGAGGTTAACTTGTTGATATTTTTTCAGAAGATAACTTTAGATGCATCTTGGACAGGATTTTATAAATCATAGAAACTCGACCCAAAATTAACTTTATTTTTACGTAGTGCAAATCTTCTCCCAGTAACACCTGTCTTTTGAAGAACCATGGATTTTCAAGAAATATGCATTACTTTGCAACAGAGAGATTTGCAGTAACACATTACTATTGGTTTTGTTAGAAGAGCCATAAGTCAATGTTCATTAATCTTGCTGCTACTGCTGTAACTCAAGAAATAATTTGTCATCTTGCCACGTCCTTTCTCAGCTGCGTTGCAGCAGTCATTTTTAATACCAGTGCTGAAAACCTTTCTTGCAAGGATCCAATGCTCAGCAGCATTTGATCCCACTGTTAATGGCAGTCTAATTTTTAATCTCCAACTGCAGCAGAATTGATGTATTTGGAAAAAAAAAATATGTGCCAGTCTGTTCTCTAGGTAGGCAGTAAATATTTTAATAGTCATTACTAGTATTTGGCTGATACAGCGTATTAAGATCAGTACCATTAGAACTCAGAGAGGACATTATGCCATGAACAGATTAAAATATGGGTAAAGTAAGTGCTTAATGGCAAAAATGGCATGCAAGGTTTAGTGTTCTAGAGAGTCCAACACTCCCTCCCCCTAACGGCAGTTAAACATTTTTACTGAAATGTCACTGTAACACCCTCCTTTTAATATGAGTAGGAAAATCACTATGAAAATCTGTGCCCTGATTCAGAAAGGTACTTAAGCACATATGTTCAGTTTTAAACATGCGAGTGATCCCATCTGAAGTCATTGGGTTTTCACTCAAGTTTAAAGTGCCTGCCTAATATTTAGTGAACGTTGAAGCTATTTCATATAACAAATCCAATTGGATTATAATTAAGAAAAGAATTAGGCAAGTAAAGAACGAGTAAGTGACCAATCCTATAGCTGCTGCTATATTACAGACCAGTGGCTATTTGGTCATCTTTTACCATTTGTTATTGTGGTCATTTTGCTCCTGATGGTTTGTCAAGAACATATATGTGCCTGGGGGTAATCTTGGTCTCATTCTGCTTTCATAAATAATAAGATGCTCAGTGAAAGATCTATAGCATTTGGCTGAAAACATTTTTGGGGGTTTTTGGGGGGTTTTTTTTGCTCATCTGTTTGCTACTTTCCTTTTTTGAGGAAATTAAACACTTCTTCCTTTTCCCCACCTCCCCTTTAGTTTTACCTTTTGGCTTATCTTTCATATTTCTAAGGCATCTTCTTTCTTTCCAGTCAGCCTCAGCTTATGCCTACAACTCAGTTACTGGTGCACTTCAATTAGTATGTATTTGGAAAGAGGTAGAATGGTATAATGCAAGAGTAAAACTCACATCACACTTAAACATTGGGAGACAATATCCTTGAATGCAGTGACTGAGACAGTCATGGGAGCAGTAGTGGATAACTGAACAAGTCCTAACAGGTTGTTGTCCCTATAAAGATGAATGAGGACACAATGCATAGTGGAAATAGTAGGTACTATTAGTTTTATAATGCATTCATTAGTGGCCAATATTGAAATACTGTGTCAGATTCTTATGCCAGTGTTTTGAATGTAGACATGTTCAAAACGTGAAGTCAAGAAAATATCAACTAAGATTTAAACAGCTCAGTCTTGATTCATCTAAGAGAAAGTTAAGACGTGACTTGATCAGTCAACAAGTATGTGGGAAGTATTTCTGATAGAAATTTATTTCCTAATGTACAAGAAAACAGCATAGTGAGTTCAAGTGGTTTTAAAGTAAAACTGGACAAATTTCAGCTAGAAATAAAACATGGATTTAAAATAAAGTCATTTATCATGGGAGCTCCTTAACCCGGGATGCAGCTGATTCCCTGTCCTTTACAGTCTTCACATGCTAAGTTTGTAAAAAATATTCTTGTAGTCAACCAAAAGTTATGGGCTTAATAATGCAGAAAAGCAGTCTAGATTATCTCAGTGGTTCCCACAAGGGTTCATATTTGTGCCTGATTTTTATCTTGAAGCAGAAAATGAAGAGGTACAATATGTACTACCAAACGTGGCTGAGATTCAGTCTCTCCAAAACACTCACTAGACTTTTGTTAACAGATTGTTAGAGATCCTGCTTGCCCCTGTGACACTACTAGGAATATTAAGTTTTAGGTTGGTTGTGGTTAGAAAAAAATTGGGGTAATTAAACTTTGGTCTATTCAGGTCACCCTGACTCCTTTTGTAGTATGAGATAACTAACTTGACCCAGTATTTGCAAACCTCAGTGTCCACAGTTAGGTGCTATATACAAGTGGCCTCATTTTCCTAAGGTATTGGACAACAAAGTCCCTATTGAAATTAAAGGGAGCTACTGGATGGGTAGCACTTTAGAAAACTGGGCCATTTTTGTAGATGCCTAACATTGGACACCCCCTTTCAGTACATTGGTCTTAATATTTTCTGGAGCTTACTTTACCCAGTTGTAACATTGTTCCTTTAATAATCTGCGTTCCCTGACCATTTACCTGTAAAGTTCTTCAGGTTCCTCGTCCAAAACTGTCATTGAAAGGCAAGATCCAGTTTGGTGTAGCTGAGTTGCTGCCAGTTCAATTAAACAGAGGCTTGATTATAGAAGAGACCTATCTGTGCAGCAAAAGTGCAAGTGAGAAATTGCCATCTGGCCAAGTGCTGAACAGTTCCTGTGGAGTTACTCAGAATTCACGAGGAGCTATTGATTTCACCTTTATGCAATGTGCATGGGCCAAGCCTTTGCCTGTGGCTAGAACAAAGCAAGCTTGGCTCGTTGTTTCTTTGTCCTTAATTATAGTGATTTCTGCAAGTAGTTTGTGTGTAATTTGTAAGTACCATACAAACAATTTGGATACAGCGTTTTAAAACGTGCTGCTGTCAGAAGAACAAACGATGTGAGGGTAGAAGTGTCTCCCACCAACTGTTCGCAGATGACGGATGCAGTCAGAGTTAATCAAATTCTTGTCTACTGCACAGAGACCAATTTTGACAGGCCTGGTGGGATCGCACTTATACTCATCCTTAATTTCTTTACAATTTCAAAAACCCAGTTTATTCTTAATTTAATTTTAGGTGAAGGGAACCTTACAGACTTTCAGCAGTTATTATGATCCTCCAGAATACTATGAAAACATATTGTATTCGTGTATATGTATATAATATTGTGTTTGTTTCTTTGTGTGTATATATAGAAGGGGCGGGCAAAATATGGCCTACGGGCCAGATCTGGCCTGCCAGGCCATTCTAGCTAGTCCTCAGGGCCCCTAAATATATTTAGAAAATTAATATTTATCTGCCCCTGGCTGCCTGTCAAAGACCCAGTAGGACCCAAGGGGAGCTGGCAGCAGGACCCAGCAGCCACAGCAGCAATGGGTGAGAGACAGGCTGGGGGGGGGGGGGGGGAATGGGTGAGAGACAGGCTGGGTGTGGGCGGAGAGAGAAGGGGGGTGAATAGTGGAGAGGTACCTGGGGAGTCAGATGGCAGGCAAGTTATAATATGTCAGGCAGGTTATAATGTATCATAAATCCAATGTCTATATTTAGTCCATGATTTTTAGTATCCAGGAGGTTGATGAAGTGAAGTTCGTAGGCTTGTCTCTGGGAAGTGTTTTTGTGAGTTTCCTTTGAGGATTAGAACTGAGAGATTGGAAGGAGAGTGGTTTTCTTGTGAGAAATGTGTCCCCACAGGTAATTGGGTATTCCTACACCTCTTTGATTTAAACAAATTCCTTCCTGCTGTATCTTAGCAAAAAGTGCCAAATTTGATGTAAAGTCTTTTTTTGAAATTGAAAATCAGCATGGTTTAATGTCAGTGTTTTAATATTGACCTTTTTAAAGAAAAACACCAAAAAAATGGAAATGCAAAACGAATGTTAATACATTCTAATTTAAATCTGTTTACTCTGATCACTTAACTGAAATCAGATTTTCAAGGATAATTTTTGTTTGATTTCACCTGTTGGGAGAAATTGATTTTCTTTTGATATTACAGCTCAGACATTTAAAATGGAGAAAGAATATCAGTAACGAGTAATAGCCAATCAAATGCCTTCCTAAGGAAATGTTTAAGGAACACAGGAGAGACTTGACTTCTTTACACAGATTCCTGTGCACAGTTCAGTTGTATTTATGCAGTTCAGTTGTGTTCTCTCCAGCAAGAGTTTTCTACTTATCAGGGTATGGATTTTCCTACTTTATAAATAAACTGAGTGAAATTGAATGTCATTGTTACAGAGCTGTATTTCTAGCTGATGTAAATCAGCATGACGCCCATGAGTTCATTTTTTCTCAGTTAATAATTTGGTCCACAGTAAATTCCATGACCCTTTCAGTCTTCTGCATTTTTGGGTAAAGTAGTGGAAATAATTTGCTTTCTGTTACAGCGTGCTCATTGTTTGGAGTTACCTTTCTTTGGAAGAGTATATAATCTTTCTCATCTCTTCTTCCTAGGTGCAGGACAAATTCCGTTTGGACCTATCTGATGAAGAGGCTGTACATTACATGCAGAGTCTAATTGATGAAAGTGTCCATGCTCTGTTTGCTGCAGTGGTGGAACAGATACACAAGTTTGCTCAGGTAAGTTATATACAAACTAATGCCTCCCTGTTAGACCAATTGCGAAAATACGGCCTGAAGGATGACTTCAGAAAAGCGATGTCAGTGCTCTGCCTGCCTGCAATTTCTTATGGACTCTTGAATTTATTGGAGGGAGGTGATAAAATATGTCAAAATGAAAAGGACATCTTAGCAGGTTTGTAAGGTCTGGCTCAACAAAGCCCTGGCTGGAATGATCTAGTTGGGGAATATCCTGCTTTGAGCAGGGGGTTGGACTAGAGTTCCTGGGGTCCCTTCCAACCCTAATTATCTATGATTTCTATGACTCTGTGACAAGTTTTGGGTGGTCATTGACATTTGCAAGCCTCTGAAACATGAGTAGCTTCATTCTTTTCAGTGCTGTAGGTGTTTGCTCAATGGCTATAGCAAGGAAGGGGAAATCTTAAGAGCCAGAGCTCCAATCTTAGCATATCAAGAATTTCATACCACTTTGGTTTTATCTGAACTTAAGTTGGAGAGTTTTTCAGTGGTGCAGTTTGTGTTTTGGCAGACTCTGGATGTGTCATTCTCTAAGAGTAAGGGCTATTTGTTAAAGAGATCTTTTTGCAGTCTGAATCCTATGAGAGGAAGTACCAGCATTCCTAGTATGTTGTCTTCAAGGAAAAGAACTTTAATAATGAATAATTCCCTCTTTTCCCTTTTACTTCATATCATACATGACTGTTAATCACTGGTAAGAGGTTTTTTGGTTTTGTTTTTTGCGGGGGGAAAGGGTTAAATGCAGGCTTCTAAATAATATATTCCAACTAATTAGCTGTTTACAATTCCCAGGGAGAAATATTCCCTGTTCACCTTTTTAAAATACTTACTTTGATGAAGGATGGCATTTTAGCCATGAAGTGTGTGTGCTTCACTAATGTAGTCCATCAAAAGGGACAATAAGATATTTTGATTGTAATAAAATGCTATTTATAAAAGCATTTTATTTCATCTTCACTGTATTTTGTTAAAGGCTTTTGACATTTCTAGCTTGCTTTTATCAGGAATTTAAGATAATATGTTGTCTCTGCATTAAATATTAGTCTCAGACCAGGGAGAGGGAAGTGGTGGCGGCAGGAAGTGTTGACGGCGGGGGGGCTGCGGGGAGTGGTGGTGGCACAGGGAGCAAAGGAGGAGCCGTAGAACATGATGGAGAGCAGTAGGGAGGCCGCAGGAAGAGGTGGTAGCATGTTGAGCAGTGGTGGTGCTGGATGGGAAGCAGCGGCAGCAGTGGTGGGCAGCTATGCAGGAGGGAAAGCAAGGAAACCATGGGAGAGTGGTAGCGACGGGTGGGAGCACAGAGCCTGTGCTGGTGCCCTGGGCCCAGCAGGGACCCAGGGTGGGTTGGCAGGAACGTGGAGCCTGGGTGCGGGGTCAGCCTGGCTGCATCATGCGAGGCTCACACACAGTTCGCAAGAGCAGCCTGCAGTGGAGCTGGTGGCCTGGCCCTGTTTCTCTCTCTTTCTCTCTCCCACCCCATCCACAATAACTCTACACCCTCCCACAGTCCCCACTCCAACCACATACCCCGCACCCATCCATACCCACCCCCCGCATACCCCTCTTACTGTCCACATACAATATACAGTAGGACTGTATTTGGAGCTATTATGCAATCACCTCTAGATACACTTTACAAACACATAAATTAGTACAAAAATATTTTTAAATAAAATTAAAATAAGTTATAGTAGATTTTTTATTTTTGTGTGTATATGATTTGGGGTTTGTTTTTTTGTGGGGGGGAGGTTAAGTGGCCCTCCACCCAAAATAATTGCACCCCCCACCCCAAATCTAGACCAGCCTGCAAGGAGCCCTGTAGTCAGGATCTGGCATGGCCGAGGACCAGGTGAATTTGACATCCCCAATTTAGGACAAAAAAAAGGGGGAGCTGCTGCTTGGGAGGGCACAGGAACTGTTACACTGTAACACCTAACCACAAGATGAACATGAGCCACCAATGTGATGTTGCAGCTGGTAAAGCCAGCAAAACTGGCTTGCATCCATAGATGCTACTCAAGCAAATCCCAAGATGTCATCCTCCCACTGTACTTGGCCTTGGTGAGGCTGCAGCTGGAGTACTGCATCCAATTCTGAGCTCCACAATTCAAGAAGGATGTGGAGAAGCTTGAGAGATTCCAGAGGAGAGCCACGCGCATGATCAGAGGGCAGGAGAACAGGCCGTGTGATGAGAGGCTGAGGGCCGTGGGATTCTTCAGCCTGGAAAAGCGCAGGCTCAGGGGGGACCTGGTGGCTGCCTATAAGTACATAAGGGGTGTGCATCAGGATCTGGGGGAACATCTGTTCACCCGAGCGCCCCAAGGTATGACAAAGTCAAATGGTCACGAACTCATAGTTTCATAGTAGCTAGGGTCAGGAGGGACCTGAACAGATCATCTAGCCTGACCCCCTGCCACAGGCAGGGATGAATTTCTGGGTAA
>NW_005842038.1:1087024-1197323 GCF_000455745.1 Alligator sinensis | reverse complement strand
GCTGTGGATTCCTTCTCCCAAGGTGCAGCACCCTGCATTTGTCTACATTGAACCCCATCCTATTCTCATCTGCCCACTTTTGTAGTCTGTCTAAATCTGTTTGCAGCCTCTCTCTCCTTTCAACTGTGTCCACCTCACCCCACATCTTAGTGTCATCAGCAAACTTGGACAGCGTGCTTTCCACCCCCTCGTCCAAGTCGCTGATGAAGATGTTAAACAGTGCAGGCCCGAGGACCGAGCCCTGGGGTACCCCACTGCTCACATCTCGCCAGGTTGAGTACAACCCATCCATCACTACTCTCTGGGGGCGCCCCATCAGCCAATTTTTTACCCCTCCAACTGTGCAGGCATCAGTGCTACAGTTACTTAATTTATTGATGAGTATGGGGTGAGAGACAGTGTCAAAGGCCTTCTTAAAGTCTAGAAAGACTAAGTCCACAGCGACACCATCATCCAAAGATTTAGTTACTTGGTCATAAAACTCATCCAAGACCATTTCAGGCTGGACTTAAGGAAGAACTTTACTGTCTGAGCCCCAAAGTCCTGGAACAGACTGCCGCCAGAGGTGGTGCAAGCACCTACTCTGGACTCCTTTAAGAGACATCTGGACGTTTATCTTGCTCGGGTCCTTTGACCCCAGCTGATTTCCTGCCCCTGAGGCAGGGGGCTGGACTCGATGATCTTCCGAGGTCCCTTCCAGCCCTAATGTCTATGAAAGCTATGAATCTTCAGGATCCTATAGCTATACAAGTGAGCTGAATTAGCTGAACTTTGACCCTGGATGAAGACCAGTTCAAACTGGTAGTGTTTTTGCTATACTGGTAGTTATAGATTCATGCAGACAGAACAGTTACAATATAGCAGCTGTTGCAGGCTTTGTCCATACTCTTAATCTGTGTATTGATACAAACCTGAATCTTACTTTCCAGAATGATGTTACCCAACAGAGCAAAAATGTATTTTTTTTTTAACTTAATATTTTCAGTATACCTGTTCATTTAATATGTGAACACAAAGAAATGCAAACAGTTGAAAATGCCTTTTCAAGAGAAGTCTTCCATATTTTTAGTCTCCATACTTATAGAGATTACTTGATGTTAGACAGTGAATTCATTTTGAAGAGCCAGTTTCTGGACCCCAGGGTTATAGCTTCTAATGCTTGTATGTTTAACTTAAAATAATAATAAACAGAGAGCCAGGTTGTCTTGACATGACACTGAATTTGATTTTCAATGCATGCAATTAGGTGTAAGTAGACTTTTTTTAATCACAGGATGACACTAGCCCACTTTTCCCAGACATCTCTGTGAAAGAAGTTCCTTCTCAGGTAGCTACCAGAACTTCCCGGCTATCTAATAATGCATTTGCTAAAGAGCAACAATAAATCATTGTTTTCAGACTTGATTTTTTTTTTTCAGTCAGGTGTATTTATGTGTGACCTTTCTTTCTCACCCAGACTTGTCTCTGCTTTTAAGAGAGTTAAATAAAGCATCTAAAAGCCAGCTTAATGCTGGTTTTAACATTGTATTAGCAGCACATCCCGTTTTCTTATTAACTATTAGGCTGTAGCAGCAAATGACCCTAATGGAAATGAATGGTACCTTCAAACATAAGAAAAATATGGGGCTTCTCCTCTCTCCTAATCCATGTGCCAGAGCCCAGGTATCGCAGCACATTGTGGACCTGGTACCGTGGGTGTGATGAATACAAGATCAAGCCTTATATTTCAGAGGTTCACAGGTTTGCTGAAATACTGCTCTAAAGTGCTTAGGAAGTTGAGCATTAACGGTTAAGTTCTGTTTTCTGATGCACATTCCCAATTTCCATCATCTTAAAGTAAGTGAAGATGTGTACCCAAGATTACAGTATCATTGGCCATGAAGTTACTATTAATTCTAGTCAAGTCACTGAAACCACATTTTTCACAGGTGGCCACTAATTGTGTGTTCCTTAATTTGTGAGAGCTTAACTGAGACCCCCGGGTTTAATTTGTAGAAGGGCTGAGTACTCAGAGCTGCAATTAAAGTTAATGGCAGCTGTGCTATGCAATGCTAAGTATTCTGGAAAAAAAAAAAAACAGGTGTAGACATCAGGTATAGAGGAGACTAGACAGTCACCTTACTGGGGTCACCTGACCCCAGCTGTCTTTCCCCCTCGGTGCAGGGGGCTGGACCCGATGATCTTCCGAGGTCCCTTCCAGCCTTACAATGTATGAATCTCAACCTGAGCACCCAAAATTAGTGGGTACTTTTGATTTTAATCTCACTGAACCACAGGTGCCCATCTATAAAGCTGGGATAATGCCCCCTCCTGTCAAAGGGGCATTATGAAAATAACTCATCGTTTTTTGTGATGCACTCAGACACTCGGTGATACTAGACAATCAAAAAGCCCATGAGGAAATTTCAAATTCTGCTCCTCAGACATCACTGTTACGGTCTGCAAAAATAAAGGCCTGCAGCTCATACTGAGCATGGAGATAAGAAAATATTGAATAGCTGCTCATTAAATGTATCCATCCTGGGCACTGAATGAGATGAGGGTCAGTGAGAGGGGAAATCAGGTTATTAGGCTATATAATCCAGATTCATGGGGTGGAGGCTGAACTAAGCTTGCCCAGGCAATCTTCATTGTTGCATTGCTGACTTGAATGCTTGGCTTCACAATTTCACTGGACGTGTTGTGTATTAAAAAGCGCTTGTTTTTAAATTGAACTTAAAAAAAGGAAGGAGAATGTTATCTTGTGCCATACCCTTGGGGTGATCTTCAGGAAGCTCAACATTACTAAAACCATTGCACACACCTCTCTACTGTTTGAGTAACAATCTGCTACTTCTGATAGTTATCCTCTGTGAACCATCTTTAGGAGAGGGTGGATACAGTATTACAGTGGGGTTCATAGATATTTGTTGAAAGCAGAGACTGGTGAGATTTAGGAATCCTGTGTCTCATTGCAGATTGTAGAGGGAATTGATTTTTATTGTGCACCATAGTTTTCTGTCCATAATCTCCAGGTGTGCCTTGTGCCTTCTCCCTATACCAGTCCCATCTCTCCTACCTCTCCGCAGCTTCCTTCTCCCCACTGCCTGTGTTTAGCACAAAAAAAAAAAAAAAGGCACTGAGATCACAGGAAAAGAGACTCTCTTCCTATTATTAGTTCAGGTGCCTATACCAGCATCGCCCGTGGCTTTCCGGGGCTTTTTCAGTGTTGCTTTCATCTTTGAATACAGAAGCCATTTCATCTCATGGCTGAGGGTATTCAGCAACAGGTTCCCTGTCTGAAAAACCCTGTTTTTGGCTGCAATGGATGACAACAAACTGGACAGACGGTGGGAGTTGTGGGCAGGGAGGGCTGATCCTGGTGCCCAAACCATTTTTGTCGTAGGTACTGGTACTCTGCATGCACGATGCGTTCTCAAAATTAGTTTCTCTGTTGTCGAACCTTTTGCTCCGCGTCTTGCATTCATGACTTTTTGTCCCCAGCTTTGTCATCCCTGCATTGATTTTGGGCTCTGAGACGATCCTTGTATTTTTTTCAGGTGCCCACCGTGGGAGCATCTGCCAGAACATAGTTATCTTGGTGGCTGCTTACCTCTCTAAACTGTCACTTTCTGGGAAGCATGGGTCCATCATGACAAACCGTGACAAAACTTCCACAAGGAAGTTTTTCCCTTCCTCTGTAACAGGGGGTATGGCTGTCAACTTGGGATCTCATGAGCGTATGTTAACCTTTTACATGTTGGCTGCTGTGGGTCCCCCTGTTTTCCCCATGTCAGGTTAGGGCGTTATGCCTTGTGTTGTGTCAGGGTTGGCTGCAGTGTTATCAAGAGGTGAGATTATGGACCTGAATAGGATGATTTGGATAGGGATGATCCTGCATTAAGAAGAGTGCTGAACTAAATGATCTGCGGAGGTCCCTTCCAGCCCTATTTCTCCATGGTCCTAAGATATAAAAAAGGATAGATGGACAGACTTATTTACTAGCCATTGTGGAGCCAGTTGGCACAGGGAAAACAAAAAAAACACATCGCTGATGTAAAGGCATCTGCCTGCCAAGGTTTAAAGTTAAAGCAAGTCTGCTGATGTGTCTGAGCTGTTAGTAAAAAGTCACCAGAAATTCTTAACATGGACAAATGTATTTCCCCTTGCCTCGAACACGAAGTCATTTGGGCTGAAATTTGTACCCTGTATGTTTAAAATTGTCAAAGGTTTGTGAACAAATGAAAAAAGTAGCCTAAACCAAACTGTGTCAGAAACCAGTATAATAAGCATAATTAGCCCAATTTTCTTCTCTTTGCCTTTCTTTCTCCCTCCCTCTGTGCACCCTCTTCTCTCCACGCAAGCAAAAGAAGTAACATTAACCAGTACATGTAATCAGATTTAGTCCCAAATAGATACTGGAACATTGCATTTTTCATACCGTTGCATAAGCGTTTTGTAATACATAAGAATAAAATCACTGAGCCAGTTGCTTTTCCAGCCCGAGGTGCTGAGCACCTGCACTCCCATTGATATTGGAGCTGCCCGGGCTCCAGCCTTTTCAGAAGGCACATTTATTCTGAAGACCCGAGTAAGTGTGAATAACACAAAGGTGCTTGTCTTTCACAAATAAAGGGAGCATGTGACCATTTATTTGAAGCTGCTCATCCATGGAACAGATGCACCCTTTGGGATAAGGGAGGACGTTTATATTAGGGGAACTGAGTTGATCTTTTAGACTTCGGACCCAGGTGCATTGTCGTCACTCACGTAATAGTTTTCACTGCAAGGCGAAGTGTGAAAAAAGAAGGTCCAAAATCTTGACAGGTCAGAGAAGAGAAAAAAGATATCAAGGCAGGAGTGAAATGTTTAGAAAGAGCAGTTTTGAAAGTTGTGCAAGGCATATTTAAAAAAAAAAAAAAATAGAAGCAGCAAGTATTGTAGTGGTGTTTAGACCTTTTATTGGACCAGCTGCAGAGATCTAACAAGCTTTCGGGTACAAATTGCCCTTCCATTTTTGAAGCTGCATTTATGATTGGAGTTAGAGCTTTCTTAGCAACCTCTGCAAGTTAATCAGTATGCCGTTCACTTAATATCTGTCCTTTTTGAATCATCTTCTTGTGGAAAAGTTGCTGCATAAAGTCTAAGAGTCTGTAAAATAATGGACAAAAAATTATTATTATTTAATTGAACTTCCAGCTGGGTGATCCCCTTGCATAATAGCTGAATAGAAATGTTTCATTTGTGCAGGTATTATGCTGCTTTGAATTGCAAAGAGTACAGCTGCAAAGAGCAATTAAAATACTGTCTAATGCTGCTAGACATGTATTATATGACATGTTTAAGCAGCTGATTTGGCATATTGCCACGTCATTTTTCATTTGAAATGCCCTTCAATGTGTGCCTTGTTATCCATCAATATATATTTATTTTTCTTATCGCCTCCAAAATGAGCTTGCAAATAGTACTATGCAATCTGTGTGGTTTGTTGCACCAGTTAAGATAAGAGCGTTTAATAAGTCTGGCTATTATAATAACCATTGTATTATAATACCAGGCAGTCATAATGGGCAAGTAAAGCTCACATTACATAAAGAGAGCTTATTATTTTGCCATCATCTTTTTTTTTTTTTTTTCTAAGAAGCAACAATGTTTTCTGTTTTTAAATGAATTTTTTAAACAGATACAATTCAAAGTTGCATCATGAAAATTTTAATTTGCAGGACTTTTTAATGCATGTCTTCAATCTGGTATCTAGTCAAATGCCTGGAATATCTTAAGTCATTCTTTAAGCGTCTCCACATATATGGCAGTTTTCTTCCCCTGGGGACCATCTTTAGACCATATTTCAGGGGTGCTGATTGTAGCAGTGTTGGTGTAAAGAAACAGGCAGGCAAGGTTCTTCGGGTGAATTTACCCAAAGAACTTAGTCTGTCTTTAAAACATACATATTTGTGTGTTTTTTGGAAAAATGTGTTTCTAGAACGCTGATCAAGAGAATGTACATTCATTTCTAGCCGCACTTAAATGCTTAATAGCTAGCTCCCTGGTAAGAATTATCTTCATTCTGACAGCATAACTCATTTCTATAGAGAAAGGAAATACTAGAAATCGGATTAGTCAATCTCCAGTTGAAGTGATTAAGGTTACTTTACTTCTATTTCGCTTATAAATTACAAGACCTGGGGGAATTGAATCTTGGGAATACTAAGTCAAGCTTTAATGTAAAAATGAACATTTCAAAATGTTTCTTCCAATCCAGCATTACAATTCAGGATTGTAACAAGACTATTCAAATGCCTTTTGCCTGAGCATTTTCATTTTATTCAGGTTATTAGAAATAAGCTAAATGTAAGCAGTATGTGGATAACTTTTTGCTTCTGGTAAGCAGTATGGCAGTATACTGCCAGTGCTGTTTCTGTTGCATGTGAAGTTTAATATAGAAGAGGACCTGTTCCCCCCAAAATTAGTTTTGCTGCTTGTATTTGGAAGCAAACTTTCCCAACCAAACCAGATTAAGCAGAAAGAATACGCATTTCGGGTAAAAACTGTTTGGAGACTAATGAAAAGTTTCTTTTTTCCAGATATTTGTCTTAAATCATGGAAATTTGCCTACCTCTACCTCAAGCGTTTTACACCCTTAAGAAATACTGCAGTTGCACCTAACTGTGAATAAACCAAACCGAATGAAAACCGTACTCTGTTTTGTCTCCTTTTCTAGTACTGGAGAAAATAGAGCTGCCATCAACTTTGAGTGTGGACAGTACCCAGCAAGAAGAATATTTCTCAAGATACCCTGAACGTTGCAGGACAGCCCCTGAAGGCAAGAACTTTATATCGGATGGTACAGAGTGCCAACAGCACGGACTAGGTGTCTGGGTGCCGAGTCCCAATTAGCAGATTGAATTTTTTTACAGAAAAAAATGTATTTATTTCCTACTTTGCGTTTCAATGTTATTGCACCTTTTTTCTAGTAAGATACTTAAGCTACAAAGGTAAAATAACTTGCACCAAAGCCAAAGATGATTGGAAGAGGCTACAGAAGAGTGAGGTGGCAGTTGATAACTGTAAATGTATTTTTGTGTGTCACTTACTACATGATGCTGTCTAGAAACCTAAGTCCATTTCTGCACTTACCTTGGCGGTGGATACATACAATGGATAGCCTACAGGCATAGATTGCAATTTCTCATGAAAGTCTTTTTGTTCCTCCTTCCGTTTGGGTCTGAAATCCGTCTTAAATGCATTTGCCTGATCCTCACTTTGGGGAATGTTCTCTTTCAGAAAGGACGATGATTCTTCCTTGCTAACAAACATATTTTTAAGTGCTGGTAAGTTAAGCCACGTGTAGGCACTCAGTTAAATTCCTAATGGAATAGACAGGTAGCAGGTGTAAGAGATGCTGTATTTAAACACTTTTATTATGAGTGCTTTTTGTACAGTAACAATGTATCCCCTGACTAATAAATCCTTCCTGGATGCAGTTTTCTCATGTTTCCTTCAAGTTTTTTAATCTTACCTGCCCAGACCAGGCAAACTGCAAGGGTAATGTTTGTAGCTCCCAGCTTAATACCAGCATTCGCGCCACTCCACTAAAATGCTGTAATAAACAATAATGAAATCATTGTGTTACATGTCAGGTGTCAGAATTCATGAAGAACCTCTTTGAATGACTGTCATTTTTTTTTTGTGTGTGTGAACCTTTCAACAGTCATTTTTATGTTAATTTGGGTTTTTTTTAATAATTATGTTTTAAACCAGAACCATAGGAGTAGGGCAGAAAGGCAGCTAGGCATCCAATTACAAAGGTGAAAAAAAAAAATCAAATGATTTGCAACTGCTGTATGAAGATCAATCAGATTTTAATCGGGTTTTATGCTGATTTCTGCTAGCAAACAGATGGAAGAAAGTTTGCTAGGTGTGCAATGCACCTATAATCTTATCTCCCTCGGAGAATTGTTTAAATCAACACACACACACCAGGAGTCACTGGTTAAGAAGAAGCATTGCTTCAGCCTAACTCCTTAACAGTGTCTGTTGTCAGGGATCATATACAGTCTGGGTCTTTAAGTTAAAGCCACCATCAGCTAACAAGCTCACTCCCCCAGGAAGGCAACGGTAATACTTCATTTCATCGCAGCAGTTCCCCCACAGGGACAGAGAGTCACACTGTTGGAGGCAGAAGTAATTAATATTTCCCTGAGGCTGCTTGGATGAATCTGGCCCAGTGTGTATTGTCCCCTCTTCACCCCTATTTAAATTTCTCTGTGGGTCTGCAATGCTATACCACATCATCCTGAGATGATGGGTTTGTTTGTTTTTTTTAAATCACTACAGCATTGGTGAGACTCAAATGACAGAACTATAACCATACACTACCACTTTAGTTTAAAAGTTGCTATTAAAATACTGGTATCAAGAAAAGACTGCATATTCATGCTGAGTTTGTCAGGTTAGAAAATTGCCAAAAAAATCATACTAATTAAACTATCTTACTGCATATTAAGGTTCCAGTTCGCAAATCTGTTAAAAAGTATCTACTAGTAATGTCTGTAGCATGTTCAGAAGCGCGGTTGTAAGCAACCTGTTTACTGGCTGAACCGTGTAACAGTCTATAACCTCAATTAACGTATAAATTATAACATGTAAACTCTGCAGTAATGTGATTACAACATTTAGTTTTCAGATATACAGATGGAAGATGCTATCTCAAGACATGTTATAAAGGACATCAGCTGCCATTCTCCCAGTTTGACAGATGGGGAAGTTGAGTCACAGGCGTGAAATGATTATCTCAGGATTGTATAACCGGACGAGAGACAGAAGTGAGACTAAAACAATTTTAAAATACCTTATCTATATTTTCAGTGTATTTTGCTAGGACTGCTATAAGAGAGAGATACAACTGAGTTTGGAAAAATGGCTCTGAATACAACTCTGGTCTGCACTGAATCTGCCCAGGTATGCCCCAGCTACCACCCAGTCGTTGTAACCGCATTGCAGGCTGAAAACCTGCATACCTGTTATTCATTAGGATCGAGGCCTCTGTGGTGCACTCTTGTCTCCATGGCTGTGGTAGCCAAAGGGTCACACTCGGTTTAAAATTTAGGTTTTTTAAAGTCTCGCCTCCAAATCTGGACATCAATAGAATTATTCCCATTAAAAATAGATGTTCCCTGATACAGCTGATGCTAGTGTACAACAGAACCAGGAAGTAAAATTGCCTTGCAGGTGTCTGATCTGATTTTAATTGCAAGAGAGCCAAGAAAAAACCAGAGCATAAATCATGTGAAATAACCTATATTTTTAATATTAAGTGTTGTTTTTCAATAATTTAAAGTATTGAGCAAGGCTTTAATGGGATTCTTTCCATATTTTGCCTTATTATCAAATAGCTGTAAAAAACTGTCTTGCAGAAAACAGCTTTGTTAGACTGTTTATCCAGCACTGACTTTGTCTACAGCTAATGATGTAACAGTTCATTTATATTTATAAAGCTTGTGTGTGATTAGCGTAGTCTCCCCTCCCTTCCTCATTCACCTTGATCTCCTTTCTGATTTGCTGTGCTACTTGAACAGAAAAAGAAAGCATTCAGCAAGGGTTTTTTTTTTTCTTCTCCCAGTGGCTATTTAAGGTTATTGCTTATTTTCAGCTGCACATGTTTTAGAAGTGCAAAGCCGCACAAGCACTCCCATTTTTTTTTCCTTTGAAGGAGGAGGTGGTGGTAATTGCAAAAGTTTCTCTTCCAATGGCAAGGTTAAAATCCAATGTGAAATTCAAAGGGCTTGTGTATAAAGGAACAAAGCCTTCTAGCAAAAATGTGCATGCTCTATAGGCAGTTAACCAGCATGGTTCTTCCTTTGTACAGTCTAAAGATGAAGCACATTGGTGACAATTTTGGGGGGTGATGAGAAAAAGGAGCTACAGAAGCCTGCACCTACAAATGGAGTTGGTCTCACTAAGTGACTTACCTTTTGTTCTGAACCAAAACTTTCCTCGTAGGACACATCATTATCATCAGTGGATGGTAAAATATAGTGGTTATTACAAAGTATCTAGAGCATGTACACTTAAGGAGGCTTAAGGGACTCGTTGAAAACCAATTGCGGGGGACTGTGCTAAAGTAGATCTTTGTATCCTATTCAGTTGACGTCTTGATTCTTTGTAGTAATGAACCTGCCTTAATCACAGCGTTGGGCCCCTACCGTCCTTCGAGGTATCCCTGACTTAGAAGGAATTATAACCAGTGAAAACAAAGGTGCATTTTGAAAAGAAAAATGCTTAACCCCATTCACTTTGAGAACTTTATGAAATAGTCTGCCCGGTCAACATGCTGATGTTAACTCTCACTAGAGCCACGATGACACGGCTTGAAGTGGAACTTGCAGCTTGTTCACATAGCAACGTTCAGAAAAGTTCATCTGTCTTATCTCCAAAGTGGACTCTTATTCCAAACAGAATTAAACTAAACTGAATGAAGGCCTTTTTCATTCTGAATGAGGGCATCCACATTTTGGGTAGGTCCTGTTTAACCGATCCACTTTGAATTCCTGTTTTTTACTTTGCAAGCCTATAGGTGAGATTTGAAGGAGAAATGGGTAGAAAGAGGCTTCAAAGCTGATTCAGGGGAGGATGTGCTCAACCATGGTACTGCAGCACCCTGGGGTGCCTTGAGATCCTTTTCTGGGTGCCTCTGTCTCATGCAGTATTAGCACTGTTAGGTGTGCGAACACTTGCACATGATTCACAAGACAAACCCACAGACACTAAGAATCCATAGTGTCACAAACATTTTTCCCTGTTGCCGTTTTCAGAGTTCTTTGCAGCAGAAGAATTACTCCATTATTTTTCTGTAGTAAGAAAACAAGTAAAATCTAGGGGCTAGCATTTTCCAAAGGGCATCTTGAGTCTAAAAAGGATCAGAACCACCGGTCTATGCATAAGGGAAGGAAAAGGAAGACAGGGAAGGATTGTCCCCTAGCTGGTTGGTTTGGGGGATGTGGAGGGTCATTTTTTTTTTTTTTTTTTTGGAACCTTAGGGCAGTCCGTCAGTTTTGTGTCTCACTTCCCCAGCTGGGATTTGGGGATGACAGTGCTATCCTACCTGGCAGGGGTGCTGTGAAGATAAATGCAGTGAAGACTCTACGGTTCATGTACCATGGTAATTGGGTTCAGATTAGTAGCCTACATATGCATAACATAGTGTTAATTTAACTGCTGTTACTGCCTTTGATCTATAGGATGAGAGACGGGACTCCTTATGCGCTGTTCCTTTCCTCAGCATTTCTCTGTGCATGAGTGGGATGATTTTGAAGCTAATTGTAACCAAAGGCTTTTCTCCAGCATGTCTCCACTTAACTTAGTCTCCCTCATTGATTGCAGACTTAATGACAACCAACTAAAGAGGCAGCAACTGACATTTTAAAAAATTGATATAATCTCTATCGTGTTCACAAAAAAGAAGTTTTCTAGCCAGGAAAATGGATGGTAATTAAGTAAGTTTTCAGCTCTTCATGGCCATAGATTGGAAAAAAAAAGTCCTTTTGTATAGTTAGTCACTCTAACAGACTAACTTTGAACTGTGGAATAGAAATGAATGTTGCCTACCTACGGACACTTGCCCAAAGAGGTCTTTTTGTCTTACAGAGTAAGAGTGAAGGTGCCCTATGACACCTTTATATGAGAGAAGATAGCACAGTTTCTGTGTCCAAAATAAAGTTGTATAGAAGTCATGAAACACTTTAACGTCTCCCTCTTTAGTGATACCAGTTGCTCTAGTTCAGGTCAGTGTAAGGTTTCATAGGAAAGTAGGGCTGGAAGGGACCTCACAAGGTCAAGGCAGGATCATCCTGGACTAAACCACTCCAACCAAGTGTCTGCCTAACCTGTTCTTGAAAATTTCCAAGAATGAAGAGTCCACAACTTACCTAGGTCGCCAGTTCCAATGCTTGTCAGCCCTCATCGTCAGAGAATTCCTCCTAATCCACCACCTAAGTTCCCCGACTGAAGCTTGGGGCCCTTGGTTCCAGTCCCGTCCTGTCCTCTACAGCCACGGAGAAGCCCATCTCCACCGTCTCTGTAATCACCTTTCAGGTAGTTGGAGACTGTTATCAAATCTGCCCTCGGTCTTCTCCAGACTAAATAACCCTGGTTCTTTCATCCTTTCCTTATACATCTTGATTCCTCTTGCAACTCTTACATAAGCTGTTCAACCTCAGGGGGTTGTTCCTCTATGAAATGCTTTCAATGTGACCCTCATAAGTCAATCGAAATGATTTGACAGATTTGAGCTTATTGGATTTTTGACAAAGGAACAGGCAGTTTTTGTTTCTCGGAGGTAGGCACATGCCTTACTCTAGCTTAGACTGTTTCTTATCCCCATTGAGTGTCATCATTGTATTAATAATTGCTGCACCCCTGACTCTTCAGTTTCTGACCATGCATTGACCAACGTACATGCTAAGCTTTCTGACCCATCGCAGGTGAGGAGGGAACACACTTGATGCTCTAATGATTATCTGATTCATTCACTAACGTTAAGGTGAGGCAGCTGGCACGGATGGGTGAAAAGATTTTTTCGTTAAAAGAATGATTCAGCGGAGATCTCTGACCAGATTCTGCCAAAGCAGCATTACATTGGAAATTAATTCAAATAGTTTTTCTTTTTCCCCTAGGGAGAGTACATCAACAGTACAAGACCTTAAGAAAAGCGTATTATCTCTAACAAATGGAAAACAAGCTGAAGCATTCAGAATGCTATTTGTGTTCACTAACATAGGAGCCTCGCTCGTTATGGTCCTAAATGAAAGCATTTAGATAGCTAGATGCAAGTTTACATAATACTGTGCAGAAATCACCAATGCTTTTATTTCAGCCCCTATTGCTACCAGTTCTGGGGAAAGGTCCTGCGGTAAGCAAATCCAAAGCACTGATTTCAGGCATCTAGTTTTAATTAGCTGTACTTAATAGTATTTAAAACAGTTGGGCTTAGCTAACCAGTCAGTGGACCTTGATTTATTCCTGGTTTTACCAGAAATCTGCCATGTGACCTGGAATGAGTCATTTCACCATCTCTACTCCTGTCTTTTGTTTTGACTATTTAGATTGTAACCACATTGAAGCAATAACTATTTTTCACATGTCTTGTACAGTAGTCCCCAGAGGTTGGAGTGCCCGCTATCTTCTGGAGCCTATTGGTGCTATTGTAATTCACAGAAATATACTTCCTTAGATCCTTTTCAATTTTGTTTTGTTTTGATTTGATTTTTTTGGAGGGGGGTTGTTTTCTTTCTTTTTCTTTTTCTTTTTTTGTGATTTCTGCCTTAAAAGCAAAAATGCATCAAGGAGATTAGGTTTGAAAGGTCCTAATGAATGTGAGACTCATTGGAACTCCTGTTCCTTCCAAAAAACACTGCCGGGCTGATTCTGTCAAGAAAACCTAATGAGAATTGGGGAGGAGCTTGAGTTCTTCATTTGCCTTTTATTAGTCATTATGAACAGTCTAGCTCAGGGGTGGGCAGTTATTTCGGCTGGAGGGCTGCTTAATGAGTTTTGGTAAGCTGTCGAGGGCCACAAGGGTAGCCCTGCCCTTTGACAGGTGCCCTGCCCCCTGGTCACCATCTTGGGACCGGAACCCCTTACCTTTGCAGCTGGAAGTCCCTCTCCTTGCCCATAGAAGTACTCTTTGCCATCTGAACCAGAAAAAAAAATGTACACTAAAAATCAAACATCTACTATAATGTATTTTAGTTTTATTACAAAAAATATTTTTGTCATGATTTCTGTTTGTGTAGTGTACATATAGAGGTGACTGCATAATACAGGGACGGGCAATTATTTTGGCTGGAGGGCCACTTACTGAGTTTTGGCACACTGGCACGGGCCTCATGGGTAGCCCCACACCCTGGTCACCATCTTGTGACCAGAAATCCCTCCCCTTGCCCCCAGAAGTACTCCTTTCAGAAAGGGGTTTTGCCATCTTGGAACCAGAAAAATACCAAAAATTGAACATCTACAACATTTGTTAAGTTAATTGCAACAAACATTTTTGTTCCAATTTACATGTGTTTGTGTAGTGTACATAGAAGTGATTGCACAATAGCTTAAAATGAAGTCTTACTCTTGTATATTATGGGGGGGGTGAGGGGCATGTGGTGGTGGGTATAGGTTTGTGAGGGGCTGTGGGTGTGTGGGAGGAGGGTGTGTGTGTGTCTGTGGGGGTGGATAGATATGGGGTAGGAGAGCATGTGGGTATGTGTGGATATGTGGAGTGTCGGTGGGTAAGAGGTTTGTGGAGGGCTGTGTGTGGGTGGGAGGGTGGCTGTGGTGTGTATGGGGGTGTGGGTGTAGGGGTCTGTGTTTATGGCAGTGGGTGCATGTGTATGGTGAGGTGTGCATGTGGGACTCACCCGGTGAGCCCAGGCACACCGTTCCGCCCTCACTGTGCGTGCACACACACACACATACACTGTCCCTCCCTCTCTCATTGCACACGCGCATGCACATGCATAGCCCCACCCACTCCTGGCCCTGGGGTACCGCCACGGACTCTGTGCTCCCATGGTCCAGCAATGCAGCCGGGAACTATGTGGTACAGGAGTGGCCGGTGGTGGGCAGGGAAGCAGTGGTAGGTGGGGGCCAGTGCCACTGAGCGGGCACGCAGGAGTGCAGCAACAGCTGGGCAGGAGCGCAGAGCCCATGCAAGTGTCCTGAGGCTGGGCCCAGTGGGGCCCAAGCTGGGGCAGCAGGAGTGGGGGACCCAGACCAACAGGGGCTCTATGGAGCTGAGGCAACTCCCCCCTCTCACCATTGGTGCAACCCAGCCTGGCTCCATAGAGCCCCTATTGGCTGAGACCCACACTTCTGCTGCCCCACTCGGAGCCCTGCCGGCACTGGCCCCAGGACACTGGCATAGGTCCCGCGCTCCTGCCCAGTTATCACTGGGCTCCCGCGCACCCAGTTGCTCCCACTTGCCCCTGCCTGCTGCTGCTTTCACCACTTCCCTGCCCACTGCCGCAGCGCTGCAGCACCATGCGGTTCCCCGCTGCATCACCATAACTGCAGGTTTCAACAGGAGCCAACCCAGCCCCGAGGACTGGGACAGTCGCCTGTGGTCGCCCCCTCCTCTCCCCCCCCACTTCCCCCTTCACACGCACACACTCTTACTTGAATTTCCCTCTCGGGCAGACGGAGGTAGGAACAACCCCCCCAGGACCCAGACCAGAAGCCTCTGGCGTCCGGTTGGGTGGGCAGGGCTTGCTGCTGGACTGCTGAGTCATACTGCTGACTTTCCCTGGGTCCTACTGCCCCTGCCTCCTGTCATCTTTGACATGCAGCCAGGAGCAGATAAATATTAATTTTCTAATTTTTTTAGGGGCCCCAGGGGCTGGGTACAATAACCTGGCGGGCCAGATCTAGTCCAGTAGCAGTGCTATAAAGCATGCTGTGCTGGGCTAGGTAGGGTTCGTCCCAAACCACAAGCAATATAGGCACACCTGTGTAGTGTTTCAGAGGAACTAGCTTGGTCCTGTTATTCAGCAGCACTGTCTGCCCATGATATCACATGGATGCAGCTCGACTGGAGCTGTGCTATATGCTTAAAGGTGCTGCCACCAGGGTAAGTTTTAACATACTTGGGAGAATTTCCAGCAGAAATTCCAAGTAGCTATTTGAGTCTGTTTCATTTGAGGTCCTAAAACAAACATGTACAACAACTGTTCTTTGTGGTTGCAACATTTCTACCACGCCTGTTCTCACTGCCATTTAGTGCTTTTTCTTTTTTTTTTCTTTTTTTTTCCCCCACAAGGCTTACAGCTACTAAAATATACTCAGAATGTAGTAGAAAGCGGATAGATGAATTTAGTAGTAACTCTGTTAAAACATAAATTATTTGCTTGAACATGTGCTTGAATTATGAGTCTATAAAGGAATTTGTATCAATAGTGCCATTATTGAACGTCTCTTAAGATAACACTTGTGCATGATCCCCTTTCTTAAGCTATTTATAATGTGGTCTTAAAATATATATTAAAAAAAACAAAAGAGCATTGCTTGAAAGACTATTTGGCATCCTTACCATGGGTTCTTGTCTACACAATGGAGGGAGGGCTTTGTCTCAGTGCTCCATGGACATCCAGGAATATTCAGGAGTGAAAAAAAAAAGGGGGGTGGGGGAGGGAAACCCGAAGCAGCGCATGCTCAGGCAGCGCATGCAGCATTTAAGGTGATCTAGGCGCACATCTACACATGGATGGTATCTGGATCATAAATCCAGTGCCAACATCTATCATAATGTGGACAGAGGCACCTAGGAATATCAGTGATGACATTTCTGAATCCCTAGTTGTCTTTCTCCTTCCAAAAATCACGTAATTGTAATTTTTCAACTAATTGTAATGTCTCAACTAACTCTGCTAAAGAGGCCTTTTAAACTTTAAAGCTGTATGCACCATAAGGCTATGAAAAGTCCCTGTGAAAAGCCAGCATAAATGAGAGTTGGACCTTTTTTTGTCAGGGGAAGGAAATGATGACTTGTGCAGAGGACAGATTTGCTGAATGAGAAGATGCTGCTCTTTGGTGTGCTTCTGAGTAAAGCTCTATATCAAGGCTGTTTTTCTTCAAAAACAATTATTTTTAATAGAAGTCAGAAAATTTCACATTGAAAATTAATCAGGAACAAGTGAAAAATTAATATGATTCTGGGGATTTTAGGCAAAAGCAGAGTAGATGGATGTAAAAAAGCAATGGGACTTGCATTCTTAATACACCTTGGTAACAGTTAAGAATTCACCCCGCCATCCTTCCCGAGCAACAGGGGTGAGGTTGGATATTAGGAGATATGGAGTTATGAGTCTTTTTTTGAGGATAACGTCAGAAATTTCATGAAAACCTGGAGCTTGTGCTTCAAAAAGTTTAGCTATTAGAGAAGTCTGTGAACAATCCTGAAATCATCTAGGGAAAATAGGAAGGGATTTAATTTGAAGAAATAGAAAAAAATGAAGAAAACTTAGAAGATTTAAAAATTTAACTATGACTAGTAAAATGTCTTCAAAGGCAACTGGTGACTGAATCTAAATAAGCCTTTTACTGTTGCAGAGCAGCAGAAAAGTAGATAAAAGACTTTTTTTGAGGGTGGGGGGAGGTTTGGGACTAGTAGATTCAAGCTGAGAAGAAAGCAAAAGTACCAAGTGACAGGATTTTGTGCAACGAATCTGTACAGGGCTGAAAAATTAGACAGTATTGGGGATTAATTGAAGTCTAGGCAAGAAAGGTCCCTCTTGAAGATAAGAGCAATTGAAGCGGCCTTTGAACCAGTTTCAGTGGGACATCATGATTAAATACATCTTGTTTTTAAAGCACGGCATGTCCGCGCAGCACAGTGTTTAGGAGCCCATATCAATTTTATGTCAGTGTTGGTTTAAGCTTGCCTTTTTCCAAATACCGATTACACTTTGCACGGGTCTGGAGTGAAGAAGCAGAGAGAGAAACTCTTGGCAAGTATATCAGTGGTGCTTCTGGGTCTCTGAGAGTGAAACTAGAGCCTATTTTGCTCCTGCTTTTGCATCCCAGGTCACCGGAGATGACTTAGCTTATTTTTCACTTGCCCGACACAGGGGGTCACTGCTGCTGCAGCTCACTGTGGCCTGAGCACTCCTTTCCCCTGCCCAGCTGGCTGATAGCACTCTTTAGTGTACTTTTGGAGTTAGCTGCTCTTTTGGAGCCCCATCATCCCTCCTCCTCCTGGGAATCTGATGAACACACAAGCTTCAGGGAGTGACTTGCAAGACAACAGCTCTACCATCAACAGGGATCAGGATTTTGGAAGAGGTGGGATATCAGAGGAAGGGTGAGGGGTCCTTAAGGAGAAAAGTGATGGTAAATGGATGACAGTGTGAGCTTTCTCTCCTCTGTTGGTTCAGGCAAAGGAACAAGCAAAGCAGCCCGCCCTCGAGATAGAAAGGAGGGAAAGGAGATGACCTGAAACTTCTTGTAAGACAGCTAGCCAGCCTGGGAGAACTCCTCTGTGTATTGTATCTGACGCTAAACAGGAGCTGGCTCTGAGATGGAGCCCAGGTATGTTGCAGGCAATCAGATTCACTCTTCAACAGGGGAGAGTGAAACAGGAAACCTCCCTGAAAAGCAGTTTCATAACTTATTCTTGGCACCCGGACTGCTGATGAGCAAATCCACATAGCTTTGGCATTAGCATAAATTACAGGGATTAAACCTCATAGAAAATGATCAGTAGATTCATCACTTTCCGGAAGAAATTGGCTGACGATCCATCTTGGGTAAATTCATCAAGGAGACTTAAAGTAAATACCTGCCAAAATTAACTTTCAGTCCCTATAGGATTGTCTCACACCCCAGTACCCAGGAGTCGGTTCACCCTAATGCAAATGAAAGTCTTTTTCAGAACTCATACATTTCTAAACGCCGCTTTGTTGCACAAATAGAAGCCAACTCATCTGACCTTCATGGAGCTACCTGCCGTACTTTGAACTGACAGCTGGCTAACTGGGAGCAAACTGTGGCTCGTGATGGCAAATTAAAGCTGTCACTGTGAGAATGAATTTTTCCTAACACAGATTAGAAGTAAAAGTTACAGTTCCATAGACTTCGACATTGGCTCCATCTGCATCTGTTGACCCATAATTGTATGTTATCCCTGCAATAAATCATTTAGCCTGATGACAATTTCACTGTTTGACAGCAGTTAAATGTTCTGCTTCTCAAAGACAATGGGAATCCTCTTCCAAATGATATCGCTTCTTCCAGCTCTCAGGGATGCCAGCCTGCTATCTATATAATTGGTGTTGTTGAATGAGGTTTACTAGGCTAGTGTAGGCCATGAGGTGGTGTGTCCCCTGGCTTGTTAGTAGTTTGTGTAGCAGGTAAGTAATTAGAGTAGCAGGGCACGTCTACATGTTCATTAATGCACCATAGTTACTGCACATTAAGTTTAGTACTTGGTTAACCAAGTATGCTCCTCTGCAGTAGCGCCAGCACATGGTTTTTGGTGACACTTACTGCTCAGTAGCTTAATACTACTGCACAGTAGCATATCATCATGGTTTTTGCCCAGCATGCTACTGCGCAGTTAGCGTTCCGTGTAGACGTGCCCACAGTTATGTAGTTAGAGTAACACTGCACATACTCCATGGACTAAAGAACCAGAAAAATTTGGAAACATTTGATACCTTTTTCCTGAGGTGATCGAAAGCATGATTGGCATAGCCAATGATTTGCAGGAGAGTGACAGCACCTCTGAGAGAGCGATTAGTTAGGGAAGTGATGATAGAGATGGTGTGATTGGGCGCAGTAGGGGTGTGCAAAGCAGGCCGTATTCAATTCGGATTTGGCCCAGTTCGGGGGACAGTGATTCAATTTGTTGATTCGGATCACTGTTCCAATTCAATTTAGCCGAATCTGAATTTGAAGATTCGATTCTGATTTGGAGAATCAGTGATTCGGCCATAGACACAGCTTTAAATATTTTTTTTCTACCTACCTCGAGGTACCAGGTGTGGCTCATAAACGCTGAGATGGTGGGGCGGATAGAGCATCCCAGAGGAGCGTGGGGAGGTCCCTCGTGCTCAGCGGCAGACCCCCCCCCCCATATCCCCCAGGCTTGGTGATTGGCTGCAGAGGGACCCCAGGTGCCCCCTCAGACCAAGGAGACACCAGTCGCCAAGCCAGGGGGCAGGGGAGGGGTCCCCCACACGCTCCAAGGTGGACCCAGAAGTGCACCAGAAGTGCTTCTGGTCCACTTCCAGGTCCACCGCCAAGAGCTCTGGGGACCCCCGCTACACTCCCATGGAACGCTCCATCCACCCCACCATCTCAGCGTCCACAAACCGCCTGGTACCTTGAAATATGTAGAAAAAACATACAAAGCTGTGTGTCTGTCTGAATCATCAAATCTCTCCAAATTGATTCAGAGGGTTCCGATTCAATTTGGAGAGATTCAAGGGTCCTCTGATTTGATTCAGAGATTTTGCTGCCAAATCGAATCAGCATCTGAAGCTTCACACAGCCCTACTGCGCAGTGTTATTAGGCTAATGTGCAGTAAGCGTCACAAAATCACCTTGCGCCAGCACTGCTGTGCAGTAATTCTAGCTACTGCACATTTAGTTAGTACTTTACTTTAAGCAAGTGCTAAACTGAATGCACAATATCGAAGGTGCATTAATGAATGTGTAGACGTGCCACGTGAGTACAGTATATGAGGGTATAGTTAGCTAAGCCGATTGTGCCTGCAACTGAAGCTTCATTGCAGGTGGGTAGACAGAGAGCCTGCTCTCTGTTTCTTTCATATTTCTGTAATGTGATTGCTCTGCAATATAGCCCTTGTTATTGTTATAATATAGTCCTGTGGCTTTCAATTAATAAATGAGTCCATCTTTGTGCACTAATCAATTATTAAGCATTGAGGTAGAGCCAGGCTGTAGGCTTTGGCCTCAACAAGAGAAAGCTCCCATCATTAAAATCCTTTCCTGGGCTGAACATTGGAGTAGTAACACCCTCAATTCTGTGATGTTAATTGTGTAATTAACTAATTAAGAGTACAGCCTCCAAGGCTAGGTCCTCCAACAGATTTATCTCCATCCATTTCAGCATAAACTCAGAAAGAGTGACAGTTGCAGACAGAACTGGAATGGTTCTGTAATGAAATGGCTGGCTGAAAGGATGTGGTTTTGGAGGAATGCACCTCCTCAGGCATGATTGAAAATGTAACTCAAGGGTGTCAAAAGTTTGGCTCAGAAGTCTCCCGTCACCCAGTTCCTGCAGACAGAGCCCTGTTGTGGAACACGCGTTGGTGGTGGAGGGGTGAGCAGCTTATGTGACTTCCTGAGCCATAGGGATTAGCATGGTGGTTAATACCATGGCTGCTTACCCCACTGCTGGAGTTGGGGCCAGATCCAGCTTGTGAGGAACCCTGGGGTCCAATTGTGTCTCAGGGACCAACGGAATTTGACCGCCCTCACCCACCCCCGCCCCGTGTTAATTGATTTGGATCTAAGAATTTCATTGCAAGCAAGAAATTATCCATATGAGAACGCTGTTGATGTGAAAGGAAAACCTGGCATGTATTCACGAAGAGCTGGGGTGTCAAATTCACTGGGCCCTATAGGTCAGATGGGGTCACTGGGCTGGTTAGTACCTCATGCAGTGGCTCTCCAGACTGGCCCCTCACACTGGCTCCAGTGTGCATAGGCAGCCTGAGGTTTGATCAGGACCAGCACTCGGGGAGAGTCTGGAGGGGCACTGCGTGCAGCGGCACCCAGGACTGACCTCCTACACCGTGTGTAGTGCTCATGCTGCCAGGTCCAGCTCATGCTACGTGCAGTGCATGGTGTTGGGCCCAGCACTGGTATGTGCCCCCTGCAGTGCATGGCACATAGAGCTCCATTAGCCATGTGTTTGATACGCCTTACACAGAGCTGCTGTGAAGAACCATTCATGATATGACTTCAAGCTATTGGAGATGGAGAACAGGCCTTTTCCAATCTCCAAGCTTAAAGCAGCGTTTTTTTCTCGCACAAACAGGCAAAATTCTGCTCCCAGTGTAAATCTCGTCAGTAGGGGTGCACCGATAAAGAGTTTTTTGACCAATAACGGTGTACGATTACTAACCAGCCATATTGGCCAATACCAATCCAATTGCCAATATGTAGCCCGGCAGCTTCGAAAGTAGTGTCCAGCCAGTAAGTCTGTGGAGGGGAAGGGGTGTGGGGAGGGGGAGAAGGGCTGGGGAGGGCAGATCAGGGTCCCCACAGTGAGAGAGGGAATGGGGCTGGGGCAGAGCAGGTGGTACCCAGCAGGGGCAGGGCAGGGTGCAGGATGGAGTCCCAGGTGGCTTGTGTGAGGGATTGAGCTCCTGCAGCTGCATGCACCCTGGGGGAAGCATGGGGGGTCTACCCCCACGACTTCTACATGGGGCGAGGATGGGCTGCCTGCTTAGGGTTGGGGGCTGCACTGGCCTCTTCCCAGCAGGGGGGTTGGGGTTGCTCTCATGGTGAGGGGGCAGGGCAGGTGGCACTGGTGCTGGGAGGGTGGCTATGGGGTGGGCTACAGCCACCCCAAAATTCACTGTAGTCCCCCCTCCTAGCACCACCACCACCCGTCCCTGCCTGCATTAAGTGCATCGCTGGCCCAGCCCCCTTGCTGGGAAGAGGCCGGTGAAGCCCCTGGCCCCAAGGCGACAGCAGGCAGCCGTCCCTCACCCCACACAAATCTGGGGGCACATGCCTCCCCTAGGGTGCACTCAGCAGTGGGGAGCTGCCCCTCCTACACTCCCCTTACCACTCAGACAAGCTACCCGCAGCTCCATCCCATGCCCCCCCTCCCCCCCCCCCCCCCCCCCCCCGGCGCGCGCGCACTCTCCCTGTGGTGTGCAGCTCTGGCCCTGCCCTAGCCCCAGCCCCGCTCCCTCCCTCACCAAGGAGGCCTTGATCTAGCCCCCAATGCCCCTTCCTTCCCCCACGTCCCTTCCCCCCCATAGACTTACCGGCTGGATGCTGCTGGCAGAGCTGCTCGGATGCATTCCTGGCAGTATGCATGCTGCGGCTGTGCACACGCCCACGGCATTTATTGGTAACATTATCAGCCACATTGGCCTAAAACAGCCGATGGCTGATAATATCAATATTCCTTTTATCAGTCCTGATCCAATATGGACCGATATATTAATGCACATCTACTTGTGGTCCCCATTACACTGTGGTCTAATTATTACTGCAGCCGGGAATAGGAATGGTGACTTTTGTGCTCTGTTCTTAGATCTAGAAAGGAAGGGAAGTTTAATAGTAAAAGTTCTCACTGTGTCATCTTGGTTACTCCTGTCACTCAAATGAAAGACACCTGTGCTATGGCTCTGAAGGCCCTGGGTTCTCGTGGTGGGGGGAAGAGTATGTCACCCCAAAGAGGTATTTTGCATATGCTTACAGAGATGGTTTAGGAGTGCAGGGGAAGGAGCCTATTTCCGCAGATAGAGCACTGGATAATAAATTCAAAGGGAGGGATTCTGTTCCTGGCTCTGCAAATGCCCTGCTGTTTGACCTTGGGCTCATCATTGGGTGATGCGGTGGCCTGAGTTTTGCTGTAGTCCCTTCTGACCATGAACTCAGAGCCAGTAGAGTACCTCTGGATTTGCATGGGTATAAATAGATTTGTATAGGTCTCACTGACAGAGAAAGGAGACTCAGGGAAATGGGAAGGAGAGCTAAAGCCAACAATAAAGACATGGATGAGAGCCTTGACCGGGGCTCCATTGCACTTCTATTTCTTAAAGAAGCAGGGTCTGTCTCTCCTCACTTTATTTATGGTACATTTTAGTGATGATAATGGCAGTGGGCCTTGTAGTGTAAGAGTCAGCATCCTGACGTGTATGACAGGCTGAAAACATCCGCTGTCTGTTTCCCTCATTCCCTGAAGACCTCCATTGCTCTAATTCTCATTATTGCAAGGGAATCAAGTGCAATAACGTCCTGCTGGCTGCTTCTGCAGACTGATGAGCTCTGTCTTCCCATCTATTCCAGACTGTCCTTTAAAGGGCTTCCCTGGCAACAGTTTAATCGCTTTGTAAAAAGCTCGTCATTGGCAGAAGCCAAGTCAGAATAAGGGACTCAGAAAAGAAAGAATGGCCCATGTTCAGCCAGCCATTGTCTAAATACGACCACAAGCTTAATCCACTGGGACAACTTGCATGCAAATACAGAGGAGCATTAGGAAAACATCACAAAATCAGATCCACAGATGCAGCAGAAAGCCAAGAATAAAGCCAGAATAATTCTGACATCCGCAGAGCTTTTTTGGGCTAAATGCTGGCTGAAAAAGTGGGAAGCGGTGGATAACAACCACTGCATACCCAATCTCTTGTTTAATCCCTCCTGCATTCAAGGCAACAAAATTATGCGCCCGTGTTCATTTACCAAGGGCGTACATCAAAGAAATAATGGATGTTCTTGTTAAAATATGCTACAGAGATCCAAGGAAGAGGGCCACACTCCTGCTATAGAGAAAAGCAAAGTCCTCTGCAGTCCATACAAAGTTGATCATGGGGTAAAATTCCTTCCTGACCCCAAATACGGTGATTGGTCTGATGCGGAGTGAAGGGGCAAGACCCTCTAGCCAGGAACCTCTGGGTTTTAGTCCCAGAAGTATTGACACAGCTCAGTCGTCAGGGGTGTGTCATAAAGGATGCTCAGATTTTTTTTTTTTTTTTACAACAATGTGAATTTTGGTGCAAATGCAATGTGAAGTTCCTCCATTAAGGATGCCAGGTTAACATTTTTATTTTAAAAAGAGTAATTCTCTACGAAATGCAGCAATCTTCCTTCTCCAATATGTACTGAAGCTAGGCTGACTCATTTTCTTGGGGCCTTTTGGTTTTTAGCACCTCTGCCATTCCAGTTTGATTTCACTGCTGGTATTGATGCCTGTGGCTAAGGACTCTGGAGTCAAAATCTGCAATCTGTTCCCTGGATGTAAAGGCAGAAACACTCCATTGAACTCAGGTGGTGCTCTGGATTGACTCTTGCATAACTAAGAGCTGAATGTGGCCGCCTTGACTGCAACTTATTGCAAGGGACTGGAGGTGTGCAGCTGATAAGGGGTTTAACACTCTGCTCTGCAGTGGAGGAACTGCTTGCGTTTACAGCTAGCCCAAATGGGGCAAATAGCCGGGCTTTGTTGGGATTACAGCAGTGCTCAATTGAGCAGCAGTAGCTATAAGCAGCTGCCCAGCTTTGCATTTCTGTCTCCGAATCATTCCAGTAAATTACTGTTTCCAGAGCCTCAATGGTTTGTGATTTCATGGATCTCGCAGAGGACCAATATTTTCGGGGGCTAAACTTCACATCTGCAAAGTGGCTGGGGACTTCAAACTCCCTGTGTGCATGTGTGTTAAAAGATACAGTGATCCTTCTGACAAAGATAGGATACAGCAAAGGGATGCGATAATCAGCCTCTCTATCAAAAGTGATGGAAAGGCTCCGTAATGGAGCAGACGCTCTCCGAACTGTACAGATGTCACATTAACGCTGTACCCAGGTGCACGATGTGAGCTAATTGAGGCAACGGAGCAAAAGATCGTGCATTGCAAAAAGGCAGCAGTGCGTCACCAAGGACCCAGGTGTTCTGTGTGTGCTAATTAGGCCAAGGAGCAAATGCAAGATGATACGATGTCCAGGGGGAGAAGAAAGAATAATTAAATTAGAGACCTTGCAGTGTTGGGAGGAGGCAAATGAAGCCAAAAGCTGGTGGGCTGGGGGTTTTGACACCCCAACGTTGTGTGCAGTGCAGCAGTGTGGGTGGGTCACTTCCAACCCTCGTTGGGGTCCATGTAGCCCTGCATGCATGCCAGTCACTAGGGCTGTGCGAAGCTTCGGTCTCCGATTTGATTCGGCAGAGATTTGGCCCAATTCAGTGGCCGAATCTCTGAATCCAAATCGAATCAGAGGACCCTTTAATCTCTCCAAATCGAATCAGAACCCTCCAAATCGATACAGAGATTCGGACACAGACACAGCTTTACATGTTTTTTCTACATATGTCGAGGTAGCAGGGGCTCATGATCACTGCGATGCTGGGGTGCATGGAGTGTCCCACAGAAGAGCGGGGGGCTCCCCACTGTGCTCGGCAGCAGACCTGGGAATGGACCAGAAGCACTTCCAGTCCACTTCCAGGTCCTCTGGGGAGCACACAGGAGTCCTGCCCCCTCCCCACTCCCCCATACCCTTCCGGCTTGGTGACTGGTACCTCCTGAGTCTGGGGGGGCACCTGGGGTCCCCCCCGTGGGTGATCACCCAGCTGGGGGGGGGCCCGTGGTGGCCCCCCCGGCGGGGGGGGGGGCACAGGGGGTCCCCCCACACACTCCCTGGCAGACCCAAAGTGGACCAGAAGTACTTTGGTTCACTTCTGGGTTCACCACAGAGCATGTAGAGCCCCCCCACCCCGCACTCCTGTTACCTCAAGGTATATAGGAAAAACTTTTAAAGCTGTGTCTGTGTCCGAATCGCTGATTCGTCGAATCGGCATCAAATCTTCATATTTGGATTTGGCCAAATCAAACCAGGGATAGTAATCTGAAACAACAAATCAAATCACTGTCCCTGATTCAGGCCAAATCTGAATTGAATAGGGCCCGCTTTGCACACCCCTACCAGTCACAAAGCAACTCTCAGGCCAGGTTTATACAACAGACTTTTGCCAGCCTGGCTGGGTGCGTCCCCCTGAGCGGGGATGTGCGTTTCTACCCAGGAAACACCCGTTCACACATGCCCTGGTGCGGGGCAGGGGAGGGGAGGCTGGGGCCAGTACCTGGGCTGGCCCCAGTAGTCTTACCTGGGGCCTGGGGGTCTCTGGGAGCTGCAGCCACAGTGATCCAACAGCAGGAAGCCTGGCCATCATCTGGAATGTGCCTCCAGCCGGCCAGGCTGTGGTTTCAGGTGGCACATGCTACTGTCATGTGTGCCACCCTGCCTATTTTAAGTGTGGGATTTTTTGACACTGGGATTTCCTGAAATCAATAAAACAGCCTACACTGCAAATTACCAGTGCGAGGAAACCTGCATGTGTGGCATGTGTGATTTGCAGCATGTGTGTGCTGATTTGGATATGCCCGCTGAGTTGGTTGCAGGGGTGAAGATATGCAGTTGCTGACCTAAGTGGCTGTGCTGCATCCAGATCAGGAGCACTGCTGCTGTTACCTAGCCCTGCCCCTGTGCCACAAATTTTACTTTATCTATTGGGCGGCGGTGACTTGAAACAGTGCTGTGCTTGCTTATACCAGGGCCAAATGTATCCCCTAAAAGCAAGTTAAGCTCTGGGAGCCGACTCCATTTATACTATGTTGTTTGCAGCCCGGTAGCAGTGAGAAGACAATATCAAATTAGGACCTCATTGTCGACGTGCTGTATAAACACATGATAAGACACGGCCCCTTGCCCCAGCAGGCTTACAGTCGGCTACCTCCCCCCTCTCTACCTACGCAATTCAATTCACCTTTCCTGCAGTGTCCCACCACACTCATTCACCCTGGGGGTATAAATTAGGTTGTTTCCTGTGTTGGTTACTTGCATTGGCAGACATTTGATTTTTTACTGACCTGCAGCTGATTTAGGTATTACACCATCTTGCACTCAAAGGGAATTAGCCCTTTTCCCCCTCCTCCTCACTGTTCTTCAGGTACCAGCCTTCCAGGAGAATGGAACAAGAGCTCATCCGGGGTCCTGCAGTCAGCCTTCATTATCTGATGCAAACACTGGAGTATTTCCTTACCCCACAGACAACACAAGTGGGGCCAGAGAGTGTTGTAGTACACAGCACGTAGCCAGATAGGATCTTGGACCCCCTTGCAATGTGAGGGCAGTTGTGCAACATGAACCGTAAAGAATATTCTCGCTCTTGTACTCAGCCCAGATTGGGCCACATTGCTGCTCCAGCCCGCACACCTGTGAGTAATCCTGAGCTGAACTTTCACCCCATTAGAAAGCCCCAAGTCAGGGGGTTTCCCTTGCTTTAAATTTAATGGGGAGCATTTTAAGCACTCTTGATTAATGAAATTTATAGGGAAAGCTCTATTAATACATCATTTCCACAAACTTGACTCAGCTGTTTCTGAAGTGTGAGAAGTTCAGTGTGTCTGTGTCTGTGTCTGTGTGTTCAATATGTATAGTATACACCCACTGAATGTTAGCAAGATCAGCACAATTGTGAATTAAATGTACATATATACCTATATATACACGTATATGTGTGTTTGTATATATAGGTTGTAGCTTCGTAGACACTAGGGCTGGAAGGGAGCTCGGGAGATCATCGAGTCCAGCCCCTTGCCCGAAGGGCAGGAAGTCAGCTGGGGGTCATAGGATCCCAGCAAGATAAGCATCCATTTTTTTCTTCAAGGTGTTCAATGTGGGTGCTCGAACCACCTCCAATGGCAGGCTATTCCCGACCTTGGGGGCTCGAACAGTAAAGAAATTCTTCCTTATGTCCAGCCTGAGACGGTCTTGCATAGATTTCATAGACATTAGCTGTGTTGGTCTTAAGGACATAGGCAGATGAGGTTCTTTGGGTAAATCCAATCTTTTATTAGACCAACTAAAATTGTATTTGGTCTAAGAAAAGATATCGGATTTACCTAAAGAACCTTGTCCGTCATTGTATGTATATGCATATATGTAAGTCGCAATCATGTTGGTCTGGCTAATAATCAACTCTAAAGGTTTTCTTAGATTTCCATTGTCCTTTCTGGCTTGTTGCTAGTCCATAAAATCAAAGTGATGTCACAGGCTTAGCCAAAGGAGATCATTCACTTGCATTCACCCCACGCTAGTACCAAAGGTGGGCTCCATTGCACCGAGATTGTATTGGCACAACTCTTTCCTAATGCTTGTTCTCACCCTCACTGAGTCTGTCTGGCCAATCAGTTGCTTGGCTAATTCCTCTGGTTTTCTGGCTGTGTTGTCCGCTTTCTAAACAGGAAGGAGTTACAGCTGCTCATGACACTTGAAGGCCAGTCGCTCCTCCAGGAAAAAAAAAAAGAATAGAAGGTAAGTATAGACGGACATAACAGTTGTAGTGATATCAAATGATACAAACTGTCTGGACCCAACTGTTAAGCGTGCATGATCCTGTAGCGATAGCAGTACAGCAAAATTGCTCCATCTTCAACTCTGCTTTGTTTAGGGTTCAAGTTGGGAGGACTTAACTACTTGCCTTTCCACAAGATCCTACAGACCAAGAAGTTAGAGCAAAACAGCTGATGATATACATTCCTGATCAGCAGCTTCCCCTCGCTTTTCAAGCAGGTTAAACTGTATGATTGTCTGCATCCTTTGACCCCAAGGTAAAGGGGGAAGATAGCACAGATTGCTCAGGACCTTTTGCTGGCATATTTGATAGATTCATTTTTAATGCCACCGAAACTTCGTAATTTAAACTGCTTTCTTCTATTTATTTTATTTTAATCTGTATCATTTCTCTCTGCTATTTATCCTCCGTATTGTTGTGTGTCTGGTCAGGTTCTTACACTATTAGGCAGTCATTTCGGGGGGGGAAATGTGCAATGAATAATATATGCAATTTGTAACTGTCAGAAATAGTACAAAATACAGAGTACTTAAAAAAATGTTTGCATATGCATTCCCCAGTCGGAATTTATATTTTAAACTGAAACCAAAGTCTTTATCTGAACTGTCAGGGTTATAGATGGTTCCTGTATATTTATAAAGATTTGCATTGTTTTTATCAAACCAATGTACTTAGTTGACTTAACATTTCAGCTTTTTATTTGGGGTGGGCAGGGAGATAATATTTTCAAAGGATATGAAAAATGCTTCCTCTTTATTCAGGCCCAGCCCAGCAATCTGTCTTTTTGACCAGTGGGCTTTGGCCATTTTAGCCCTTTCTTTGTGATCAATCCTTCCTGAGATACTGGTACTTTGACAGATCCTGGTTCTGGTCCATCAGGTTGCCCCCCAAATTCTGTCCTGGGAAGTGTTGCTTTTCCGAGGCTGGTTGGATGTGTGATACTTACCTGAGAGTCAGTATGTTGATCAGTCCTGAGGGCTTGAATCAGGAACCCCTACACATGGTGGTCTGAGTCCAACTTGAGATTCAGAGCCAGGCTGTGTATTCTGGGCTATGACAGATTCACATCTTCTGTACACAGTTCCAGTGGGCCGTGCTATGTGGTTTCCTCTATGTGTGTTCTGCACAGGATGTAGGTCTGTTTACAGAAGTAGACGCTCAAGCAGTAGAGAGTCTAGTTCAGAGGAGATTCCCTTTTCACTCCTATTAGGATGGTGGCCAGCCATGTAGCACTTGCTGACGTGTGACTTAAAACTACCATGGGATAAGGTACTGCTGCCATTGGTGGGGATGTCTACATGAGATGCTTTACTGCACATTAGACTAATACTCAGTAAAGCATCACTGCTTTCATGTGCACAGCAATTACGGTGTAGGATATTAGTCCAATTAGTACCTGTAGATCTTCTCAGCAGTTCTTTGCAGACCCAGATGTTATGAAGGTATCTGCCCATGCCAGTTGCAAGCCCGCTGGTGACTAATCAGTCCAGTTGCACAGAGGGAAATCCTTTAGATACAGGTACTAGAAAAACGGTGCATTAACTAATGTGTTGTACTGCATGTGTAGATGCTGACCGGGAGAAAATTGCTCCTGGTCAGCCTAGGTAGCAGGGGGACACAGGGGCAGGGAAGAGCTGTCCCAGCTCAGTGGAAAGCTGCCTGCCAGCTGCATGGAGATTGGGATCCATCCCAATCACCACATGGTTGGGAGGCAGCTGCCCGTCAGCCAGGACATCTTCCACTGCCCCATGAAGAATGGGATGGGTACCAATCTCCACATGGCTGGCAGGCAGCTGCCTGTCCAGCCAGGACAGCTCCCCCTCATCCTCTTGGGACCAGCCCAATCTCCCCTCCAGCTGGGAGGGAGCTGCCTGCTGAGCCAGGACAGCTCCCCCCCACCCTCCGGAGCTCGGATCTAAGTCCCTGTGTTCCCTACCAGCCTGGGGCTGGCACCGAGGGGAGCCTGGAGCTCCCCCAGGATGCTGCAGGAGATCAGGGCAGGATCAGCTCTGGACTGGGCTGCTCCTGTCGGGTTCGGTATGTTCCTGAAGGGGACACACATGTAGATGTGAGCTGGGGAGCACTTTAACAAGCCTGAATTGACTGCACAGGAATCACTGGGCACATCTACACGTGCAATTAATGCACCAGAATTTTCTGCACAGAAGGTTGAGGCACATGAATCACACGTGTAGATGTGCCCAGTGATGCGTTAATGTAACAAAGGGCATGCAATCCAATGGCAGGAACCAAGTTAGTATCTAGATGTAGTATCTAGTTCAAATGGGAAAGAACGAATTTTTCCAAGGCAACTGACTACTAGGATAAGGGACAAAGGAATGTGCTAAATTCATATAGAGCCCTTGAAACTGTGGCTTTCTAAACGATATTTATGCACAAGTTCTTGTGCCTGACAGCGTTCACTTATGTCTCAGGAGCGAGTCATTCCTTCTGCCATGGTGGGTGAAATTTTCTGGCCTGTGTTAGGCAGAAGTTCCAAGTGATGGTGACTGGGGTCAATTCTGGCTTTGAAACTGTGTTGGGCTCTAAGGTCTGGGGTTGCCATGTGATTCACTAAGTAGTTACAGGAGATACCTTTTGTATATGAAATAATAAAAATGAATTGCAACTCACCATTCAAATGGTATGTCACCTAGTTCTTACAGGCTGCACTCCAGGATGCATAGGAATGTGCAGGCAATAAAACCCATAAAATAAATCCTTTTTTTTTTTTAAAGACAATTGGGATTTGACACTAAACCCAGTAGAGATGAAACATCACCCATATTGTTTCACACCACCAATCACAGTAACCTGCCTCTTGGGCTAAAGGAGACTATCAATTAGTTGTTATCAATACTGAATCTTAGCTGAGTAGCCTTGCTGCCATCCAGTAGATGGATATATGTACTAGCCAGCCCTCTGCAATATTATTTCATTTTAAATGAAGCACCCTTGTGTGTTGTCCCATCTCTACCTCTGCAGCAAGCCCAGGGTCAAGGCAGAATCGGACCTGAGAAGTTCTGCCCACTCACCCTTCAGCCCTACTCTCTGTTTACTCCATTATGTTTCCACACTGGAGCAATGCAGCTTTCCCAGACTTCATGATTTAATCTTGTGGTTTTTGGTGAAGAGAGGCAGAGAAGAGTCTGGAAATGTGATCTGAGTGCAAACAAAAAGGGCAAACTCCAGCATTTTATTATGCTTTTAAACCCATGTGATGATTGTTGTGGGGGAGGAGGTAGGCACTTGGTTTTTGCGCACATGGAGTTGGTAATATTGGCATACTATAGAAACTATACTATACTATCGGTATACTATAGAAACCATAGCCATGCTGTCTCTTTCAAATACATATGTGCACACACATTATTTCATATTTTCTGATGCCATGCAGAAGAGGGAAATTTACTGCTTGTCAAGAGGATTTCTATTTGATGCAATGTAAGGTATGGGGTATTCTGTCATTTCTGGGCACTGTCCCACAAACCAAATGCAGACAGAAATCCTCCATGTTGTTCCCCCCCTGAGAATCAGGCATTTTAGCTTTCTTGTTTCCTTTCTTCGAAGTTTTGATGGAAATGATTCAGTTATGACAGCAGGAAAAGCTCACCACTCTCCTAATGTGACTTAGCTATCAAATGGGGATTTTGCTCAGCATTATTGCACTAAATCTTTCCACCTTAAGATTTGTTTTGATGCTTGTTTATGAGGCTTAAGGCCCCCTCTGCCTCCCCCCAAATAATATCAGGCTAAGGATGGCATGGTTGTCACTTCACTACATTTTGCATCCATTCTGAACTCTATGCACTGCCTAATGTAAAGTTTGGATCCATCTGCTCCTAAACCACAGACCTCCCCCTCTCCATATGAACTAAATGAGAACCTCTTCTGACATGGAGAAGCAGAGAACTGAGCAGCAGTTGGGTCGTATGATTCTAAAATGCAGAGGGCAGTGGCACATCCTTGGACATATGTATGACATGTTTAAGATAGGCTGTCATCTCTTCTAGGCCAGAACTCCTTATATCTACGGGACTATACAGCTCCTAGCACAGAAGGTTCTTCATGTCCTGAGCCATTTTGTCATGCATCCAAGTAATGCTGTTTTCCACTGAAGAGAAGAAAGCCTCAGGCTAAGTACAAACAGTCAAAAAGCCTGAGGCTGAATCAATTCAGTCTTTGAAGGTTAGTCTAAGCTGCAGAGATTGAACCAGCAATCAAACAAACAGACATTCAGTTTTGATTCAGGAAATGCAGGCACATGCCTTCAGTGGCTCCAGCCAGAAGCTGGGGGTGCTAGAGCACTTCCCAGCCTGCCAGCTCTAAGGCTTTTCCCACTTCCCTGCTTGAGCTGAGGCGGTGTGGCCAAACCCCACCCCAGAGCTAGCTGGAGGGTCTGCCTAAGGGGAGGGGGGCATTACCTGCCAGGCTGAGAAGGGGGGTGGATGTGGGAAAATGTAGTGGCATTGAATTCATAAAAACTTGAACAGGAATACAGGGGTGTAGGTTGTAGCCGTGTTGGTCTAAGAACACAGGCAGACAAGGTTCTTTGGGTGAATCTGCTATCTTTTATTAGACCAACTATTTAAATTGGTCTAATAAAAGATAGCAGATTCACCCAAAGAACCTTGTCTGAACAGGAATAGTTCTTTTTCTGAAGCAAACGAGTATTGATCAGAAGGGAACAACTCTACAGAGTCCTACTGGAGTTGACTACAAATCCCAGAGGCACCTGGAAGCAGGAAGAGGAAGTGATGAGCAACCCTCAGAGTCTGCTGCTATGGGTCTGGACTGCAAATCCCAGAGACCTCAGGGGCAGGAGGAAGAGGAAGTAAACACACAGCCTATGCTTAGATGTGTGTGTGTGTGTGTGTGTGTATATGTGTTGTGGGGGGGGGGGGGGGCTCTGATTTAACCTGAACAAGGAAAGAGCCTGGAACAGAAGTTTTATAAACCAGTGTGAGCTAAATCAGTTAAGTCTGATACTACATTTAACCAGATTTATCTTAAACCAGTTTCAGCCACTTTGAAACTGGTTTATGTGCACTGAACTTCTGTTCCGTTACAGGTTTAAATCAGTTTCTGAAGGCTTAAACCAGTGTATGTGCAATGTCTGTCCCTAGCCTTGGTGTTAGAAACAGGGCAAATATAAAAGAACCAGCTCTGAACATCCTCAGTCTCTGAAAAAAGTAGCAATCCCATTTCAGAGTCAAGTTCTACAACATCAATCCATCCTTGCTTAGTCCAGTGCACTGGAGACTATCATCTATTTTGTGTCCTTAATAACTGAACCAACACCAGTCTTGTTTCTCTGAGCTCATCATTTAATAACTGAAGGCATTCCTAAGAGGTATTTCTATCATATTTTGACACAAACATAGGTTTGCTTTTCTTCCACAAGTCCTGGGGTCATGCCCCTGGGGAAAGGCGACTAGGAAGCAATTTGAAGGAAAGTAATTGTCAGATACTGACAAGAAAGTGATATGGATCAAGAAAGTGATCTGTAATACGATGTGTGTAATTCTCTCGTCATCGTGAAAGTAGAATGAATAACAAGGAGGCCACTTGCTGAGTAGAGCTACTTGGAAGAGTGAATGTTCGGGACAAATATCTATTCATATTTGCCTTCACTGTTTTTTAATTAAAGCCTTCATCTCTCTTGAGAAATGTCACTGCCTCAGCTTTTTGAGCCACATAGAAAGAGGAGAGTTAAGTACCTAACCTCACACAGCATCATTGCTATGGAAACTTTTTAACACAAATGAATGGCTCTGGAATTTCAACATAGACGTGGCGCGATTAGGGATCGTTCGCCTCTCTCAAGGATAGGAGGTCCCCAGCAAAATCTGGTTACTGGAAAAACCTTCATGAAGTCTCATGAAACTAATTTCTGTTGTAGGTGGCTCCATTATTCCTGAGGACTGAAGATAACAAAGAAGGCCCTGGCTACAGAAAGAAATCTATGCTTTCAAGCAGCTTTGAGGATTAAAATCACTAAAAGAAAGGACTAATGACTAAAAGAAAGGAAAACATGGGAAACCATGTTTCAGTTCCTAGTTTGGACACGACTTGTTACATGGCCTTATATAAATGGTTCCTAGTCCGCACCAGTGAGGCCACACCTTGGAGCAGCATGCTTGGTTTTGGGCACCATGCTTCAATAAAGATGTGGAAAAATTGGAAAGAGTCAAGAAGAGAGCAACAAAAGGGATCATAGGTCAAGAAAACTTAACATATGAGAAAAGGAAGGGAGAATTACCATTATTTAGCCCAAAGAAGAGAAATCGGATACAGGTTGTTTTAAAGGAGATGGTGATCTTTTGTTCTGCAAGGGACAGCACCAAAAGTAATGGGCTCAGATTGCAACACAGGAGATTTAGGTGGGATATTAGGAGAAATTATGAGGGTGCTTAAGCACTGGGACAGATCAACCATCCTGGGGCCTACTCCATACCGACACCATCTTGTTCTAGTTAACAAATAACACAAGCTAGGAAATAAGAGTCCTAAATAATGAGCTGAAATTGTTCAGCCTCCTTGGATTTTCAACTATGTAGAGAGTCTGTGGTGTTATATAAAGGCAGAGCAGGGAAATAACAGCAACCATGCACTAATAATGGCAAGATTTAAGAAGGAGATGTTAAAGTAATGCTTCAGTAACTATAAATCTATAAGCTTGGCTGAGACACAAGTATTTGATTGGACCTTAGTGAGGATCTAACACCAGAATCGACACATTCTACGGTGATAGTTATGTCCTTCGGCAACTAATTCAATACTTCCTATTGGACAGAACACAGGTTGATGTCTAAAACTAAAAGAAACTAGGTCTTCTTTAAATATCCCTGGAAAAGACTAACACAAAGTAATTCTAATAACCCCATCATTTCATTTCATTACCTGCTGTATAAATTGGGTGATTGGATCATTTGGGCCTATTGATTTATGGATTTAATTTTACTTGTGAACTCAACTGGATCATTGCACTGTTCCCTCTTTAATTAGCTTGAGAAAATTGTTGTAGATTAGCTTCCTAATGTGCTTACTTAAGGGAATTAGTCCCTGTTCATTCCTTTTGATAAAAATGCATTATAAAAAGTACCCATGACTATTATTTTATCCCATTCCTTGCAACTTGGGGCAGGCATAGTAAACTCAGGTAGGACATTTCCAATCCACTTAGGTATTAATTTGGAAGCAACACAAAATTTCTCGCACCTCAGTATCTCAGAATCCTCAGGTTCCTGTTGCAGAATGTTCCAGAGCCAGGATGGCACGTAACGAGTAGAATAATTGAAGTTTTTGTTTCCTTTTGCAACATCAATGCTGACATGTTGTCAGCCTTTCAGAAATGCTGCACCTGGGAGGTCCATATAGGTGGTACTGTTGAGCCCCAGCTCAAGTCTGGGATCGTGCCTGGTATGCAAAGGCCAATAAAGATACCAGGGGTGAAAGTATAAAGAAGATTTATTGCTAGCAATAAAAGGTGCAAGGGGAATAATTTCACGTAACAAGCACACCGATTCTTAATTCTAAGCATCTTTTATACAGGAGTATTGGACCTTCATAAGCATTCTTGTTTGCTAATTGGTTATAAAGGAGTGACGCAAGGAGTTCTTTACTGAGCATGTCTCTATACCTGTGTTTTAGCTATGTATCTCATTTACATACATGTATGTTTCATTAGCATACTTTCTCCCCACCTAGGGGCGTAATTTTTAGTATTTTAATGAGCTCTTTGCCCTAGTCCTCTGATTCTGCTTTTGTTTTCAAGCCTCCTTTATCTAAGACTGTCTCCTCCTTATCATTGCAGATGGGTGTTAGTTACATAACAGAGACTTTTGCTTGGGCTTTGTATAGTGGTTTCTAGGTCAAACCTAACATTAACTGGTATGCATTTTCAATGGCATCTGCATAAACAGTCACAGAAATGATGGGATAGACTTATACTTTCAGTTTCTATTTGGAAAGAAAAGATTTAAAATGATGCAATTAAATGCAACAAATTAGCCAAAATAAGGATTCACAATTGAAGACCTGTATTTCAGATGTATAGTTTCCCTCAGTTGCATTTACATCATAGCAATGAGCTTCCCTGGGTAATAAATGAGAGTACGTATTGCTGGAGAGAATTACCACTTCAGCTGTGCCCTGGAAAAAATGGCTGTACATGTCAACTAAAATACCCTCAGTAGTATTTTCTGAGAAGTATCTGGGTACTAATAAAGAGGCATAATGATATTTTAATGTATTTCTTTATATGCTAGTCTTTTATTGCTGGTCAGATATTTAACTAGTGTTTTCCCTTTGCCAGAGATGGAGAAAGTGACTTTCTAGGCAGGGCTAATTATCTGCAGACTTCCAAGCTCCTGTTGCTTAGAATTTGGCAAACATTCAGAATAGATGAGCTGCCATGAGACTATTAGAAATTAAGGGCCTGAGCTACAGCTCTTCTAAGTGATAGAGCTCCTTAAACCAACACTGCATGCTTTTGCTTAGCAGATCTAGCATAAGAGCTTATATCACCATGTGTAGTGTAAAACAGAATGCTTTTTTATGATTAATAAGAATTAAACTCCTGAGACAGACTTACTGTCAGCTGTAGTTACAGCTTAGTCTCCAATGCTGCTGATTAGTGAGGAAGGTTTTGACCCTTTCCTTTCTTTAGTTCAAAGTATTGGTAACTCTACAGTGATGTTTTGGGGGATTCTCTGTTAACCCACAAGTTCTGCTTTTATTAAAAGGGATGTCTCGTTTTTGCATAGATTCAGTCACTGTCTGACATAGGACCATGTTGCATATCGCACACCCTGTCTGTAAATTGACCTAACTCCCCTGATAAAAGCAAAGCATTTTTCAAAGAGAAGAGCTGAGCCAAGGGAAATGTTGATATCCCAGGTTGTCGGACAGGCAGGGGGATTAGTGTAATGGGAATTTTAATATAATTTTGGAGAAGTGAAAGGCTGAGTAGGAAGAAAGGGAATAGAAGTCCCAAGAGCCGTGAAAGGAGTGACCAAAAGGAACACTGAATTGTGGGGAGGGGTTTTGCAAGCAGACCTTGTTTTTTTGCATCTTTCTGAAAGTTTCCCTTCTCTCTAGGCTTAGTGCCTGTATCTAAGATCTTGTTTTGCAAGGCCTCAGAATTCCTTGTGGAAAGTAAAATGGGAGTATTCAAGAAGGTGGAGCTCTTAGCAGGGGAAGATACGGGTCAGGCTTGCAGTCAGCAGTGGTCTCTGGAGTCAACAGTAGACAGACCACAGGGTCCTATTTTCAAGAAAGGGCATCAGAAAGTTTTATGTCTGCAATAAACATGAAATCCATAGATACTGGCTGTGCATTGCTTGGGCTCTGGGCTTGGGAGTGTGCAAGATTTAGTGCAGTGATTCTCAGCTAGAGTGGTGCAACACCCTGGGGTGCGTTGTTATCCTTTCCAGAGTGTTGCAGGATGCCATGCCGTGTTAGCATTGTTAGGTATGTAAACATGATTCATGAGATAAACGCACCAATTTCAAATAGGAAGCCACAGTGTTGAAACCATTTTGACCTGTTGTGGTCTGAGTTCTTTGCAACCAAAGAATTGTTCTATTATTTTTCTCTAGTCAAAATGTGTGAAGGCTAAGAGCTGGCATTTTTTGAGGACTGCTTTGAGTCTATCAGTTAGGGTTGTTGGTTGTAATCTATCAAAGTTGAGAACCACTGACACAACACTTAAATCCTAATGCAGCTGCCTTCTGAGTGTCCAGGAAGGTGTGGGGGGGGACATCTGTGTTAACTGTAATTGTATGCACAAGTGTAAAGTGAATCCTGAAGAGTCCCAGTGAAGAGTTCAGAAATTCAAGATTGGCGACTTCATTACTGAAACAAGAAGAGAAGGAATCAATTTAGTATTTAGACAAGAAGCTCCAGTTCTGTACATTCTAGGTGAAAGATATTCCTTGCAATAGGGTTACTTAGGAACAGCCATTCATTGTATCCAACTAGAGGACTGCTGTATGGTTAAGAGCCAGAGTAGAGTTTGCAGATGCGGCTTTCAGATTTTTTCCTGGAGAGCTGGTGATACCCTACAACTTTTCTGTTCTGGCAGAATAGAGATTTTTCTTTTTTTCAAATAAGACAAATATTGTTTTTAAGACCTGAAATATCCCCCCTCCCCCTTTTTTTTTTTCCAGCAAAACCCTCCCTGATTTTGGCAAGTCTTGTGAAAGCTAACCGGCAGGTCTTTGATTGCAATTTAAATACTTTAGAAGTATATTGGTGACTGTCTGCTGTTTAATAAGTTGCATTTCTGAATCTAGGACATAATCCAAAACCTATTGGAAAAAATGGAGACACTCGCATTGACTGCTTGGATCAGGCCCCTATTTGAGTCATGTCTTTCAGCTCTGCTATTCTGTGGAACAGAAGCAGAGGCAATGCTGACTCTTCTGAAAGGCTTTTTAGGCATCCTTGAGTACAGAGGCTGTGAAATAATTAGAGTGTAAACCAGTTCCCTCTTCTGTTTGAAGTGGATTTAAAAAGAGCTTTTTATTAATGCACCCTCATGTTTAACAGGCAGTGCAAAGCCCCTTTTGATTCCAAAGATCTGCATTTCCAAGTGGTGTGTCTGCATACTTCATGTCTTGGAGACATGAACAACAGAGCAAAGGGAGAGAGGAACTCTTCTGGTACCATCATAACCAAGTGTCATTACATTCTAAAGAAAACTGTATGAGTTGATGCAGTATATTTTGCCAAATTTGTCAGCCTAATCTGCCGTACATTGAAATAAACCAGACTACTCTGAAGGGAATGGAAATAACTGAATGTCAGCATATATGTGTGTGTGTATATAAACCTGTTGGAAAGGTTAAACAACTGCATCACTAGTATTTTCAGTGCATCTATAAACCCCTGGATACTTGGAAAGCGCTCTGTTATTGAATGATGGAGGCCATACAAGTACCTCTTTGCTGTATCCCAGCTAGTAATGCTGAAATGTTAGATCTCAAAGCTTAGGAAGTTGAATCTAACATTTTGAAACAAGATTCATAACTTATTTCATCAGCTATAGTTGACAGCAATAGTAAGTGCATTTACTCTCTGGAATGTCAGAAGAATCCCAGGGTGTTTTATATTTCAAGAACAGCTAATAGGAATGTCAAAAATAACCTGTTTTTAATTCTGATTTTAAAGCAAAAAGCTTCAGCTTTTCATATTTCAAATGGATGGATTCTAGCTCTGGAGGATAATTGCTGAAAACACATACAAAAATAAAATCTACAAATGTATCTGTTTGGAGCTAAATACAAATTTCCTTTGGTTACTTTTCCTGAACACTTTCTCGGTTAATAAATACTTGGTAAGCAATGTCTACTAGTTGGGAAATAGGCATACCTGCTGCTCCATCTTTCTTCTGCAATTTCTTTCTAATGTCCGGTGCACTCTGACCTATAAAGATCATATTTACCACGTGAGCGTTCGATGCATCCTCCGGGTCCTCACGAGTATATTGTCTGAAAGTAGTGTAAATTCTTTCCAAGAAAGCACTCGGGGTCTCATTCGTCTCCTGTCGGACCTCATACACCTCACTAAAACTCTGAGGTTTTTTCACAGCATCTCTCAATCCTCGGGGGATATATTCTCGATAGGCATGGATAGAGGTCATATCTTGGTCTGGTTTCCAATCTGGCTCCTGGGTGGGGACACGATCGTCCCTATTTCCTTGCAAGTTCCCTGCGGTAATTTCATTTTCCACGTACTCACGGGCTTTGCCTACTGCCATTCTCCTCTCCTCTGGTGTCAACAGGATATCTAAAAGAGACTGAACATCTGCCCAGGTTGGCTTATGGGTTTTGAAAATTGCTTTAAACAGGTTTCGTACCTTTTCAGGATCTTCTCTCAAGCTGGGGGTATTTTTCCACCAATTATACAAATCTGATGTAGTGAAAGGAATGTGCACAAAGGTTCGACGGTAAGTTGGCTCTCCCTCGTCTTCGAGATGCCCTGGTACCACTTGTTCTCTTAGGGGAAATACCCCAGTTGGATCCTAAGTGCCTGACATCCTTTGAAAATTGGACTCGGAGGATATTTCTACACATGTGCATTTAATGCTCATTAACCTGATTTAAGGTGCGTTAAGGGCACGCATGTATATATGTGCACCCTTAATGCACCTTAGAAATGGCAAGTTAAGGCTATTTAAGCCTAAATTTGATACCTGTGTAAAGCAGGTATCAGATTTATGCGCTAATAGCTAAATCACTATTCGCTAATCATGAATAGCTAATATATCGATGTAGACACGCTAATGAGCATTAACACGGTGTGTACCCATTGATTTGGGACTAACTTTAGTCCCAAGTCAGTCTGCACACCTGCGTTAATGCGCATTAGTGTGTCTACACATTTGTTAATGTGTTTTAGCTATTCATGCATACATTTGATACCTGCTTTATGTGTGCACATGTAGACGCATGCCTAAATCACCTTAATGTGCATTAAGCAAACATAAAAGCACGTGTAGATGCTCAGAGAGCCTATTTAGAAATGTATCAGTCACAGGAAAAATGGAGAGAGATGCCTAGTGTGGTTTACCAAATGCTGGATAGGCACCTAATTCCCATTGACTAAATGCCTCTGAGAATTTAGCCCATATATGTGAATATACCCTGGTGCTCTTCATAAGTCTTGCACTGGTCTACTCAGAACTACCTTGTCACCTGCTGAGTTGGTAGCTAGAGTAACAAGAGCTAGAGTTGAAGGAGTAGCGGTGGTATGTGGTGGCTGTAGCTTTAAAATACTCCCCCTCCTTATCAAGCTATTAGTTTTGAAAGCAACGTTGTAGAAGACTACAAGGAACTAACAATGAAAACACTCCTGGCTTGATGTGTGATTTCATGGTTTCATTGCTGTCTGAGAATCTGCAAAGTCTGAGCTTTGACACACACTATTATCCTCGTACCTCATACATATCATCCTGCATTGATATTCAGACTAATGTGTCCTAAATGGATTTCTCTTTCTCTGTTTTTCCCTGGGATAATAGAAGACAACCTTGCCCAGGCTAAGAATATTTATATTTCAAAGATGCAGACTGTTAACTTGATCCACTAAGAAAGGAAGTTTGTAATTGAAAATTAATTCATACTGGGAAATGCAGTCAATAGCCAATTACTAAGATACAGTTCTGTGTTTATTGTTTGAAAAACTCTGCACACGATGTATAACTGCTGGAAACAATTATCTTTAGTTCCAAAGAATAGTCTAAAAAAATGAAATTTAATCACAGTAGAGCCTGTCAAGTATTCTTTATACTGTATAAATAGTCATCAACTGACACTAATGCGGGAAAAATCAAATGAAATTGTCAAGGTGGAATTCATATAAAAATTATGAGAGAAAAAAAATATTGTGCTTTGTTCTTACCCCACCCCCTGTTTACTGTGGTTTGACACTATTTTCTTCTTATGGCATAACAAGAAAATCAAGCCCACTGTATGTGAAACAGTCTCTCCGAAGGCTTGGATCCACTAGGTTATTTAGGGACCTACGTTTACTATTTAGATATGACTGATGTCAAAACCACGGTTTGACTGTAAGTCATACGTGAATGGAGAAAGAGTCCCACAGAAGGCATTACGAGCATGTCAAGATTCAAGAATATCTCCATACTTACAGTTCCTGTATGATTGCAACCTTCAGGGGTGGAAAGAGCATGAAAAAGGAGGAAAAGACATACACTCAAAGCTAAAGCTTTCTGTGACTGACAAGTTAGAGACCTCCCAGTACTACAACTGGGTTGACCTTGTCAGGATCAAACTGTTTCCTCAGGACAAATAATGCACTTGGAAGCAAGCTACATGTGTTGAACAGATAAATCCTCATTCATGTAATGTAATACTTGATGGGCACAGATTTGTGGTTTCAGTGAAATATGGATGTGGATTACAGTGAAATAAGCACTCCTTCTGAGATGTGATCAGCAGGCCATGGAAGGAATACAGATGGGTGAGCAACTGATAGGTACTGGAGGAAAAAAAAATACCCGTTTCAGACACTGAGATACTACAAGTGCAATGTAATCTGCTATCATTGTGAAGAAGGCTCACATTAATTACAGGGTGGAAAAATTTAACAGGTGAAGTGGTAGATGCATTACAACTTGGAGTCTTTAAAATAGGATTAAGTATCTTCCTGAAGGACGTGCTTTGCTGGGAGAAATGATAGGGTATATACAGGCCACAGGCTTGCTACAGATAAATTATAATAAGAAATTAGAAGATTTCTAACTCTTAGATGAGTGCCGTTTTGGAAAGGTTTTCCAGAGTGCTAGGGAGAAAGACTCTGAATTGTTCCAACGATGAAGTGAGTAAATTTATGGACGAGGTGATATGATGGGGCAGGGAGTTCTGGCTCAATAATTAGAGCGTGATATCTGGAATGAAGTTTCCCCATGTTTTGGGATAGAGGTAATGCTCTTGCAGTGTAGAAGGTGTTTGGTAATTTCATACTTCAGGCTTTCTGCTAATTGCCAGGAGGGCTAAAATGACTTTAGAATCAACGGGAGTATTAAGAAACTAGGACCCTGTGGCAAGCTGAATCTCCCAGCTCACCAGGCAAGAGTCAGGAGCTGCCTGCAGCACAAGATAAAAGGCAGACCAGAGCAAACTGAAGGGAGCTGTGCTGCTGATGTTTGCTCTGGACCAAGTGCCTTAAAAAACAGAAGCCATCCCAGCACCTCCTGTGAGAATAGGGCACCAGCCCGAGGAAGGCATGGTACTTATTGGTCCAAAAGAAAGTAACCTAGGGGCTGCCTGGGACTGTATCTGCAGGAACAGCCCAGCATTGGGACTTATTGGAGAGGAAAGGTCAGAGGCCCCCCCCCCCCCCATCCCTACTTCAAGGCCCCTGTACCCACTATTTTACAGCTGAGGATTTAGGATGCTTTAAAGTTCTTGTGTTAAATAGATTAAAGGGCTCAGACTGGACAGGCAATATCAGACTTCATAAGACTGACAACAGATACCAAGGTTGTTGGTTGGATACCAACCCCAATGGATACCAGTTGGATACCAACCTCAATGGATACCCAAAGACAGCATCCATACTGAAGGGGACCCCATCATGGACTGGAAAGCCATTTCCCCCCGTGTTCTAGTTATGGGAAATAGTTTCCGAACAGGAGGTCTCTCAGAATCATCTGTCGTTAGGGAAGTACTTTATGAGCAAGGATGGTGTTTAAGGACAAAGGAATGACGCAGGAACATTGCAGCCCCACTCCTCTCTTATGGGTTCGAGTACTGAATGGGTAATGCCTCCAGCTGGGAAGAGTTCACACTATAAATGCAGGTTTTTGTGCCCCATCCACCCCCAGCGAGGTCAGGTGTAGCCCAGTGATGTTCTGACAACAAGCCCGATCACCTCGGCCAGCAATACACATGCAAACAGATGATAAAATCTCACTCAGCACTCAGGAAAGCCCTGATGGCCTGGTAACAAGAAACTCCAAAAAGTTCCAGGGCCTTCTGGCCCTTTTGACCTAAAGTAACTTGCACACAGGAGTAAAACAAACTCTTTTGTCTTCAATAGGGGATTCCTGTTTAATGTTGCAATAGCTTCCTCTTGGTCAATGAGTGGGTTATATGATACTGTTTATCTTGACACACCTATCAAAGATCTTTGCAAACTACACAGAAGACTGGAGATAGGCATGGGCTGAAGAATTTAGACTTGAATCTAGATTCCAAGTTCTCTAAAGTTAGGATTTTTGCAGATCCAGGTTATGTTTTGGTCCCTTCCACAGAAAATGGCAAAGCTCTTTGTCCTTATCCAAATTTCTCTAGATTTTGGAGAAAGTACGTGACCACAAAGGGTGTACTGCTATATATGACAGGGATAGACTGTTATATGTACGCAGGGATTGTCTCTCTAAAACAGTCTTCACTGCTGGAGAAAGTTCAGGGGACTTAAGTGTTTTGGATTACAGATTTCATTTACCCTGACTGATACTCACAAATCCAGTATCTTTTGTTCAGTATTGTGCTGTGGTGGCTTGTGGGGATTGCTATTTGGAAGACCAATACAGAGAGGAAAAGCTATGCTGTTCCAGTAACTTCCTCATGACATGAGTGGAAGCTACAAAATAGCAATAGAGATAGCCAAAAACTTGAAGACATCATAGACTCATGGAAAATGAGGGTTGGAAGGGGCCTTAGGAGGTCACAGCTAGTCCAACCCCTGCTCAAAGCAGGACTGTCCCCAGTTACATCATCCCAGCCAAAGGTTTGTTATAGCTGGGTCCTAAAAACCTCCATGGATGGAGCTTCCACCACCTCTCTGGGTAACTTGTTCCAGTGTTTTACTACCCACCTAGTGAGAAAATTCTTTCTAATATCTAACCTAAAATACCCTTGCTGCAACTTGAGATCGTTGCTCCTTTTTCTGTCATCTGCCACCACTGAGAACAATCTAGCTCTATTCCCTTTTAAACCTCCCCTGCCCCCTTTCAGGTAGTTGAAAGCTGCTATTAAATCCCCTCTGTCTTCTCTTCTCTAGACTAAATAAGCCCAGTTCCCTCAGCCTCCTTTCACAAGGCTAGACAGTCACTTTGCTGGGGTCACCTGACTCCCAGTTATCTTTCCTGCTTGGTTCAGGGGGCTGGACTCAATGATCTTCCAAGGTCCCTTCTTGCCTTACAATCTATGAATCTATAAGTCATGTCCACCAACCCCCGAATAATTTTTTTTGCCCTCCACTGGATGCTCTCTACTTTGTCCACATCTTTTCCCTAATGGGCGGCTCAAAACTGAACACAGGACTTCAGATGTGGCCTCACCAGTGCTGAATAGAGGGGAATAATCATTTCCTTTGACCTGCTGGCAATACTTCTACCAATGCAGCTCCGGATGCCTTTAGTCTTCTTGGCAACAAGGGCACACTGCTGGCTCATATTCAGCTTATTGTCCACTGTCACCCCCAGGTCCTTTTCTGCAGAGCTGCTGCCCAGTCAGTCGGCCCCAGCCTGTACTGGTGCATGGGATTGTTCTGTCCTAAGTGCAGGACTTTGCACTTGTCCTTGTTGAACCTCATGAGATTCCTCTTGGCCCAATCCTCCAATTTGTCTAGGTCACTCTGAATCCTAGCCCTACCCTCCAGCATATACTACTTCCCCAGCTTGGTGTCATCTGCAGACTTGCCAAGGGTGCACTCTATGCCATCCTCCAGGTTGTTGATGAAGATATTAAATAAAACCAACCCCAGGACAGACCCCTGGGGCACTCTGCTTGATAGTGGCTGCCAACTAGACATCTAGTCATTGATTACTACCCTCTAGCCCGATGCTCCCACCAGTTTTCTATCCACCTTGCAGTCCATTCATCCAGCCCCTACTTCCTTAGCTTGCCTGCAAGAATGTTGTGGGAGACTGTGTCAAATTCCTTGCTAAAATCAAGGTACCACATCCACTGGTCTCCCCGCATCCACAAAGCCAGTCATAGAAGGCAATCAGGTTGGTCAGGCACAATTTGCCCCTGGTGAATCTGTGCTGACTGCTCCTAATCATGTTCTTCTCCTCCAAGTGCTTAGAAATGGATTTCTTCAGGATCTGCTCCATGATTTTTCTAGGGGCTGAGGTGAAGCTGACTGGTGTGTAGTTCCTTGGATCCTCCTTTTTCTGTTTCTTAAATATGGGCACTGTTTGCCCTTTTCCGGTCATCTAGGGCCTCTCCTTATTACCATGAGTTTTCAAAGATGATGGCTAGTGCCTCTGCAATTACATCAGCCAAGTCCCTCAACACCCTCGGGTGCATCCCATCTGGCCACATGGACTTGTACATGTTCAGCTTTTCTAAGTAGTCTCTCTGTTCTTTCACCACTGTTGGCTGCTCACCTCCTCCCCAAACTGCTGCCCGGTGCAGTAGTCTGGGAGCTGACCTTGCCTGTGAAGACTGAGGTGAAAAAGGCATTGAGCACTTCAGCCTTTTCTGCCTCCCCCATTCAGTAAGGGACCCACACATTCTCTGATCCTTCTCTTGCTACTGACATACTTGTAGAAACCCTTCTTATTACCCTTCATGCCCCTTGCTAACTACAACTCCAATTGTGCTTTGGCCTTCCCAACTTCATCCCTGCCTGTCCAAGCGATGCTGTTATATTCCTTCATAGTTATTTGTCCAAGTTTTCACTTCTTATAAGCTTCCTTTTTGTGATTTAGTTTACTGAACACTTCCCTGCTAAACCAAGCTGGTCTTCTGCCATACTTGCTAGTCTACCTATTCATCAGGATAGTTTATTCCTACATGCTTAGTAAGTCTTCTTTAAAGGACAGCCAGCTATCCTGGACTCCTCTCTCCCTCAGACTGGCCTCCCAGGGGATCCTGCCCATGAGTTCCCTGAGCAAGTCAAAGTCTGCTTTTCTGAAGTCCAGGGTCCTTATTTTACTGCTTTCCATCCTTCCTTCCCTTAGGATCCTGAACTCAATCATCTCATGGTCACTGCTGCCCAAGTTGCCATCCACTACTACATTCCCCCCATTTCTTCCCTGTTTGTGAGCAGGAGGTCAAGAAGAGCATGGCCTCCAATTGGCTGTTCCAACACTTGTACTAGGAAGTTGTTCCAACTCTCCCCAAAGGTTTCCTGGATTGGTGCACTGCTGTATTGCCCTCCAAGCCAATGTCAGGGTGATTGAAGCCCCCCATGTGAACCAGGGCTTGTGATCAGGAAACTTCTTCTAGCTGTTTGAAGAAAACCACATCTACCACTTCCTCCTGGTTTAGTGGTCTATAGCAGACACCCACTACATGATCACTCTTGTTGCTCTCCCCTCTGACCCTAACCCAGAGACTTTCAAACAATTCCATCCTCTTGGTTTGTTCTACCTTCAAATTACTTTGAAGATTAAAAGAGTAATAAAAATAAACCAAGGAAAAGACTTTATTAGCCAGTATATCCGTATTTGGCTTACTTTTGTTAGTTTGGTATGTACAATGATCAGTACAACTCAAGCCAGTGCCTTGGTCAGGCCATTCTGAAGGATATTTCTATTATGAAGATACGGCCCTGTTGTATCATCTCAACTCCTTTTATAATGGGCGGAGAGGAGAGGAGAGGAGAGGAAGGTGGAACTAGAACCAGATCCATCTCCACTTAGGTACTGTAACCTTTGTAAGATAGGTAGCTTGTCCAAACTGTCAGAGTTAGCCCCTTAGTATCTCTATGGGTATTTCTGAGAGCTGAGGTCTAGGCCTTCCTCAACCTGTGAGCGCTCAAATCTACATCTTCCACTTCCCAGGAGAGTGCCCTAAGCACCAGACTCCAGTTGAGTCTGGCTAGGCACTTCCTCTTGCTATCTTATCAAAGTTGGGCACTGGGTAATTAAGAGTCCAAGAATTATGGGAGTGCAACAGTGGCCCAGTGAGGAGAGGACTCACTTGGGAGGTAGGAATCTTGGTTCCCTTCCCCTGCACCCAGAGCCACTTCTGTCTTGATCAGTGCCGGTATAAAGTAATATGAAGAAGCAGTTCCAGATGTAGAAGCGCTGTCTTCTGGCTTCTTTACAGGTCTCCATTTTGGTGCCAACGAGAACCATTTTGATCTGGCCCCCATGTGTTAAAGCAGGATTGGGTCCATTAGTATGCAGAAAGCTTTGGCATGAAGGGCAAAATGTACATGCACATTATTATTTTGAGACCTCCTGGGTGACATTTAAGCACTTGATCAGGCTTTATTTTTTTTTTTTTTTTAATATAAAAATAAGCTAGGTCCCCTGAGAATAGAATTTTGTTTTCCTATTAAACTACGAGGTTATAACAGCAGATCAGCAATTTAGCTGCTGACTTTTAAGTCATCTTTTTTCTTTTCTTTTTATCCTCTCGTTTTTTAAGAGGGTGTGGAGGGAGGTTTCCTGAGCCTCCGTTCCTGTGGTATAAGCTCTAAAGACTTGAGAAAGACCAAACCAGATGTGTCCTTTATAGCAAACATCAGCTGATGTTATCCAGTGGCATACAGACTCGATTTAAGCAGAAGGCAGCATGTCACCTTGGTTCACATTTGACAAAGAGAACAACGGGGTTGTGAGCAATAATGAATTCTATTATAAGAAATGGAAATTATTTTCGTATGTTTATTACTTTGCCAAACCTTAACCATTCAGCTCAGAATTGTCCATGACGGGTGTCTCCATCAGATACTCCAGCTTTTTCTGAGAATGAGCTTAGGGAAAAAATATGTATTTTACATTGTTTTAAAAAAAATGGTCCTACAGCCATTACATTGGCAAAGATCAGCACTGTCAGGGGCCCTAACAGGCACCCCAGCCAGCAATAAATTCCCAGTTGGCCAAACCTCTAATGGGCAGGCACACCCCGGCTGATGGAACAGCTGGTCACTATTAGGGACTCCTGACTGGCTGCTGGAGAGAGCAGCCTCCCCATTGAAGCCCACCTATGGCAGCAAACTGCAGGCCAGCCCATTGGTGATGCATAGGGGGTGTACCCCGTGAGATTGGCTGTGCACCCCCCTGGAAGTGCCCCCCTGGAAGCTGGCTTGGCTATTGGCTGCTGAGACCCATCCCCCCAGTTGGCGATTGGTCGCTGGGGGACCCTGCCTCCCTCCCTTCAGTGATCTGGTGCCCCCCCAGACTCGGGAGGCACCAGTTGCCCATGAGCCAGCCAGCAGTTCTTTCTGAGGGACTGCCATGGTAAACCTCCCCGAGCTCTTGGTTTTCTAATTTCTGACCTTGCTTGCTCTGTTTCTGGGCTCCGGCTGTTTGGAAATTCTCTTTGGCTTTGGTAACGTGGTCTCTGACTCCAGACCCCTGATTCAGCCTGTTAGTTGGACTCTGCCCCTAGATTTCCTCCTTGGCTTTGGTAATTTGGTCTCTGACTCTAGAATCCTGACTTAGACTCTGCTTCAGGAATCCCCCCCACATTTTGGGTACCTTGGATGACTCCTCTGGCTCCTGCTGTCCCCCAGTGGTCTAACCACTAGGCCAGACCATCTACAATCCAGTCTTCACCAGTACCACCAAGTTACAAGGACTTGCAATTTGCTGTGTGGCCCTGGTGTCAGGGATGTGCATCTTTTCATGAGAAAATTCACCCAAATTTGCCCAAGCAGTCAGTCTTTGAAAATCTTGCACGTGCTCCATAGAAACTTATTAAAATGTGGCAGCTAATTTTTTGGAAGTTGCCACCTGCACTAAACATATCCAAACCCCTCACTGATATGACAGGCTGACCAGACTGCCCATGCTCCATCCCTTTGGAGTGACTGTGACTTCATAGGATCATAGGAAAGTAGGGCTGGAAGGGAGATCAGGAGGGCATCCAGTCTGACCCCTTGCTCAGGGCAGGATCATGCCATGCCATACACATGCCTATCTAGCCTATTCCAAACAAAACTTTATGAACAATCTTTTTGTGCAACTACCAGGGTTGTGGGAGTCGAGAAGGACCTTTTCCAACAATTGCTTTTTTGGAATGAGACAGTGGTTCTCCAAAGGGAAAATATAATATGGGATATAGTTAAAGACTGCATCAGTGTATATATCCGAGGTCAAAGGTTTGCTCAGGCCCGTTGAGCTAGCATGGGTGAGGCATGCCGGTTGCAGTAGCCAATAGCACACAAGGGAGCAATGTGGCTAGAATTGTGTTCAACCACTTCTGTGTCTCTAGCATGAATGAGTAGGTACCATTTACAAGTGGGGGTAGTCTGCAGCATGAATCCAATGCAAGGCTTCAAACTCCAGCCCTAAAAGGAAATGTAACCACTCTGCCACCATAACCTTGACATACATATGCATAGATACCTATAGCCTGGGCATTGGTGGGGCAGTGATAAAACAAGGTTTCATGGTCAACCTCAATGCTAGCATTCCCTAGTGTTGGAGTGCTTGGCCTTGCAACCTTAACATCCTTGTAATGTTGTGTTCTTGGGTGTAATTTATATATACAATAACTTCCCCACAATTCAGAGAACTTAGGAGCTAACACCTTTATTAAGGCAACCAGCCTTGATTTGATTGCTTCTGCTAGAGTGTGAGCTTTTTACGATTCTTGTCCTTCTGAGCAATTAAATAGCAGGGTCCCCTAATCTCTGAAGTGATACAAAAAATAAATAGAATGGCACAGGATGCTTCGATGGGATCATGAGGATTATTTATTGCTTTTAATAAATCTGGGTTCCCTTGTTCTGATGGTTTGTGCTTGCAGTAGCGTAAGATAGAGTAATTCTGTTGAAGTCAATGGAATGACCTGTTGTAAAACAGGTGTGAGCTAAAAATTAGACCCCCTACGGCTCTTGGTACTCTTGCCTTAGGGAAGAAAATGCTTACACAATTGCTTTGGGAGAATGCAAAGTCTGTGGTTTACTAGCTGGCAGAAAAACCTGTGAAAGTTAGATGGGGAAGGGCTGTGGTACAAACATGCACTCACACCCGTGTTAGGCCTATCTGATAAGCCTAAAGCAGATAGGAGCACCTGCTCTTGCTGTAGCTCTCCCTGTTCCAACCCTGCACAGAAACATTGGCACGACGCAGGGCAGGTGGAACTGTACAGCCAAAGCCGGTGAAAAGAAATAGCCAAAGCTGGAAACTCTCCTCAGCAGCCTGACTGTTTTTCATTGCCTTCTGAAGCAATTAATATACTGTACAGGGAAATTAGACACCTAACCCAGGGTTTGGGATTTTACTTCATGGATTTTATAGTTTTCATAGACATTAGGGTCTGGAAGGGACCTCATGAGATCATTGAGTCCAGCTCCCCTGCCATAGGCAGGAAGTCTCCTGGAGTCAAATGATCCCAGCAGGATATGCATCCAAACACCTTTTGAATGAGTCCAGAGTAGGTGCTTGCACCACCTCTGTGGGGAGTCAGTTTTAGACCTTGGATACTCAGACTGCAACGAATTTTTTTCTTATGTCCAGTCTAAATCATCCTTGGCCATTAGACCTTGTCATCCCTTGGGGACCCCTGGGGGACAGACCTTCTCCCAGATCCTGATGCATCCCCCTTATGTATTTATAGGCTGCCACCAATTTCCCCCTGAGCCTTCTCTTCTCCAGGCTGAAGAATCCCATGTCCCTCAGCCTCTCTTTGTAATGCATGTTCTCTTGGCCTTTGATCATGAGGGTGGCTCTCTTTTGGACTCTCTCAAGCTTATCCATGTCCCTCCTGACGTGGGGTCCCAAAACTGGATGCAGTACTCCAGCTGCGGCCTCACGAAGGCTGAATAAAGTGGGAGGAAGACATTCCTGGTTTTGCTTGAGATGCATCAGTGGATGCATACCAGAGTTTGGTTTGCTTTGCCAGCTACAGCATCACATTGGTGGTTCATGTTCATCTTGTGGTCAATCAAGACCCCGAAGTCTCTTTTGGTCATGGTGCTAGCGAGAGCAGCACTGCTGAGCCTATAAATATGATGCTGGTTTTCCACCCAAAGTGGAGCACCCTGCACTTATCTACATTAAAAGTCATCAGGTTTTGGTCCACCCATCTTGCAAGTCTGTTTAGGTCAGCCTGTATCCATAGCCTATCCTCCAGCGTGACCACCTACCCCCATAGTTTAGGGTCATCCATGAACTTTGTCAGTCCACATCCGACACCCGAATCCAGGTGATTTATGAAGATGTTGAAGAGTATTGGCCTGAGTACTGAGCCCTGAGGGACACCACTAGTCACCTTGTGCCAAGTTGATTTGCTCCCAGCAACTAATACTCTTTGGGTCTGACCCTGGAGACAGTTCCCCAGAGGGGAGGTGAGCCCAGCAGTTTTCAAGCGGATTTAGACTGTCAAGGTGACTGAGCAAGAGGGGGAAACCACAAAGGAAGGAAGAAGCTGGACTCTGGACAGGGGGACTCCAGAAAAAAACTGTGATACAATCTGCTTTTATATAGACTTAAAGGCATGGAGGCTTTCTAAAAAAATTCAGCTAATTACAAATTTTATCTAGTTCTTTTCAGACTGGATTCAGTGACCGGACTGAAACAATGCAAAGGTAGAGGCTTCGCAAGAGGGTTTATAGAAAACATCCTGGCTGTAATGTTCATGTAATGATGATCACTGTAGAAGGCACCTTTTTCTTCCTGTTGGGCATCTCTCACTTCTGGTTAAGCTGGTGTTATCTTTACCCAGGTGATCTAGACAGGAGTTATATTGGGGCAGGCAAAATATGGCCCATAAAGTGAGAGTTATCTTATATCTTGTTCAATCAGCTGTGCAACAAACTGAGCTTACAGGGCATGTGGCCTATGGGAGTAATATTGTTGCCCCTTACTCCAAGTGCTTAGCTCATAACAGATGTGCAGAATCCTGAAAGGGTCCAGAGAAGGGCCGCACAAATTATTAGGGGCCTGGAGGACAAACCTGATGAGGAAAGACTAAAGGATCTGGGTCTGTTCAGCTTGGGGAAGAGAAGACTGAGGGGGGACTTGATGGCCATCTGCAAGTACGGAAAGGGTGAATATCAGGAGCTGGGAGAAAAAAATCTGTTCACGATGGCACCCCACGGGAGGACAAAGAGTCATGGCCATAAACTGTTAAAGGATGGTTTCAGGTTGGATGTTATTCTCCATTGGTGATAACACTTGCCTAGAATTGTAATGCGTCTCTCTTCTTGGTTCAGCCTCATATAAAATAAGGATTCCCTCACCCCAGTCCACAAAGCAAAAAAAGCTATGGCTTTTTTTAACTGACTTCATTTCTTTTAACACATGCTACGTCCCTGCTTTCAGTTTGGAAAGGAGAATTATAGACGGCATTTACTCCCTGCAACTTGTTTCTTTCAGGCTGAATAGCTTTATTAACCACAAGGCCTCTGAAAGCCGTGCTGCAAGCTCCCTTTCCTACTTAAAAGGTACCTGCCTCAGCTCTTAAAACCCATCCACTGAAAGGTTTATATGAAGATGTGTGGCTATGATTTCAGTCAAGTTTAATGGAGTTTAAAATACAACTGTACCAACATCAGGTTGTGGATCTGTGAATTCCCTGCTCTGGGCTTTCTGGTAAATGTGTCTAGGCAGAAATATCTGCAGTCTTCTCCCTTGTCGTGAGCTTAAATCACAGCCAGAGTAAAAGGGCCATGAACATGGGCCTGAGGAAGAGAACTTAGTTTTCCTCCCTACCTGTCCCTTGCAGCTGGAGGGCCATCGTTGCCGTTACTTTGTAATACAAATCCTAAACAAAGAGAGGAAAGAAGGTCCCATACTTAGGATATTATCCAGGATTTGGGAGTATCTGTGCCACTGGGTTAAAAAAGACCCAGTGGCCCAATGACCACTTCAAGCGCTGAAATCTGAAATTAGAGCCCCAACTCAGCAGCTGCCTAAGCCTGGAGGTAGGAAAAATACATTGGTGTCTCAGTTGCAAAATGACTTAGGCCCTTGAAGTTTTGCTAGTCCTTCCCGTATCCACATAATGATGGAAGATGGTGGTCTTGATCATGCCTATCAGCTCTACCCAAAATGAAGGATATTGGTGATGGGTCTTCCCAGCCCTCATATCGAAAGAGAAAGCTAGAGCATTCAATGGGAGTTGGAGATGAGATTCAATTCCATCCTTTCCTGAAGAGATTTGAACCTACACGGCCTGCCTCCAAAAGACACTGGGCTATACTGGGTATGTGCGCACTTATGGAATGTGTGTCTTGTTGGAACTGTTGTAATTGTCTTGTAATAATTAAATATTTATTGGGCAAAAGAGGGAGGGAGCAAGTTCACAAGAGTCACCATGGCGCTACAGCTTAGTGCCTAGGGCACTTACTTGAGAAGGGAGAGTACTGGGTTCCAGAAAATCCAAAAATATTTCCATGGACCAGGTGTTCCCCCTCGAGGGTGAGTGCTGTAATCACTAGGCCGGAGAGTCTCACATTTCCTCTTACCATTTCTCACCTTTCTTTTATTTTCTTCCACATGCATCTTTTTTTCTTTTTCAACCTTACACTCCATTCCACTATTCATCTGGTGCATCGACTTTCTGTCTGTGGCTCACAAATATCAAGGGAACAGTGAGTTTCAATAATATTTCATTAAAAATATGGCGACAATAGTTGTCCTCATGGTGCCAATATTTTTGCCGATTGACAACTAAACATCACCAGTGGGACAATGAGGATCTGTAGACATGAAAGTACACAAATACCACAACTGGCAGCTCAGCTGCAGACAAATGGTGTTCAGGTGAGAATCCATGACTCTCTGTTCCGAAAAATGCAGACTTTTGCACACTCAAGCTCAAAGAGAATATCCGTTGGCTGGTGGCAGTGTTCCCTCTATTGTACCAAGTAGACTGGAAGTGTACAAGAACAATTGGAAATGGCAATTAGCTTATAAAGTTACCTGATCCAATTTTCTAGTCAAAGCAGTGTTGCTTCATATAACTTATTGTCCGATGGCTTCTTATCTTCAGCTTTCTTTACATTAGGTGACAGGAGTTTTCTTTGTATAAATGTTATCTGGTCTAACCATCTCACAAGGATATTTGGGGGGGGTATGCTGTTTTGGGGGGTTTGTTTCTTTGTTTTAACATCCTACAAAGCTGAAATTTTATACCTCTTTGAAATGTTTCATATTAAAATTTGCTTTGGGGAAAATGCCTGCTCACCCCACTGCCCCCCCTTTATAAAGCAAACTGCACCTCGTCATTAAAAACTTTCCTTTTTATTATGTATCTTTTCAAGTAATTCATCAAAAACAAAATTTCTGAAACATTGGGCACTTTTACACATGCTCTCATGCATTCTGGTTGGGACAGGTTGGAGCAGACTCTATTAATCCACTGCCGGACTGGGTCCACACTACCTCCAGCTGGCCTCTTTGTACCTGGCTCAGTCTCATACTCCTGGGGCTGTTCCCTTTGTGCTGGGGTCAGGCCCCACGCCACCTCTGCTTGGCCCTGTGCTGCCAGATCAGGCTGTGTACCACCTCAGCCAGCCCTCTGTATAACTGGATAGGGCCCATGCTGCCTGTGCTTGGTCCTGCACTGCCAAATCGGGTCCTATGCCACCTCAGCCAGTCCCTTTGTGCCCAGATCAAGACCCACACTACTGTTTGGGTCCTGCACTTTCTCTGATGCCCCAATCCAGTGCACCAAGCTATGCTGTCCAACTCACAGGATTCCCCATGGGTCCATAAATTTGGCAGTAGAAGAGTGGCAATTAACACTGGCACTGCTTCCCAGTTTCAGACCAGTAGGGAGCTTGTGCCCAGATGACATAGCGCCATGGACCTGGGCTTGAGCACCTGGGGGTTAATCAACTTCTCATTGTGGGGAATCTTCCTAAGGTCATCTGGAGCAGGACTGACTTCAACAGACAGGGGAGCTATTACATACAAACCTGACTTCAATACTAGGACCTTGTCTTCCAGTGCTGGGTCCTTTAGTAGATGCGGTTCTGATATTTAGTATGGGCTGCAACTCTCTCTACCCTAATTTAATCATTTCCTTTGTAAAATAGCAGTAGCTTCATGAGATTTGAGAGACGTGTTTGGACTGCGTTGACCATGGCGTATGTTTTCAGAGATAGGGCTTAATTTAATTTTATCTTATTGTTAAGCAGCAAATTGACCCAGATCCTCAGCTGGCTTGAGCTGAAGTAATTCCTTTGAAGTCAGCCATTCATGCTGCTAAGAATCTGGATCTCTGAGTTTATGCCCCCTCCCCTGAACCGTCTGTCCCCATCCCCATCCCCGTCCCCCCCTAACTTGGTCTCTGGAAGTGACATAAAAATGTGGCATTTAATTCTTAAATACATATACATATACAGATACACACACACAAATTAACGTCCCTTTGTGAAGATTCCAAACAGATGGGGAAAAGGTCAAGGATTCTTTGTTGCTAAGTGTGTTTCTATGACAACTGCAATGTGTATATTATCAGTGAGCAATCATTTGTGCCAGCTGCTGGATCATTAAAGGGGCAGTATCTCTTCAGAGCAGGATGGAAGCATGGTTGGTGGTTTATTTAGGCTTTTAAACCAAGGTTTGACAGGATTGGTAACTGCCTCTTGAACATGATGTATCAACATCTGCGTGCTATTCACACTTGGAGAACACTAAAACTTCACTGGACATCCATACATCTGGACCATGTAACCGATACCCAGAAGAATGCAGTGGGAGAGGCAAAGTGATTTGGTAGAGTAAGAGACTTCGAGGCGGAGGCTTGATCATGTTTTGAATTGTACACAGGCCAACCCATGGGGAGTTTCCATGAAGTCAATGAGCCTTGGTGTTGGTGTTTGTTTTTGCAGAACTAGAGTCCTTGTCTCTATTCCCAGCTTTGCCATAGACTCCCTATGAATCCTCGGCTAAGTCCATTAACCTCCATTTGTTCCTTTTCTGCCCAACAGGGATAACAATAGCAACACATGGATTTATGAACATAACAATTGGGGATGTATCCTCTGACATCCCTAAACCAGTGATGGGGGATGCTAGGGAGGGTATGAAAGGGGATGCAGTATTAGACATGCCCTGTACATATAGACTGAAAGGAGACCTAGGTGGCACAGACAGAAGTGCAGCTCCTGTGTAACTGAGAACACTTGGTAGGAAGTGCTCAGATTTATAATAATTGCTGGACCAAACACAAGTTCACTTTTGGTTCCAGAGAGCAGGGGAATCTAGCTGCAGGCTGGGAACCTGCATCCAGTTTCCCCCAGCAATGATCCCTCCTCCCTGCCAAAGTCTGAGCTGTTTTCAGAATGGGAGGGGGGGAAGGGAGCAGAGGAGGCTTATTCTAGGGGTTCCCCAGCTGATGCTGGAGGGTGGGGTGGGTAAATTGGAGACCCCCACCTCAGGGAGGCTCCAATACCCCCACCCCACCCTCCAGCAGGGGCTGAAAACCCCCCAGACTAAATGAGCTCCGTTCCCTTTCCCCTCCCCCCCAAATCCCTCCTCCCGTTCTGAAAGCAGCTCAGAGGCTGGCAGGCAGTGCAGACAGAAGTTACAGAACAGGTTCTGTTTAGAAATGTCTTCCTCTGACCCCTCATGCAATGAGGGTTTAGATTTTTGCCCCATCAGCCATTTTTGAAGCAGGCTGCAGCTGTGCACTGTGTTTGGTCATGGCTGTTAACGAGTTTTTTGTGGCTGTATCGGGCAAAAATTGTCACTTCTGTCTGCTCCCAGGTCTTATTGTCCCAGGCTTTGACTCTCATTAAAACCCCCTTGGGAGGGTTGTTTAGGCATGCACCTTGAATGGCAATTAAGTCAAATTAGCTGTATTGTCCAAGAGTCGCGTGTTAATTTAGTGTGGATACTTCACAGGTGCTTAATGTAGGACAATGGCATTGTCCATGTGTAGAATCCCAGAAGTCTTGGTGTTTGTTTTTGTGGAAATGGGGCTCTTGATCCTATTCCCAGCTTTGCCATAGGCTCCACGGGTGCCTATGCATGTACTCTGACATCTCCTAATTAGAATGTGTCAGAGCAGAATTGATTAACATGTCTAATTGGATAAATTGAATGGGAACACTCCAGTGTACTGCAGCGTCACGTGCACTCAGTGTCCTGCATTTAAAAATGATGGCAGGGGCATTTTAAGCAAAACTCATCAAATGAGCTTTAGTTAAAGTGCCCCTGCAGCCATTTTGAAGTATGGGACCCTGAATACACATGACACTGCAGTGTTTTAATTCGAGTGGCTGTCCGGGAGCTGCTGTAATTAAAATGCACCCCGAACACCACCCTGAAGCACGTGTCTAGACATCCCTTGTGAATCCTTGGCCAAGTCGAAGGTTTTGTCTATGGAAAATTCTGATGTCTGTGTAGCAAAACCCCCAGTTTTTCTTTTTTTATTTATTTTAAAATGCATTCCCTCCCCTTCCCCAACCATTTCTGACTTTTTCTCTCCCTCTATTCCCTATAGATAAGTATAAGTAAGCTAAGATGTAGGATAAGCTTTAACATTACTTTAGGTAGTAAGTTTTATTTTTCTCTCCCCTCTTTGCAAATAAGTTCCCTTTTATTTTGATATTGATACTGACTGCTTTATAAGTGATAATTATTATGTTTGTACTGCTTTTATATTGTGCGATTACTGTTTTAGGCCTATATACATAAGTTAGCGTAAGTCATGTCAAGTTTCCATTTTGTATGTCAAGCCTCTATCTTGTGTCCTCTGCCCGGGCATCCCCTGTGTTGCAACTGTATGATTCATGTATGCCTCCCATGTAAATTGGTTCCTGGATGAATGAGAATGATTGGGAATGATTGAAATACCACATCCTCTGTAAGAACACCTGGAGCCCTCTGGAACAGGACTGACATTGCCTGGACAGGCCCTCCCCAAAGGAGATGAGGTAGTCTGCCCCATAAAAAGGGGAGTGAAGACTGACTCCTTGTGATGCCTTCTCCATCTGAACCAGAACCATGCCACACCACCTATCCACCCAGAGGCCCTGCTGGCAACCCCCCCACTCTGGACAACACCTACTAGACAAAGACCCCTTTCCAGTCTGGATACGTAGCTATCACCCCCCACCCTCTCTTCAACCAAGGACTTGGACTCTGCTTCTCTTCCCCACCTGGACTCCAGCCCTTCCACTGAGTCTCTTTCTCCTCCTGCCCTTGTGCGTGTGTGTGTGTGTGTTTGAACCAATAACTTCATGGGGCTGTGTAGTGTGTTGTCTGTGTAATAAAACTGTTATTTGGACCCCTAAGTTGGGTTTTGCTTTACTGTGGCTTGGCCCTGCTCCAATCTCTGCTCCTCTAATTTCTGACTCATTTCTCCCTCTCCTGCTTCTGGCTCACCGCCACCTCCAACACCCATCCTGAGCTCCTCTCTGCCTCCAACCTCCTGTTTCTTTGCCACTGTCTTATCCCCACTGCCTTTTCCTTTTCCCCTGTGCAACCAGGTTTCTGCCTTAGTTTCTTTCCTGGCTGTCTCCTCCTTGCCACCACTTATCTGCCCCCTCCCAATATCTCAGCTGTCTGCCTCAGTTTCCAGCTCCAGTCTACCTTAAGTAAACCCAATAAACCCAAACCTCAGTTCCTGAGCCAGCTTCTCTCTAATCAACTGGTTCTAATCCTGGTTCTGGCAACTTTCACTCCCTACACTTTAACTCTCTTTAACTTCCCCCAAGTATCCCAGGTACCCCAAGCACACTAAGACACACTGTACCATCCAAGTTAGGAACTTACCTGTGTGTATGTGTAGGTGGATTGTATGTGTGTGAACTGGTGAGTGTGTGTATATATATATATATATATATATACAAATGAATTAGTGATCTGTGTCTAACTTTTGGGGTGTATAGTGTATGTGCTTGAATTGGTGATAGGTATGCATGTGCCTAGGTTGGTTTGGATGTGTATGTGCCTGAGCTGGTAGTGTGTGTGTGTATGCACCTAATTGATTTGTGTGTTTGTATATGTGCAATTGTGTCACATCCTCCTGTCTAACAGCTCAATATTGAGATCCTGAGAGTTGGCCTGACCCTACAGGGCAACATCTGCTTTTAGCCATATGATCCTTCTAAAAAAATTACATTTTGCCAGCGTCAGAGACAGGATCCTGGGCTAGGACGATTGATCTGACCCAGTATGGCACTTTCTATGTACTTATAAAAGATGTTAAGAGCCTCATTTGAAAGGTAAAGCATAAAGTAAAATGACTGCAGCAAATTACTTTTCTCTTTGCATCCTGACCTGAAGGGACAGAGCTGCATCCCAGAGTCAGAGCTTCCCTGACTCTAACAGGAGGATCTGCTCCAAGTTACACAGATCCCAAATCAGAGAGGAATTAATTGTCCTACTCCTATCATTTACTTTATCTTGTTTTAGACATGTTAATAGGAAGAGAAAACTAGAAAGCAAATGAGTGCAAATATACATTGCCAGTGATACTGATGGCAAAGCACTGGGGCTCAGTAAAACACAACTGCACATTATTTCAGTGCTATCAATTCTATGTATAAAAAATGACCATATCTTCTCAACGTCACCTTGCGTGTCATTCAGTCATTTTTTGTTGCGTATGTTTGCCAGCTTGTCCTGGCACTGCACAGCGTGAGACTCTGACTTCTAGTATGATCTCCTGTTGACTTCTGGCTGTTTGCATTGGCACCCCTTTAAAAAGGATGAGGGGGGAGGGGGGTGTTTCTGCCTGAATAAATATCATTGTGGGGGAAAAAAAGCAAAATCTATTAATTGAAGAAAAGCCAGTCCTTAAGGAAGGTTGTGTGTATTGGGACATAGTTAATCCCTGTGAGTTGACTTCTTCTCTTTGAAATTTGTCAGGAATTAATTTTTTCTTCAACATTGTGCAGCTTTTAGCAGATTTGCCTTAAAGAAGCCACTCTTCATGTGCAAACCCATTACTCTTAATGGTCAAAATGAAAGAGTGACAGATGGGGAAGCATTATACATGGGGAACAGAAGGCGGCTCAGAACGACAGTCTCCCAGAAATGTCAGTTTAGTAAGAAGCTGTAAAAAGACTACTTCCAAGAGGAGACAGAGCGGTTATTGTGCTCGAATCGCTTTGTTTGGACTAGCACTCGTGAATCAGCAAAGTGGAAGCCATGCCAAACAATGGCACAAGGCTGACTAACAGCTTGTTTGCTTACCCTTTCCCTTCTGCATGGATTGTCTGAGGGTTTTCTTTGTTCTGGCTACTGAAAGGGGAAAAAAAGACACTCAACAGCCCTGACTGCTGGAAGGTTTCCATTCTGCCTTAGGCTATTGCCCATATACTGCTAGACTCAGCCCAAAGTGTTCTCCATTAATTCAAGCCAGACTTGCTCTTCTCCTACCCCCAACTATGCTTCACCTCCCCGTCCATCTGTATCTTGTTTCATGAGTGCAGTATTTCTAGAAAGTTTTTGTTTTTTTTTTTACTGCTTGGCTCCAATAATAGGCAGCAGAGAAAGGGATTGGGGTGCAAATGGGCTGAGCGTCAGGAACAGCAAGTGGTGGGATTGATGTGGTGATGAACTTCTGGACTTCTCTCGGTGTCTTCAGTTCCATGCATACCACAAGGAAAGATAACGGTGGCTTGAACTTGAAGTTCAGGAAGAGCTGAAATCAGACTCAGGGGTTGAGCACAGAGGTTTTCAGTGTAGATGGTTGTGCGACTGGGTTTCTGAGCACTCATAAGGTCAAGCCTAAGTATTGTTTCAGTGTAGACAGCCTTGATGCTGTTTGAACATATGGAGTGATAATGGACTATGCTATTTAGGTTGGGTTTTTTTTCCCCTTTGAGAACTATGGATAGTCAGTCTTTATTATTGACTTGAATGTGAATGCTTAGTGCACATAAGAAGAAAAACATGGAAAGCTGTGAAGATTGAATATCCTTCTCCATTGTGGCCAGCATCAATGCAAGCTTCTCTATATTGCCCTGCATACAGATCTCTGGAGAACACTATTGAAGTGAATGCAGACTCCTGGGCCTTGCACAGTCTTCTGCCTGTTAGAGCTAACTGTGTTGGTGGTTTTAAAGGCCTGGATCCTTGTCCACGTGTGAGAAGCTAAGCCGTGATGCTAGACTAACTCATACAGGATAGTAGACGGCAATCAATCGGACAGTAACAGCTTCCCATCATTTGCAAAAAGCCTGTATTAAAGTTGCACCTAAATCCTTAAATCCTAAAGTTGCACCTAAATCCTTTAATTAAAGCTGCACCTAAATCCTTAAATTTCACCGCTGTCAGCAGTACCCCGTTCTCTAGGCTCAGCAGGTCTCTGATTCAGAAAAGCACTTATACATGTGCTCGAATCCCATTGATTGTGATGGGAGTCAAGCATGCCCTTAAGTGGCTTCCTGACTAAAGATGTTTTCCTGAAAAAGGGTGCAAGTTTCTAATTAAGCAATCACTAATTAGCAGTCACTAACTGATTTCAGCTGTTGATTATTGGAAATGGTTTCCCACGGAAACTTAGTTGGAGGAGCTCAAATTCCTTATTATTCCCTGTACAGAAAAATCACCACTCTAAGGTGGCAAAATAAAGAATAAATCCCAGAAGTAATATTACAGGCAAAGCTGGTAGCGCTATTTATTTTTAATATTGTCTGATACAGCTCATTATTTTCCATTGCTTATAACTTTGCCAAACTTTAACTACAAGGGCTGAAATTTACCCTGCCTGATGGCTCTCTTAAGAGACTTAATTTTGGGGAGGCCCAAGGTGGAAATGTCAGCCTTTTCTAAGAATGAAAGCAGGGAAAATTGAATTTTTGCCCTTTTAAAAATTATTCTGGCATCTTTCCTTTGAGAACCTAAAGGCAAGGTTGGATTTGAGCCAACTTTGTTAAGAAGGAATACTTTTTTCCTACAACTTGAGATAAATCTGTAAATGTAAGCATTAATACATAGGAACTATCACCTCAGTCCTCCAAAGAAGAGAATGTGGTAGTTTGGGTTGTTTTATTGACCTGAATAAAAAAGGTTCCAACAATGGACTTTTAACTTTGATCATCACTGTTTTCCTTAGAAGACGATAGAAATATTCCTGAATAACTGGCTAGAATCCGAGTACTTACAGATCATCAGAACCCTTCATAATCGAACCCCAAACTTGTTTCTCTGATCAATTCTGCTTCACACTTTACATTCAGCCCAGATTAGAGACAGTTTGTATTCAGTCCTCCTGTGTTAAGTGTGACGGTGGAAACGTATATTAGAAGAAATGATTTCCAGTGGTAAAAACATTGCTAGAATACAACAGTGGCACTAAATCATAAATATTCCATAGGCTTACCTGATGTTAATCTGCCCTCCTTGCCATCCAATTGTCAGTACAGTGGGCTTTCCATTAATTGCTATTTAAATATCTTAAGTATGTTACAGAGACAATTGATTTTAAAAGCTTCAGCATCTTTTGGCTTTCCACACGCAATAAGAACTAATGATTTCTCAAGTGTTGGTGCCTTCAGACTTGCATGGTTTAATGGGATGCATGCTACATAATGTTCGGTGGGCTTAGTAAATTCACAAGGAAGGGTTATTATTACTCCGCAGCTCTGATGACACAGTCATCAAGAAAATGCAAACTGGACTCTTTATCTTGACAACATAGGGTGCTCTTCTCCCAGTCTAATCAAAGGTAATATGTTTACTGACTTCAATGGGAGCAGAGTTGGCCCAACTTTAAGCCCATTTTAGGAGCAGGGGGAACCCTTTAAAAAACATATGCCAAATTTCTTGTTTTTCAAGGAGATTTTCTTTTTGCCATTTTTTTTTTTTTTGGCTGTCCGGGTATGCAGAACAAAAAAGCTGGAGGTGCACAGAAATGACTGAATATTGGGTCTCTATGAGCATGTATACACATGAATTTATGCATGCCTAAACTTAATGCACCTTAAGCGAGGGCACATAAAGGTGATTTAGGCACATGTCTACACGTGCACTCCTTAAGGTGCCTTAACACAGCTCACTGGACAAACGCATTTGGATCAGCAGGGCCAAGCAGATAGCCAAGCCCCCACACATATTGTGCCCAGCTTGTCTGGGTTGAGCCACCTTTCCCATGGGGGGTTTGGAGCACATGAAAGCAGGACCCATGGTCCTGAGGCCTGTGTAGGGGTCTCACAGGGCCTAGAAACTGAGGGCACAAAGGTGTGACTGCCCCCTGGGCAGCAGGCTCCAAGCTAGAGGGTAAAGCTGGAGTAAATTGGGATGCGGCCAGGGGAGATACAGAGCAGAGGAGGGCCCCCTACCTGAAGTCCCTTTGCTCTTAAGGCAACTTCCCCATCGATTTATTACATGAAGGCATGGCAGACAAGACTACAAAGGGGAGAGACTGAGATGACAACGGACATTAATGGGTAAAGGCCCATTAAGGCATTTGCACTGTGCTGGCACCAGTACAGATGCTTTACACCTAGCTCCTGGAGTAACGTGATTTACTTGGTTTAAAGAAAATATTTTTTTTTCATACTTTAAAGGTTCAAGAAACAAAAAGCAAAGGAAATGTGCCAACTGGTTAACAGAGACTGTGAGGAGCATTGGACAAACTCTAACTTAGCTTCATTGCCTCATTTTCAGGAGCTGGTCCATGTAAAGTGGGGGTGAGTGAATGGGGTGTGCTGCATGGTGGCCCTGCTGGGCACAACACAAAGGTGCAGTAGACAGGTTCTTTGTGAACAGTGTGTGAGTGGCACCTACTACCATTACGCTTTGGGACAGAGGAAGAAAGCATTGCAACAGAACATGGAAGCCTTAAATCATAGGGCCTTACATGCTTGCTATTGTGCACATAGTAAGAGATGCTTTCTATCCCCAGATAGCTTGATACCTAAATAGACAAGACAGATATAAATGCTGGGAGAAAATATGGCATTATTTTCAGTTTTATAGATGGGAAACAGAGGCACACAGAGATTAGGTGGTTTGTCTGCAACCAAATAAAGCGTCTAGCATGTGATTTGGGCCCAGGAGAATGAGTCTGAGCGTACAGGGTCACTCTTGTCTCTAGATCACCAGACTGGCATGGCTTCTGGCCGCTCCCAAAAGCCTCAGGCCACCACCGAAGCTTTGGGGTCACCAGTCATTTAATTATCTCTAGGACATAGATTGTAGGGTCTTCTCCAACTAGGACATGCAGGGTATGTTGGTTTTGAGATAAGATTAAGGTTAATTGCTTTCAGATTGTCCATGGCTAATTCCCAGTGTGATGTTAAGTCTGGGGAAATGATAAACATGCCAGTGTGCCGAGCTTCATCAGCTACCCCTCAGTCAGCCCTTTCCACCATTGCTCTGACATGGCTGCATTGCAAGTGTCTCTCTGTTTCTCCATGGTGTGGCTACAGGTCATTCTCCTGGGCTGTTTAGCACTGCCAAGAGACAGTAGATTCGATGGAGGAACAGGTTATCAAATCCCATCTCAGTTCAGCACATTACTAAATAATTCCTATTTCTTTCATCACACCCTGGAACTTTAATAGAGTCGTTCAGCAAATAAAAACTGCAGCTATACAGTGTATTTATTTCTGTTGACTACTCACCGTTGCTGTTAGCCACAAGAAAGGGTTTGGGTCAGTTATGTCTATAATAAATGCTGCCAAGCAGAAAGGATTCTCTGCTTAACAACAGTTCTGCCCAAAATGTTAAAAGCTTATTCACTGTCATGTGTCAAACCTTGAAAATAATTGGCATTTAAAGGGAGAAGGCCATGCAACAGTGGTTGCCTGGGTGACTCTGGAGTCAAGAATGGCCATTTCAGTGGTGTTTCAATGCCCTTTTTTTTCAGACAGACTATAATAGCCACGTATGTCCACTGCTCCAATAAGCGAAACCATTGTTCTCATGGACTTGTTGCCAAGGCATTCCCAAAGCAGGAAACATTTTGGCTTTGCAGTGCTACATGACTAAAATTTCAACATGTTTCTTCCCCAGGATGTGACACAGATATCATGAAAAAAGAAACACTCAATACATCCCAAATCCCAGACACTGGAGATTAGGTCAGTCCCTCCCTCTGCCCATGCAGGTTTGTTTCCTTCAGTATTTTTTGTGGCATCTTCTTCAGTCTAGATCTAAAAGGCAGAAGCCTTGGGATTTCCACTTCTTCTCTAGGGAAAATGATTGCACAGTCCAGGAGATCTGATTGTTGGGAAGCTTGCTGGATGTATCCTTTTCTCACGTGGTTGTTTTAGACAGTGAAAGAAAAGGAAGGAAGGAAAGGTTCCTCCTTCACGTGTCTTAATCATACCTCCTCAGCATCCCCAAATAGTCAGACCAGATTCACAGGTGGATTTGATGCACACATACTTCTACCATGCTCCGTGCATTCGTTACGCATTTTAGATCCCCGCATCTTCCTCTCAGTCTTCTGTCTCCACCGTTCCCTCCAGCCTCCGATTCCTAATACAATACCTTGTATTTTGGTATGAACTTTTATTTCTACCCCGGAGAACTTTTACTATGTTTTTTCCAAATGCCTAATGGAGGGTGTTTGTGCCTGAAAGCTTGCAATTAAAGATTTTTATGGTTTTTTTTGCAAAAAATCTATTTGGTTTAATAAAAGATACCACCTCTAGCACGAGTCCTGATTTCTTTTACCTTTGACTACAGCATTCAGATGCATAGATGAAAGTAGGAGACTGTGTCCTGATACTTTCCAGCTCTTTGGCAAATAAGTTGTAAATTAGTTTCCTTTGGATTTTTCCATAAGGACAGAGCCCTTTTTATGTATCATATGCCTTTCTGTTTGTATTTATGGGTGATGCATTGCTGTAAATATGTGTGAAAAGATAAGAAAGGGCATGGATTGAGAGTAGAAGAGCAGTAAGGACAGGCTCCTATGGGCGCACGCAGAAGACGGGAGAAAACAGGAAGAACCACAAAATGAGAGGCTGGAGTACTGGGAAGAGACACTGGATAGAGGCACTACTGTGAATGTGCAGAGGGAGAAAGATATTTCAAAACGGAGTACTGCTCTCAATATTTTTCCAAGAAGAGATCATTAAAGCCTTTGCAACTAATTATTTCAATGGAGGTGAGACACCACACTGAAAGGGAGCTTAAGGCAATACCATAGTTGTAAATGAGAATTCAGTGAGCTGCAAGGGGGTAGGGATAATAAGTATGAGAGAAGTGTATTTTATTCATATTTTTGGTAAGATGGTGGATATCAGAGTGTCATTTCACTTGATAAGAAGGGAAAGGAATGAAAGTAAGAAATAGAAGAGAAGGTTGTTCCTGTCGCCAAATCCAAGATGTGGGAAGAATGGGGGTTGCTATGTCCAATGAAAGGCAAGACATCTTCATCCTGGGAGTGGAAGAATGGTGGAAAACACTTCTGTGTCAAAAACTTATAGACGTGACATAAGCTAAACCTGGTTTCACCCACTAAAATGAAGTGCCTGAAGGTATAGGGCAAAAAAAATCAGCCCGATTTGCAAAAAGGAAGGTGCAACTATAAAGAGAGGGAAACACCGGAACGGGATAGCAAATGAATTCGCCTTCCCTGGAAGGTTCTTAGAGCAGGCGAAATGTGATCTTGGTTCAGTACAAAAAACTGAACGAGCTAATCTTTTGGTATCCCTTCTGGCCCTGCATGTCTTTGGGTTTTCATCATTCTCACGGGGAAGGTAGAAGCCTAGTTTTGCTCAGTTTTATGGTGGCTTTTAAGCAGCACTTATTTGATGACTTGCAAGCAGCCTTGGGAATATACAGTAAAATCCTTAAGACCTCGCTCAGACCCAGCATTAGCACTGGATCTCAGTGTTATGCCATGACCCTTTGGCACAATTGAGAAGGAAACAGCATCAAATAGCTACTTCATCTCCCATCATTGCCAACATCACTTGCCACAAGTAATTGAGACCGGATGAAGTAATTGGCTGAATTAAACAAAAGCAAACGTGTTGAAACCAACTGCAGTCACCCTAAATCCAGTAAGGAAACAAGTTTTAAATTTGCCCTGCCCTCATACTGATGAGCACATTTTTCACATCTCTTAGCGTCCATTTACAGAGTAATTGCTACTGTCGAATTTCCATCCGACTGTGCCAGGTGAGAGAGTTCAATGATTAAATCACACTGCTGCTCTCAATTTGAAAGGCCTGTGCAAGAGCAAATGCACTGTTTTTAATTTCTACTGATACTTCACCTACTGGGCCCCTTCCCTATCTGCATGTCTGTGGGCATATAGGTAGAGAGTATAGTTTGCTCCTACATTTTCCTATCTGAGGTTGACAAGTCTTGCAGTGAATAGGTGGCTTAGCATATGGAAACTCCGGCTTATTTTTCTATACGTTTCCACAGATGGGGGAAAACAATGTTAGGGAAAATAGAAAGTCTGCTGCCCCTGTAAGTATGTCTTCTTGTTGCTTGATAGTTTGAACTTCTTGTGTTCAGCAAGCACCAGCAGGTATACAACTAGTGATTGCTTGTGTGCTCATCCTCCTTCCCCTGACTTTCCACCCTTGGGTTACTAAACTTGTATATTTGCTCACAGTTTCATCATTGATGCAGACAGCTTGAGTTCTACGGAGCATTAATCTTGAATAGACCATGCCGTGTGCCACGCTGTCTCCCTACGACTGACCCTCTCATAACCCCTAAGTAACCTTCGAAGAGATTTTCTCTACAGACTGCGTAGCAAATCCTATTTGAGATTAACTTTTGTGGTCTCCTTCCACTCACTCTTATTTAAAGAAAGCCCAAGGTCTTTATCCCCATTCTTGGTCACAGCACTAATCATCAGCCTTTAGTTCTTTAGCTACTTCATTTTCTTTCTGCTATCTGTGGCTAGTCCACAGGAGACCTACAAAGGATTATGGGCAATGGATAGATGAGGACTTTCAGAGGGCATTGGATAGTGGTAGTCATGTGTAACTGTAATCACAAGAGCCTCCGTTCTTATTCAGTGTAGATGTGGTTGTTATAGAGACATCTAATTACTAAACTAGGAATTTAAATCCACGATGTTAGAATAATGATCTGATTTTAACAAGTAAGCAAAGAATGCTCTGTGTGCGTGTGCGTGTGTGTATGTGTGTGTGTATGTGGTACGACTGCTTGTTTAGGCTTGAACTAGCTGTATAATCCTTGACTGATAGTTTGGAGAGGAAAAATCCAGTGTGTGTTCTGCAGAAAAGTATTTATACAATGCAAGTTGAAAAGACATTTTGAAATAATATTTGCTTAGCCTAGGTATGAGAAGTGGAGACTGCAGCTGTTTGTCCAAGAAAGCAAATTCAATATCGGAACGAAACTGGGACACACAATGTATATTGGTCTAGAGAAGGGAAGCTACAGTAATCTTATAGCCATTGGGCATACCTCATAGTAAAGGCCTCAGATTTATTAACCTTCTTGGTGAGCTGCAAAACCCGTCTGTTTGATTTTTCCCTCCCTCTCCCCAACCCTTTTTTGTTCAGATGTCCACACTGAGATTGTTTGAGATAAATCAAGGAAATTTGTCTATCCTGATGTTGTGAGATTTATCATCATATAGAATGGATGCCCAGAACACTACATGGAGGCCAGGGGTGGATTTTAAAACACTAAATATATAAGTAATATGCCAGCATACCAGAAAACTACAGAGAGAATGCTTTGGGAAGCAGCTCACAAATTTACCTCTCTAATTTACAAATGAGAGAGAGAGCAGAGCAAAGGGTGGAAATTACTTTTGGCTGACTTAAGGGAAATGGCATGGGAGACTGCAGTTCTTCTCCACTGAGATGCAGGCAAGACATTGGCATATTCAGCATCCTAAATCTCCTCTGACTGCAAGGGATTGTATAAGCAAAACCAGGGAATTTTCATATATATATATATATGTGTGTGTGTGTGTGTGTGTATTTTAGAGGATTATATATTAGGTTACATTTTATTTATATATGTGTGTGTTTATAATGTAATCTAATATATAATGTAATCTAATATATATAATAGGGAGTGATTATATTATATATAGAAATTGCAATATTAGATTGTGTATATATATATAATATATATATAAATAAATCAAGGAAATTTGTCTATCCTATATATATATATTTGTCTATCATATATATATTTTTATTTATTTATTTAACAAAAAACCCATATGTAAATGGTGTGTGGTGTTTTTTTTTCCTAGTTCCTGGGAAAAAGTGAGAGAGCTAGAGTGAGAGCTCATGTGTGTGTGTGCTCATGTGTGTGTGTGTGTGGGTGTGTGTGTGTGTATGTAATAATATAAGCATCTCTCTCTCTCTCTCTCTATCTCTAAAGATAGCACATGCAAAATGGCTACCTGTGCTGTATGTCTGTGACAACGTGGGAAACTACACAGCAGTGGGTACATGGATGGCAGCATTGTCAAATGCACCCACAGTTTATGATTATTTAGACCAAGTGGTCTAGTACATGATCATTATACACAAAATGGTTTTATTTTGAAATTGCCAAGAGTTTCCAAAAAACCCTCCTGTGTGCGTACACATGTATTATATATACTTTTTTTTTAAGCTCCTGCTATATGCAACCTATTTTCCACCTTTCAGTTTTCGAGTAGACTTGGCTTCATTTTAAGGTTGGCTGTCTGTACACTATGTCTGGGATGTTTCTTCCTGAGGTAAGCTGTGTTTTATCCTTTCATATCTGGGCTCCTCTGATGCCAAGACGATAGGTTTGGCAGAAGAATCTGTGGAGAAAAAGGCTTGGATCATGCTCAAGGTTTCAAAGGGCTCCTGATCTGTGCTCTTGGAGGCCACGGCATGTGTCATCTCTATTAACAGAGGATTAAAGAGCATGGATGAGGCAGCAGGCTAAACACCCATGGTGATATAAGCACTGAACTATAGGAAGAGTCAGGCTGGAAGAGTCATTAGCCTTGATACTACTGGAAAGGAGCTACGGCCAGGCAATGAGAGAGAGATCTGCTGGGGACAGAGGGAACTGTGTAAAATTTATTCCAGATTAGTTACTGCACACTAACACAGGCGTAGATGCCTTACTGTGGAGTAACGCTGTGTGTGTGGACTGTCTTGGGACTAACTTTATGGTCCACATACAGCGTAAATGCACTTTAATGCCTGCATGTGTAAACACTGGCCTATTCCTGCTTACTGTGCAGTAACTTAGCACTCAGTAAATTTAAGCTGGCATAAATGCATGTGTAGACATGCCTGGTAACTGGAAGACAGGACAGCGGGAGAGAATGAGAATGGAGGAGCTGAGAGGTAGCGGAGATGGGGACGTGGGGAAGATGAAGGATGACTATGCAGGAGGATAGAAGTGATGGAAGGAGAAAAGAAAAGCTGAACTGGGAGAGGAGGAAAGGGGATGAGGGAAGGGAAGGTCGCTTGCATGTGGAATGGTAATTGCTGGAGTGGCAGCTCACACAGTGACCATTGGGGACTTTGCATTTACACAAAATGAATCCATGTAAATGTTAAGGAAATGCTTCCAGGGCTTTTGTTGACCTTTTTGGAAACAAGGGGATGGGGGTGGCATGAGCCTTACTGCACAGTTAGAGGAATGGGGAAGGAGGTGTTATCATAGTGGACTGCTGTTTTAATCGGACCTCTCCCTGCCTTAGCCAAGTGCAAAGGATGATCTGATGCTAGAGAGTTATCTCAAGGAATAGAGCTGGTTTAGACAGAGGCTTCAGACGTATTACCCATTGCGCCTGGTACAAAAGCACAAAATATCACAGATGTGACCCTATCTCTGCAAAGGTAAGCCTGCTTAGCTTTTATTTGGGGAAGTGAAGCATTTGTCATTTGGTTTGACTGGCAGGTATAGTGCATATTTATTTATGTCCTTCTGTGCCATATTTGTCACTGGCTCAATATTTTACCATTGTGGCTTTTCAAAAATGGCAAAAGCTGAGGAATAAAACCACACCGTGATGTATCGAGTGCCTCTTCCAATGCTTTTTTGCATGCTAATGGAACAGATGCTTTCGAATCCTGAAGGCTGGTGTGGTAAAAAAAGGGAAAAAAAAACACGGGTAAAATCAATTAGGAAACAATCAGAATGAAATGGGAATTTATGAGCATTACAAGCAACGTGGAAAAGAGGTGAGAAGGTTCACTGACTATCTTAAAGTAGGCTGGCGTCCACCCATCCAAGGACAGCGCGTCTCAGAACCGACTGAATTGGGTGAAAAGATCTACATTTTTTTTCATGTTTCGATTTTTAAATTAAGTCAAGTAGTTTGCTTTCAGCGCGCATATTTATCAAATGTCCTTGTATCTGAATCGGAAACTATGCAAGGATACATGTGCTTTCCCCTTCCTTCAGAGCAGACTGGAATCTCTTACACAACGTCTCTGAACTGAAATGTACCCCCGAGTACATAACTAGACCTTCACATTGCGTCCTCAAGGTGAGCACAATGGAGCTGTTTCAGCCCAATGCAGAGAGCATCCCCATAGAAAACCCCCGGCCTCCTCTCTGGAGATCCTGAGCAAGTGACGGCTAGTGCAGGTGTCCCAGCTGATTTCTGAAGCCACAAGAGTGCACAGAAAGCAAGACGGTCTGTCTAGCAGCCAAAGTGCAGGTGGAATCAGCACCTGGCAATGCCCGATGTGGGGAAAGAGAAGCCAGTGCGGGGATGCAATGTGCTGCCTGCCCTTGACACCTGGGAAGTTCAGCACAGTGCTTAGGAGCTTTCCTGAATTAAATTAGGAGCATTTCCTGAATATGAACTTTCATTTTTACCCAGGAGGACTTCTACAATCTTTTCTCTAATGCCTGATGAAGGATGTTTGTGCCCAAAAGCTTGCAATTACAATTTATTTATTTTTTTGGCAAAAATCTTGTAGGTCTAATAAAAGATATCATCTCTACCAGAAGTCCTGATTGCCTTTTCCTCTAGACCAATATGGCTACAACCTGGATACCTGACACGTGGAAGATATCAAATTTTCGCCAATTTTTTAAAATGTAATCTTCGTATTTTCCCAAGCAGAAAGCAACTGTGACCACCTGAAACCTGAGATCTTGCTCCTTTCTTTGTTGCAGGGTAATTTGCATCATCACAGAGCTTCGCAGGAAGCGAGAGGCTCCAGACCAGCTATGAACTGCCTGCCCAGAGGAGTTTTCCATCTATTGACTCCTCTGTGAAATCCTATGAAATATGAACTTTCATTTCTGCCCAGGAGAATTTTTACATTCTTTTCTCCAATGCCTGATGAAGGGCGTTTGTGCCCAAAAGCTTGCAACGAAAGATTTTTTTTTTTTTGCAAAAATCTTGTTGGTCTAATAAAAGGTATCATCTCTACTATGAGCCCAGTTCACCTTTTCCTGAATTAAAGGCATGAATGAGCAGCTACGTTTCCTCCACAATAGAAAGTGCTGGGTGGCATTTCTCTCCTCCTAGCACCCTGGCTACTGTCAGAGTCTGAACCTGGTAAAACAAGGGTGTTAAACTGATCTGGCCTTACTGGTGCAGGACCAGTGTGCAGGCCTGATTGAGCCCATGGACCCCCCGCCTTCCCCCTGCCCCATTTCCACACGCCGAGTCCACTGCATGCAGTGCCCGTTCTGGCTGCTCCAGCCAGCCCGGGACCCGCACTGCATTTGAGGGAACCATGTGTATGGGCACAAGTCATAGAGTGGGTGCCGTGTGCAGGGTGGATCCCAGAGTGCCTGGAACAGATGGCATGTGCAATGCAGTGTGGCTGGGGTGGGCACTGAGTGTAGTGGGGGTCCTGGAGCAGCCGGAGCAGATACTAGGTGCAACACACAGTGCCTGCCTGGCCAGATGCCAATGCACCTGCTCCTGGATCCACACCTCTCAGGCCTCTGATGAAGTATGCCTTGCTGGGCCTAGCACTTAAGCCATCACACCTGCCCCTGATTCCTGGCTAATGAGATTGTTAGTTTTCTGTGAAGGCGAGCAATCATGCCGCTCCCCCTTTTTAAGCACACCTCAGCTTTGGCTGTTCCTGACTCTGGCCTTAGATCTCCCCTAGACCTAGGCACGAGCTCAATGACCCCTGGTTTCTGATCTCAGCTCACTTCTCAGATGAAAACTCTTGGATTTTGACCCTCAGTCTTCGTGGAAGTTGGTCCCCATGTTCTCAGCACTCCCGCCATGATGGTTTGGTAAGCTGTGCTCCCGCCTTGCTGACCCGCCTAGCTGCTCCTAGAGGCCTACTCACTGGATCAGCTGCTTATGTCCTGCCTGAACCCTTATCACACCACATGCAGTGCCATCAATGCTGGTCTGAGACCGTGCCACTCCAGCCAGTCCAGGAGCCATGCTGCATATGGTGCCTGTGGTTGGTGCGTGCAGCATGGGTCCTGGACCAACTGCAGTAGGCACCATGTGCAACGTGTGTCTTGGACCAGGCAGGACAGGCACCATGCATGGCAGGGATACCAGAGTGGCTGGAATAGGTGCCGTGTGTGATGCATGTCCTAGACCTTGCCCATGGGACCTGGTTGGTATGCACTGCGTGTGGGTCAGCTCAGACCCAGGGCCAGCACCAGGGGCCAAACAACAGGGCTCTCTGGATCTGCCCCATGGGCCATCTCTTTGACATCCCTGTGTTAGAAGTATGAACCATTGCTGCAGACCCAGTTTTGTGTCGGGGCTGTAACAGATTCACATTCTCCGTAAGTCAGGCAACAGGTTCAGGCATGTAGGACGTGCTGACCAGTGTGAAATACTGCCATACCAGTTGCAGGTACAACACTGATGCACTCAGAGTAAAGACAGTGAAAGATCAGCACTGGTTTTACCAAGCTGGGTCAGATCCCATGAAGTTTCTCACACTGCTTGATAGTCCAGTAATGCAGAAACAAAATCATCTTAAATTAACACAATATCTTGCACTATAGGTAATTCAGGCTCAGTACTAGAACTTGGCAAAACATTGGGGCACTACTATTTGTTTCTTAAATGAGCATCCATCTTCATAGCACATCTTCAGGTTCAATGATAGCGTAAATTGAGATGGCCAAAGCAATTTTATTATAAGATACTTACTTGTGCGCTGTAAAGGGAAGGTGGGTCCTTCATCCACCAAGATACCAAGGACCCCATTAGGCATCAGCATGCCAGAAATCTCTCTGCCTGCGTTCTCCGTCTTTGAATGTTATTCCCTTCCTGCAATGATAAAAATATTTCCAGTAATGTCTGTGTGGGTCTGGATACCATAATGAGTGGAGTTGTAAATACCTAGCTAGCTTACATATATATCTATTTAGCTGTTTTCCACCGTGCTTATTCCAGTCACCTCTGAGTGCCTAAAACATCTGGGGAATACAGCTGATTTCCAAATGTAAATCTCATCACTAAGTCCCAGAAGGAAACCAAATGTATAACTTAACATAATGCCTCACTCTGGGCTGAGCCGTCCAGTGCCGATGTGATAACCAACATCTAGCCACTGCATACTAATGAAATCTGCAGTGATGACATTTGAGAGTCAACTTTCAATAAGCAGTTTTCCTTTTTCTGATGTATCCCCCCCTAAAATGGGCCCATTTGTGCAAATTGCAAGCAGCCCATTTGGAGTCCAACAATTTTGATACAGTCAAGGGAGAGCAAGGTAGTGCTTTTATGGAGTGAGCTATCAGGTAGATACACATTTGACACAAAGTGCGCTGAGTTATCAAGTTTCTCCAAGGGCAATCATATATCTTGTGTATCCAGAGCCAAATTATATTTGACATTTCATTTAAAGCCCAAGACATCTTGATGCTAACACAGGGTATGAGTGCTAAGGCAGGAGGGCAGGCAGCTTGACAGAATGGATGTTTCTCTTCCTATCTTACTTGTCCAAGCCACAGACACGGTCTAATCCTCCCCTACCACCATTACCCGATATTCCAGCCACATGAAAATCCTTGATTAATCTCTCTATTAAAATGATGCTCCCTCCCAGTTATATTCAGTCTGGCAATGCTAACGGGGCTGCATCTGGGCTGTTTGGGAGGCTGTGCTGAAATCTGCATTATTTATGCTGTTAGTAGCACAGAAACATTTCTTTCTATCCAGAGGTTCCATTTAAAATGTGGACATTTGCACACAGTGCAGCTATGAGAGCAGTCCCTGACTTTCTGTCACGTTGAAAAAGGAGCTATGTTGTCAAGGGGTTATTTCTGCCGGCTTTACTCCTGCCCTCTTACTTTAGTTGCGCTCAGCCTTATTACAGACACGTGGAGGGGGTGGTGGCAGAGTAGTTACAGGGTGCATCTACATGTGCGTTATTGTGCTGTCCTAATGGGCAGTAGCGAAAGTGCATGCTTTTTAAGTGTTGCTTAATGTGCGGTAGCCTATTTTACTGCTCAGGATTGTATTTGCATTGTTTTTACGTGATGCTTTAATGCGCAGTGAAATAGGCTACTGTGCGTTAAAGCTCATGTGTAGATGCACCTACAGTGTTTTACTTTGGCCCCTGACATGTGAGTGTGAGCGTGGCTACCAAAGAGCTATCCCTGATCAACCCAGTTCTGAATAGGAATCTGCTTATCAGGCTGAGAACCAAAGACTGGGCACATAACTCCCTTGTCTATCACTGGCTATAGTACTTTTGAGTGGCCTAGGCTCAAAATGGGCCTCGGATTATGAGTGTTTAGTCCACTGATATTGTTTTAAAGACAAGGGTAAGCTTCCAGGCTGAGGAGTCCTTGTGTATCGCAACAGGTGTGCAAAGGTCAGTCAAATTTATGCCCCCATCTTTCCCATAGTTTCAGACCTGTCCAATTGCTGAGCTGGTCGCTGGCATCAACTCTAATGGATTCATGGCTCCTCTGTTTTACTCAGCTGCCAACAGGCCATTCGAGACTTGGGGTATCACGAGGTTGGAAGAGTGAACCAGCCACATCCTAGCACCCGGGTGCAATAATCATTTTGAAATCAGTAGCAACATAACTGGATTTGCTGAAAGCGGAAATAAGACGGGAATGCCCTAGTGTCATGTTTATCTCTGCAGACAACGCAGCAAAATCAGGCGCTCCGTTGTCTTTGTTTTCTCTGTTTGTTCTAGGCATTTTGTAACACAATTATTTTTGTCTGTTCCACCATGCCTTGTTGGTACTGGGGTGAATATCATTTTATGCCGCATGGTTATTATGGTCTATTTTTTTATGATTAGATATGATTAGATATATTGTTCATGGCAGCAAGTGCTATTGCTTAGGTTGAGAAGGCCCTTTATACATGCTTGTGTTGTTTCTTTCATTATATTTTTATTTCACGTGTCACGGGCAGGCACATCTCATACATCTTAATTACGTGATTATTTTCCAACAAGTAGCTATCCTTCCTGTCTCTGTGGCAGGGAAAAAGATGGGGGCAGTGGGGGGTTGGAATATGAGTATATATGGAAACAGAGGAAGTCACACCTCATATCAAATTGTTTTCACATTTCCTTCTGTATTGATTTTTCAAAAGATGATTATTGTGGCTGTACTGCAAGCTGCTCTCATTAGGAACCCATTGATTGTTAAACCTCATTATTGTTCCAAATGTTGAAATTGGAAGGGAATAGATAAGGAAAAAATTTAAGGCCGATATTTGATTAGTTTAATGTTTGTTAATTGTGCTCTTTGGGCACTTCTCCGGTGATTATTTTTTAAAGCTCCAAAATTAATTATCCTCTTTACACAATAACCTCCTTGCCTTTAATAAGGTCAAAGAAGGAATGGATGTCCTTTTCCATCATAAAAAGCATCCTGGGATTGATTGAAATGATGAAAGCCCATTCGACTCTTTTACTGCAAAACGGATGTGCTTCTTACAGCAGCCCCCACTGATCTCTGCTGCAAACTGAAGAAGCACCATCATTAATTTAGCAATGGTACTAAACATCACACAGTCTATTGGACTGTATCCTTCTATTCAAAAGGTCCTTCTTCACCTGGCTACTTGAGCAGACAAGGCGAGATGTGTGAAAGTACAGCTAATAATACAGTGAGTTCAGTTTTCACGGGCAAATGAAGTTTGTTTGCCCAGCTTTCCACCCAGCGGGCACGTCTACATGCTCATTAATGCGCCCTAGATACTGCGCATTTAATTTACCACTTCCTTAATAAAAGACTAACTAAATGTGCAGTACCTAAAGTTACTGTTCATTAGTGCTGGTGCAGTTATTTTGTGATGCTTACTGCGCATTAGCCTAACAACACAGTGCAGTAAGCCATTAGCATGGTTTTTGCCTTGACACACTGCTGCACCGTGTTATTAGGCCTCGTGTAGATGCACCCTCTGAGTGGAAAATACAGGTTTTGCCGTAGTTCTTTATTCAGCACAGCAGTTAGCATGAGATGAAGTTCTTCAGGGTAAGTTTTCATTTTGTCCCTGGCACAGTGGGGTTGTTTGGTCCCAAGCCTGCCCTGCAGTCTGTTTCTGCCCACGTGTGCCAGCTCTGGAAATGTGGCCCGGAAGGTGTGCCCTGTGGTGATGCTCAAGCATGCCAAGGAGAGAGATCTTCAGAGCAGGTCTGGCAGGCTCTGCACAACGTTTCCAGCATTGGTGGGTGGCAGCAACAGTGAGCGGGCAGGGTGTGCTCAGCGGGGGTGTAACTAGCAATGTGGGTGCCCTGGGCAGAGATGCTATTTGAGTGCTTGCCCCTTCCATCAGTAAAAAAAATAAATCACTCCTGCCTCAACATATATGGCTGACCATATAGCACCGAAAGCAGTGGGATTGCAGTGCACTAAAACAGAGCAAATATTTTCAAAATCTTGAGAGCTAAAGGAGATTGAGGCTGAGAACTCGCCGCTAACTGTGCAGCAGGTGCAATTCATGAAAGAATGGAGCTGGCAAGGACTAGGACAGTCAGGGCCAACCTTTGCGGCAGGCAAAGCAGCCCCACACCCTTACCATGTGCTCTTCCAGCCCCTTCCTCTGCCCGATCTGCGGCTCTGCTTTCTGCCCCCTGCTCTGTGCTTCCTGTCTGATCTCCTGCTCTGCCTGCTGCTCTATCTGCAGCTGTGCTGCCTGCTCCCTCCCCTATCTACGCACAGAGGCTGCTCTCTGACACAGGTTGGCCACCCTGGGACTAGGAGACTTGTGAACCTTTGATGGGAAAACAACTAGTCTCTTCCAGGAGCTGTCGCTGGTGCTCTCTGCCTGGAGCGGATGCCTCAGGGCTGGCTCTTCATGCAGGGGATGCTAACGCAGTGGGGCTGGCTCATGCCATGCAACTGGTGGAAGGCAGAGTTGGGCCATTTCCCAGCCCCCTTTGTGTCTGGTGCTATGCCAGGGCAAGGAAGGGGGCAGCCCCTGGCAAGCTGCCTGCCTTACAGAAGGCCCCTGGCTCTCCACAGGCAATCTCCTGCTGCTGCATTAGCCAGGGGTGAGAGGCAGCCCTCTGCATGCCCTCCTTGCTGCATAGGGGACTTCTGGCTCTGCACACGCAGCCCACTATTGCTGCGATGGGCAGGAGTGGAGGACAGTTCCCAGCAAGCTGCCGGTTGCACAGATGGACCCTGGTTTTCCCCACAGCCTGTCTGTCCCCAGGGGTGGTTCCTGTAGTCAGGGGATGGTGCAGCCAGGGGATGGTGCAGTCTTAGAGGGAATGAATAACAGATATCCCCTTACTAAAATGGAACCTATTTAGATCTTTCCATGGCTCCCATGACTGGAGCATCTAATTGTTTCACAATATTTAACATATTTCTATCCACCATGGACTTGACACATAGGTTAAAGTTGTTATTCTCAGTGCATGGGGATAGGGGGATAGGAACATATAGCCTTAAAAATGATGGGCTTACTTCTTTGCTGTCTTACACTGACCTTAATCTGGTATAACTCAGATCGAGAACAATGCTCTCAATCCAGTTTCAGTGCCATAAGATTGGAGTGATGGGATAGAGAATCAAGTCTCCGGAGCTAGCCTGTGTCTGGAAGACTTTTCAATCTGGGCAGAGTTCGGGGTATATCTGAACACCACGAGAGAGTCTCTTTTTCTACAAAATAAATCTTCCAGCTTTAATTGGATCCTTCCTCAGCCTTGGCTGGTTGGGGCACAGGGTGCTTCAGTTCAGCCAGCAGGTAGCCCCTGTGTTGAAGCACTCTGTGCCCCAGCCAGCCACTCCACAGCACGTGGAGTCTGGTTGGAGCAGTCTTGGGCTGGCAGGCCGACCCCCACCTCCACGTCCCCTGCCTGCCTGGGCTGCTCTGACCGAGCACCACGAGGTGCATACAAATTAAACTCTGGAGCAATATACTTCAGAGTTGTTTTGCTCCTGGGCATACATTCAAACAGGGCAACCAGGAGGAAAAAAAACTCCAGAGTAATAAGCTCCGGGGTTTATTCATGTACATTAATCTGATGTGTAGATGCACCCAGTGTCTCTCAGTTTTGTTCTTGCAGACTGACTTGCCCACTTCCATGTTTCTATTGGAGCATGGGTCAGGGCCATTAAGGACACTTAGTCTGGCCTGTCTCTTAATGATCTTTAAGTGTGAACTCACACTTGACTAATGGAAAGGGCCTCCGCTCTTTCCTGAAGCGCACAGACGGATCCCCAGGGTGAAGTATCCACTTCCGTTTATGGAACAGATGCAAAACCCTAGTGAAAGATCCAGACGTAAGAGTAACAGTTACCAAAGATGACCCCTGCATTTGTCACGCTTGCTTACTGACATACGTTTGAGTGTCACTGCAGAATTAGGAAGCTAATAATAAAAAGCTGGCATGTTTGAATGCGTATGTCCCCTGTTACCACAGTTAGGCTTCTACGGGCTAACAGATGTCACTCCCTATTCACTTATACACTTTTCCCTGATGTCCCTTCCTGAATGGCATATGTCATATGATACACAAAGTAGAGCTGGGTTTCGTCTAGCAGAGGGCTTAGTCTAGAGAACTCAGCGCCCGTTCTCCCATCTGCGCTCTTGCTTAGCAAATCTGTTCCGTAAATGCCACATCGTATTCCTCTGCAGCGCTGACCTGAGCTTCAGTAATAGCCTCCGAAATGGTATTATGCTCTATCAGTTGTTCAGTATTCCAGGCCCGTTTCACCCTAACCTAATATTATGATTTATCTCTGCTTGGATTTTCTTTATACTGCCGTTCCTTAGAGCTCATCAGGTTACTGTGGAAACAGGAAAACTGACCAGGGATGGCATTTGTCTGTAGCACCTGTGCGCATCTATATGGCGTGTAGGTGTATTAGAGCTATTGGTATACAGGCGCGAATGCCACAGTAAGGATGGTGCACATGCTAGAAAGCAGGAGAAAGCACTGTTCCTGTTACACAGCTGCATTCCCAATTAGAAGTTGTATGGGTGCCTTGGGTTCTGTCTTAAATGTCACTTTTCCTGAAGGATTTCCCCTGTTCTCTAGTTTAGATTCGCCCAGGACTTATGCTGACATTGCAGCCCATTACAAACAGCGAAGCAATGCTGTTGGGCAATGCCATTTTTTACCTGAGATGTTGAAAGGAAAGAAAAAAAAAATTCCCCACAGCGCAGTAAAGTGAAACGAACGGAGGACAAGGCGGGGGCCTGACTCTCTTCTTAATCGGAAGTCAATTAGAAGTAACTTCCCTGCAGCCCGTCGAGCTACACGGGAGCAAACCAAGAGAATCTGGTCCCCATTCTCCCATCTGGATTTACGAACGCCAGGGGACCATTCAGTTGAATTAATGGCAGGTGAATTCTGAACATGTGGAAATGCTTGCATGCTATGCAATGGCACGTGGAATTTGCTACAGCAGGAGGTAAGAGATTCGGATATTGTATCTGCATTTTTTAAGCAGATGGTTGGTTTTAATAGCCAGTGGTAATCAACAGATAATTTGAGGACAAATAACAATATGCATGAGAAGAACACTATAAATCAAACTTCAGGGCACAGAAGAGCTGATCTGTCTCCCACTGCAACTGGTGAGAGTCTTCCCATGGACAGACCTGATAGGAGATCCTGGTAGGAGCCAAGGAAGAGTATTTCACTCTGGACAGCACTGCACAATACCACGGACCGATTTCTTTGGTTTCCTCTATTTATGATGATATTTTGCCCCTTGGATAGGGCTTTTCATTTATAGATTGCAAAGCCCTATGTGAAGTAAGCCCAAGGATCATTATCCCCATTTTAGAGATGAGGTAAGAGAGGCTTAGAAAGCTGAAATGACTTCTCAAGGTCACACAGCTGTGTAGAGGAAGAGCTCAGAGTAGGTTCAGGTCCCCTACTCTTTGCCTTGTGTATTGGGCCGTTCTGCCTCCGTATCACCCTTATGGAGAAGTTATATGGAATGTATTAGAAAATGGTAACCTCTCTGTAAGACTGTGATGATTTTGTCTGTATTTTTTTGTGTAACCAAGTCAGCAACTGCATGGAATTGTATAGGGCACAGAATTAGAATAAAACTAAATTGACATAACAGAAATTGTTCTTTATTGGGCTCTACAGTATTTTTGAGCAACTTGGGTGAAATTCTATTTCTTTTTTTCTCTTTAGGGGCTTGTGGTTATGGCTCAAACCAGGTACCCAGTAGGCCTGGTTCAAGTTCTGGCTTCGGCACAGATGTTTGTACGACCTTGGACAAGTCATTTAGGGCCAGGTTATTTTCTACCAATGAGGCATCAAAATAGTTTCATAGTTTCATAGTTTTAGGGTCGGAAGGGAACTAATAGATCTTCTAGCCCGACCCCTCGCCAGGGCGGGAGAACAACAAAAGAACCCTAAACAAAAAACGGGACTCAGATGAGTCCAGCCAGGTAGGTATCCAGCCTCTTCTTAAAGATCCCCAGGGTAGGGGCCAGCACCACCTCCCTTGGAAGTTGGTTCCAGCTCCTAGCCGCCCTAACTGTGAAGTAGTTTTTTCGGATGTCCAATCTGTACCTCCTCTCCATCAACTTGTGCCCATTACTCCTTGTTATGCCAGCGGGGGCTAGGGGAAACAGCGTCTCCCCCAAACCCTTCTGGTTCCCCCTAGTGAGTTTATAGACGGTCACCAGGTCCCCCCTCAGCCTTCTCTTGTGGAGGCTGAATAGGTTCAGGTCCCGCAGTCTCTCACTGTAGGGTCTGCCCTGTTGTCCCCGGATCATGCGGGTGGCCCTCCTCTGGACCCTCTCCATGTTGTCCACATCCCTCCTGAAATGGGGCGCACAGAACTGGACACAATACTCCAGCTGCGGCCTGACCAGCGTCGCATAGAGGGGGAGGATCACCTCCCTGGCTCTACTCGAGATCCACCTGTGGATGCACGACAAGGTCCGGTTAGCCCTGCCAACCATGACCTCGCATTGTCGGCCCATGTTCATCTTGGAGTCAATAATGACACCAAGATCCCTTTCCGCCTCCGTGCTCTCAAGTAGGGAGTTCCCCATCGTATAAGTGTGCTGCTGGTTCCTACTACCCAAGTGCAGCACCCTGCACTTGTCCGTATTGAAACACATCCTGTTCCTGTTTGCCCACCCCTGTAACCTATCCAGATCCTTCTGCAATCTCTCTCTCCCTGCTAGCGTGCTCACCTCCCCCCAAATTTTGGTGTCATCAGCGAATTTAAACAGGTTGCTTTCCACCCCAACATCAAGATCGCTGATGAAGAAATTGAACAGCGCAGGCCCCAGGACCGAGCCCTGGGGGACTCCACTACCCACCTCCCCCCAATAGATTTGATGTGCCTAAGTGCAAATTTAGTTCACCCTGTTCAAGTCCTGAAAATCCATTAATCCATTTCCCTTTGTAACCCATAAGCACCGAGGCACAAAAAAGCAGTAAGGAGAAGGAGGATCCACCTGCCTTTTTGCATTAACTGTTTGTCAGGGAGTTGAGCAGGATGGAATAGGATCACACTTAGGCACCTACATCCATTTGTGCACCTAACAGGTGAACTAAAACCTGGCTGCTGGTTTTTTCTGCCTCGGTTCCTTATCCATGAAATGGATGCAATGGTATTTCCTTTATTTCACCTCTTGTCTGTGTTATCTATTAATACTGCATATTTTTTTTTGCAGCAAGGATTATCCTTTATTGACTGTTTTGTGCAGTTCTTGATGCAATTGGTCCTTTCCTTGCAAACATAATAAATACTAATGCATACCAGGGGACTATCCTAGGAGAACAGGTAACCCCAACTCCTGAAAGGAACGTCTACAACTTGACGGAGCAGCGATCTGAGCTGTTACATTAAATCCTGTATTCCTAAAGCACGGCTGCTGCCTGTTGAGACTGTAAAATGCAAGGAATTTAACTTATGTTACGACAAGAATAACGCGAAGAGGCAGAACAAACACTTGCATCGGCAAAGAGTGTCAGAGACCTTAAACACTCTGTGCTGAGAGCGGATACTAGGGCTCCCTTGACATCAGCTCCCGGTGACTCATGCCTCGCCTGGCTGTTTTACCAGCAGCGGGATTAGGAGCCCCCTGTGAAGCAGAGGTTTTTCTCGCGTAGTTCTCTCCTCTGACTCACTGTCTCACCTGCCCTGCAGACAAGTCCAGGGCCTGATGCCACACAGAGGATGGCTGGGGACTGGCTTTAAGGCATTAGCACAGTTTGAAAATGAACCCTGCGTCTTTGCCTCCGTGTTCTCCCAGGGATTCTTGCAGTCTTGGCCATGCTTTCAGTGAGCCAGTCTGAGCTTCACATAATAATGGATTCATCACTGATGAATCAGCCTGCCTAGAGCTGCTCCTTTCTATAGTTACAGAAGAGCTACAGCGCAGGCAGGTGTTTTTCAGATGATGGTAGCTGTAAACGTGATGGGGCAGGGGGTGGGAGGTCTCTATGCTAGTCACTGCAGTAAGAGGCCAAACGGATGTGCAAAACTGCATAAGGGAAATTATCATATAAAGATACAAATGAACAAACGGGGAGAGAGTGCCAGTGTCACGGTCTCTCTTGTACAGATTGAAAACCGACACAAGGATTAAGTGACTTGCCCAAGATTACACACAGGGAATCTGAAGTCTCGGTCAGTAGCTTAACCTCTTAGCAGCGGCACCGCTGGATGGTACTGCACCTTGGGCCACCCTGCGCCCTGCACCTTCCTGGCTCGGGCTGTGGGAAGAGCAGGGCAGCAACACCAGCACCGCACCCTGCAACAGTCAGAGGTTTGCGGCTGCAGCGGGGAAAAGTCACCTCCTTTTATTTTTCCACTGACATGTGTTGACCATTCCCAATTCCCTTGGTTTCCAGGAACAAAAAATGTAGGGAGGGGATGGTTGACTGACATCTCCCACTGCATGCTCCTCCACTGCATGCCAGCTGCCAGAGCTGAAGCCACTTGAGGGGAGGTGCAGTGGGAGGCAGGATGAGGGAAGAGAGGGTGAGGTGCTCCTGGAGCTCCATGCCAGCGACCCCTTCCAGCTTAGGCAGTGCCTGGGGTGGATGCTTTGCTCACCCACCCATCATTATGCTGCTGCCTTTCAGGAACTACTGGTATTACCCCTCTTTTACCCATGGTTTGAATTATAGGGGAGCTCAGGGGGGCTAAGCCCTCCCATAAGAGAGGATAGCCCCCCCCTGTAAGCTTTGACAGTCATAACCTGGAGGGTCTCCGATTTTATTAGGGCATCATAATGAGCAGCCCCATTTTTTTTGCAGACCCCCCCAGAGTCAAAGTGTAATTCAAACCCTGCTTTTATCCAGGGGGAAACTGATAGTGAAACATTTTAAATACTTACCAATGACCACATAAAGAATCAGGGGAGTGATGTATGTCCTGGCACTCACCCCACTGTTCAACCCGCCAGGACTCAACGCCTTCCCATAAGTGGATAGTGTAGGACAGCAATGGCAATTTAAGCCTCTCACCGCCTTCAATCAGATTTGTGGGTTTGTGATGTTGGATTCAGTGTAGGGAAGCTGGTTTAGGAAGGTGGGGACAGATGAAAAAGGGAAGTGATTTGCTGTGGTTTAGCTACATTCACTGAAATCATTTTTGTCTGTCTGCTCTGTGGGGCTCTATACTAGTCAGCTTGATCCTTGCAATGTTGGGTACTGCCATAATCATCTCACAGGTCCTTCAAAGTCTACGGACCTATTTGACTAGTCTGGTTAAGGAACTCTAGTTTCTGTAGCCAGTGACACAGAAGGGACACAGGGTGGCCAGCATCACATCCAGCTGTTCGAATATCCAGCGCCAGTGGCCAAGAGCCCATTTACACCTGAATGAGTCAGGGGCAGCCTGTGGCCCGAGCACAGAGTGGGGTTTCAACTCAAAACTTCTGGTGGGCCTTAACAAGAAGCCATAAACATGCTACAACAGCCTCCCCCCCCCGCCTCCATACTAATGTAAGACATATGATTTTATTATAGTAGGTAATATGAATAACTTTTCAAAACTACTTTTCAACATTTTTCAAAATAACTCTTGAAAAGTTCCATGGAAATAGAGAAATCAGGTGCCCAGGTCCCAACAATGCAGACCACCAGACAATTGTTTCTTCATCAAAATAGGGGGAACAGGGTTGATGGAAAAATATAGCTTTTCAACTAAGATGAACGTTTTGATCGAACAATTTCATGTATACTACATTTCTGTTGAAAAATTGTCAACTGAAAGTTTCTTTTTTCAGGTTTGGTAAAAAAATGTGTTTTGAAATAAAACTTTATTTTTTTTGCAGGAAGTTTTAAAAAAGAATATATAGTGGTGTTTTTCAACTGACTAACAATGTTCCCATGAACGAGCCTTAAGTCATTGTAAAGAAATAGGATCAGGGCTTTCCTAAATGAGTGAGTCATAGACCAGCCTTGACAGGCATTTTGGGAAGTATAAAATGAAATGAGAACATGCACAGATACGGCAAATTGTAGTGCTCCATATAAAATATGCCACATTTGCTGCTGATTGACAAGGGAATTAGGGGTAGTTTGGCCTGATTTTACATAATGTGTATGGAACAGGAGAGCACAGACTTCACAGTCATCAAGATGGTTTAAGATTCTCTGTTTTCAAAGAGCAAATGGATACTTAAGAGAACGACGAAAAGTGGAAGGCTTCTGTGAAAGAGTCTGAGCGACGTAGGTATGTCTGAGAGTCTGTCTTGACTTCTCAGAAGGAAATGACTTCTACATTCTGCAAACAGAAAGTCCTTAAAATAGCATTTTGAAATTTTGGAAAGCAGAGACCATTTATCTTACAGGTAAATGGTACCCGTTATGTCCTCTCTGCAACCAGGCCATGTGTTGTAATACTTACTACATTGGTTCTCAATTGGTGTGCCGCAAGGGGTGATGTGGCACCACTGTGGGGTGAAACTGCTCCACACTCTTCTGTTTTCAGGAGACACGGTGAAGCCAAACCGAGAAGCACTGGCAAGAGAAAGGCAAGCGCACTGATTCTGCTGCAACCCTGTTTCATCTCTGATGCATCCATCAGCAGATCTAGTATCCATTTGCTCTTTGAAAAAAGAGAATCTTAAACCACCTTGATGACTGTGAAGTCTGTGTAGATGACGTGGCGCATCATCTCATATAACACAATGCATACTTTTTAATCAAATTTAAAAGAAACTAGAAGCTTTACTAGCAAGTTAGTGGCCCGGAGCTATATTATTCAGTTTAAGATTGGAACAAAAGCAAATATGAATTTGCTATATCATATATTATATAGATACAAAAATAAAACACGCAAGCAAAAAAAAATCAAAATATGCTGTTTAATTAATCCTGTTATCATTAGAATTAAAAGGACATCTATTTTTCAGATTCATACAATAAAATCTAGCCTTCACTGAAAGTTATATTCACATCTAAGTTCATGTTTATAGATTTCATAGATTTCATAGACATTAGGACTGGAAGGGACCTTGAAAGATCATTGAGTCCAGCTCCCTGCCCCAGGGGCAGGAAGTCAGCTGGGGTCATAGGATCCCAGCAAGATAAACATCCAAATTTCTCTTGAAGGCGTTCAAAGTAGTCCTTGAACCACCTCCAATGGCAGGCTATTCCAGACCTTGGGGGATTGGACTGTAAAGAAGTCCTTCCTTACGTCCAGCCTGAAATGGTCATGGAGGAGTTTATAACCGTTCGACCTTGTCATCCCTTGGGGTGAACAAACGTTCCTCCAGATCCTGGTGAACACCCCTTATAAACTTATAGGTGGCCACCATATCGCCCCTGAGCCTCTATAGTTAGAGTTAAAAATGGTCTTCAGGGCTGTGAAATAGGAATTATATTACCAGGAGCAGATACAAACAGCGGAACTGCAGAAGAAAGAATAGCTTGATTAGTGGAACATTCAGGCCATTAAAAAAAGGAGAGAAGGTTGTTAATGACCATGAAATGAAGAATTTAGAAGGAATCGGGGTGATTATACTGAGACATGAAGTCAACTGACCACCTCACTACTGCCTGAATAGAAATGCCACTGCCACTGCTAGCAGTTGGTTTTCAACTTGGGGTGGAGCAGGAATCAAAGGGGGTTGCAACTGCAACACTGCACCTCTTCCCCTTCCCACCCCCAACCCTCCGACCTGCCCCTGGATGTTCTTGGGGATCATGGGGCAGTTCTGCCCGGTGACAATAGCGTCTGTCTCCTGGCTGCTGCCACCACAGGACGAGACTGTCCTGCACCCCGCAATTTCAGGAAGGACATTGGAGCTGAGCATGGAAGAGCAGCATAGTGTAAAGCATGAAGGCATGACTTTCTCCTGCAGCCGCTTCCCCAGTTGATTCGACGTGTTGCTTGAAGAGAGGCATGTTGGATGATTTCACCTGCCCTGCACACCTCTCTTTCTGGAAGGCACCATGCAGGATTGGAGTGGGAATGGCTATGGCCAGAGCACGTGCCCCTACCATTGCTACTTCCCAGTCTGGCTCTGCAGGAAGTGAGGCACAGATTCACTGGTCACAGCAACTTTGGCGTGACCGCGCTTTGCCCCTGGCCAGCCCCCTCCTTGCCTCCTAGGCATTGTGTGCCCTTCTGCCCACCCTCTCTTGCTTTTACCCCTTCAGCACTCCTTTTGTGCTATGTGTCCTTTACAGGACCTTGTCCCACTGGCCGGCTCTGTCCTTTATAGCCCAAGGTATTAATATTGATAGCATTAGTTAATATTAGAATAATAATGTACACATTATAATATTCAGCATATATTTATATTCATTTATTTAATGGGGTGCAGTTAAATGCTCCAAAGTTTTGGAGGGGCACCTTGAGTCTAAAATGGTTGACAACTACATTTAGGCGTGCTTCTTGTTGAACAATTTTTCTTCACAACTGTGACAAATAGACCCTCGTTTATAGAAAAAGTGAGATGCTGCAGAAAAACCAAGTCATATCTCTGCCTATTCCTTCACCTCCCAGCTAAAGAGGCATGATTCTAATTCTGGAAAAAATTACTTTAGAGATATAGATATACAGTAGGCACAGGACAACACCGTGCAGTTACATTACTAAATTTACCATGTAGCTTATTTTATCAGTCTTAAAAGCAGGATAATTTCATTTAAATAGCGCTCCAGGGGATTAGGGCTGTGGGTGAAGAAAGGAGATTCTACAGGGATAATCATGAATGACAGTGAAATTTAAGGCATTAATAGTAGGGTAGTTTTCCTAGAATTGATATATGATGTTATGGCTTTGCTCATAGTTGAAATAAATCTGATCTATTGAATTATAATGATGGCATTTATTTGTCCTGAAGTAGTCCAGTAATGGGCTGAGACTCTGTTGTGCTGGGCGGGGAAGGGGGGGCGGGGGCTGTATAAGCACAGAAAAAATAGTCTCGAGATGAAAACTTACAATATAGGTATGGACCCTCTGTTTTTTTGGAATGATTTTTGTTAAACAAAATAAATACAGGCTTCACATGCATTACATTTCAAGCATGTCCAAACGTAGTTACGAAGTTAATCAAAGCGCTTACCCAAGTCCTGGCGGGCAATTTAGAGATGATTTATTTTCTTTATATGTTGTACAAAATTAATATTACAGGACTCCTAAGCCCAAACATCCTTCAGTTACAGAAGGAAGGAAATTTTAGCCCATTAGATAGACCCTGAAACACAGGAGATGCAGGTTTTATGCTTTGCTCTGCCACTGGACTTCTGGGACACTTTTGGCAAGTCACGTCATGCCCTCTGCCTCTGTTTCCTCATCTGTAAAATGGGATTAATGATACAGACCTCCTTTGTAAAATGCCTTGGCCTAAAGGTGAAAAAATGTAAGGATAGATAATAATAATAATTAATAATAATGTTGTAATAATAATACCCAAATGGGCAGTAAATGAAATGGGTGAGTTTGTCCGATCCCCATTGATTCTGTAATTTGGCTGGCTCTGCATCAAACAGGTGTGGTAATTTGGATTTGGGAGAAGACAAGTTCTCTTTGTAAGGGACATGAACATGCTGCTCTGAGTGGCGACATTAAAACTGAAAATCTTCTGGGTTCTGCCTCGTCCTGGAGACAAATCCCTTCTGCCATTTCAATGGAAGCTAGGAAAAAACTTAAAAAGTTTTAGCACAGGCTGCTTCCCATCTCATTAATCTCTCTTTCTTTTTAGCAAAGTCGATCTTCCTTATGAGGCATCTTCCAAGAGAATTCAAAGCCTCATCTAGAACCAAATTCCCCTGGTTTTGTTTTTCCACAGCCCCTCTGCTTCTTTGCCATTAGCCTTCATGTGCACATGAAGCACTAGGAATCTTCCAAACTGAGATATACGTAGTTCTTTTAAAACTGAAATATTATGTCATTATTTTAGTTTGTACTCTTTTCTTTTTTTCTTTTGGATTAACATAAAAGTAGCTTTCATTGCTTGGTTTTCATTACAAAAATTGCATTGCACAGGGAGTTCAGATCTATTGCCACTCCAGTCCTGGTTATTACATTCAAGTTACCTGTTCTTCATGAAGAGTTATTTGGGGGAAGATGTGTGTGCGTGCACCCCATTTTCCTTCCCAAACTGCTTTGGGTTTGTTTAAACAAGTGCCGCATTTCATTTTGTGTATTGCTCCATTTCATCAGAGGCAAAATGATTTCAATATAGTTAGTGTGTGATTCTGCAAATGGTTGGGTATGGGAACAACTTTATTCACATGAGACATCCCATTGAAACTAATCTTGCATTGGGCCTGCTTCGACAAACAGGTTTGCACTGATATTATTGGGAGCACGTAGGATTAAACGCTTCCCTGGCAGATGTCATCTGAAGAGTTTCAAAGCATTTTAGTTATTTTGTGAATTGAACCAACAGTGGTTCAAGTTATATAAATGCTCGGGAATGAGTATAACGTTACTCATGCTAGTAGTTGCCTTGAACTCAAACTGAGATACCTTGTATAAAATTTAAGGTGGCTCTATGCTGCTCAGGTACAGCCCTAAGCTACACAGTACTGGAGAACTGAGCCTTATTGGTATGTGTACAGAACCCCATTAGGGCAGATAAGCAGTTTCCAGGTTGGGAGGTAGTAGTCAGCAATCCTCCATTCTTCTGGATGAGAGGTTACCAGGACCTTTGACATGTACACCTAGGCAGGAGTATGGTGGAGTGATGGCTGCCCAGACCTTCTACCCCTCTTTAGGCCACTGGGCCAAGACCCACAGGCCAGACTGAGTCTGGGGTTTGGTGCCTCAATGGCTGTCTTCATAGACGCATCTGGGAATCAAACCAGGTTTTTCCATGTGGTAGACAAGGAATCTACCGCCGAACCACAACATTTGTCAAACTAGTATTAGAGATCTCAGCACAGAGTTGCCAAGCCCAAGTTGAGCAGTGTTGACATCCCTTTAGCAAAGTCTATGGGAAACTATGCTCACGGGTGTAAACTCTGGCTCTGAGTGCTTATTTTTTATGATAATCAAAGATGCATAGTCTCTATTTTGCATTTAAGAAAACAGGACATTACAAGAAAGTACTGGCCAGAGCATCTCCCTTTTGTGTGTAGTAGTGTTGTTGTTGTGTTAATAGTTGAAGTAATATGTGAGAAGAGATATTTGTTTGGTAATACATTTGTTGGACCAACGGTATAGGCAAGAACATTAGCCAGGCTTTTGGGCACAGGTCTGGGAAAGAAGCAGATATAGTGTAAGTTATATGTCATTTAGAACATGGGTGTCAAACACACGGCCCGCGGGCCACATCCAGCCTATCGAACCATTTCATCTGCCCTTTGGTAGTCTGGTAGACTGCCAGAAGTTGGGCAGTGTGGCCTGCTGCAGAATTCGGGGTCCCTGGACTCCACTGGACATGTCATCAACGGCCACCCCCAACTCTGCACTGCTGCCTGAATGCAGCCCACTGCCACCCCATTCCTCCAGACCTGAGTTATAACATTCACTTTAGTTTGACCCCACTCCTTCCAAAGTAAATGAAAATGTTTGCTTTAAGTGGGGACGTCTTGCAGGGTAAAATAAAAGTGATTGATTTAAGTGGCGTTTGGAATTTCACAACATAATATTTTTCACCTGGGGAAGGAAACCTAAACACTTCCAGGGAAATGGTTGGTTTGGAGAATTTCCTGATTCAAAATCATTTTAAAGTTTCGAAATTGTTTACACATTGCGTTTGGACCATTTTGAAACTTAAACTTTCCTTCCTCTGCTTTGAAATGCCTTTTAAAAATTAAATTAAAAAAAAGTTTTAAAAGCATAAAGTCAAGCTGTAGAGTTTTGAAAAATTTCAATTGACTGGATGCAGTTTTTTGGCGTATTGATTTCTGAACATTTTAAATATGTTGACTTTTTATCTTGATTCAGTATTTAAAAACAAACAAACAAACAAACAATGCTCCCCCCCACCCCCCCAGCCAACCCAGGCACTCATGGGATGAGAAAATTGTTTCCTGATCAGCTCTACTTTTAAGGCTCTAAATTAGGGGCAGGCAATTATTTCAGGAAGTGGGCCACTTACTAAGTTTTGGCAAGCCATTGAGGGCCACATGACAGGCAGCCTGGAGCAGATAAATATTAATTTTCTAATTTTTTTAGGGGCCCTATGGGCTGGATACAATGGCCTGGCGGGCTACATCCAGCCCGCGGGATGTGTTTTGCCCACCCCTGCTCTAAATCTATCCAATCACTCCTACCTGTTTAATTTTAAGCACGTCAATCAACTCAAGCTTATGTGTGTTGCTGAATCAGGGCCCAATATGCAGTGAAACTCCCTTAAGTAACAGGTACTAAAAACCTTATATTTTAGGTTTGTATATTCCTAGTCTAGATCCCAATAGGGTATTGAAAATAGGATATTTTAGCCAATCAAATATCCAAGAATCCAGCTGATTGGATATAATTAATACTTTGCAAAATTCTTCTGTCACCTGGGGTCTGATTCTCATCCTCGTTGTCTTGAAGAGTATGTAAAGCCATTGACTTAAATAGAGATACAGCTCAGTTATGCTGAGCAATTCAGAAGAATCAAACATATTCCGTGTGCATCCTGAAATGATCCTTGCTTCATAACAAATGATTACAAAACGTAGCTGCAATTAGTAATATTTGAATACACATTATAAACCGCAGCTGAGGCCAAGCACAGAACACTAGAGCGCACATGAAATTACTATTTTTTTTCCCTTTTAAAATACTCCAAGCCATTTGGAGAGTAAACCACCTTCTGAGAAGCAAATATTAATCTCATCCTACATGACACATATTTCAAGAGTGTTCTCTGTTACCTGCCTATTTTTGACCTGTAATGAAAGGGGCAATAATTTTCTTTTTTCTATTACTGCACATAACATCCAGCTACCTACTGTTTTGTCCAGATGCTTCCATTTCCTGCCTCTTGCACAGAGGAAGATCTTTCAAATTCAATCTTTATAGATCTCTGAATGTTAAATCTAGTAAAGTTATCTTATTCCTGTATTAAGAAGGTCAGTAGTTTCCTGGGGCTTTTCTATCTGTCCTGAGAGCTGAATGTTGGCATTTAGTAAATCAAGTATTGGTTACATGTTAGAGAAGTAGGAAGCTAAATGAGATGCAGTCTGGAGTCTCTGCTTGAAGGTTGAAAGTTTAAATACCATTTTGGGTAAAAGTCTCAGTGAGCTCCATATGTCAATGCCTTAGCATGGTAGCTTAGCGCATTTTGCCTGGTTTTTGTTGGACACTACTCATACACCAACATATGGATGTTTCAGCTGGAATCCTCCTTACTAATGAACATTACATTCACCTGCTCATCTTTCACATATATAAAGGAAACTTTTATGGACAAAGGCATGAGATAACCAACTAGTTCAGAGGGTGTTTAAAAAGGAAAAGCCCCGTCTCTTGATAATTCGGTCTAAAGGAGCCACAAAAATATTGCCTCCGCATGCCCATTTAGCCAATAGGAAACAGGTTTCGCTTTAACCGATTATTAGAAGACGCATATAGTTACAGGGACCACTAACCGAACTGATGGCAACCCGAACTTTTGATGGCAGTCTCTGAAGCATCAATAAATGGTCATGTAAACTCAACTGTTGTTTCCCAAGAGAGTTAGCCAGAAGGAGCTGCCACCACAGGGACTATGGGGAAATGGAATCTGCCACAGGCCCGATCTGGCCACCCATATTATTTGGCTTGAAGCTGATGTGGCAGTGATCAGGAAGTCTGTATCGATACTGCACATACCACATCACTTCTGCAAGGGAAGAGCATCTCCCTTCTGCTGTCCAGTAGAGGCAATGTTGCCAAAAGGCCATATGAATTCTGTTGTACTTCACCCTAGGGATGAACAAAACCCTACAAAAAGGCTGGATCCAAATTGATCTTGTCAGCACCTAACCATGGCTTAATAATAGGGGTGGGCAAAGTTTGGCCCATGGGCCAAATCAGGCCTGCGGCGGACTCCATTTCCTAGTAGCCCTGTGGTGGCAACTCTTTCTGGCTGCTGCTGCCAGATCCAGCCTGGGCACCCTGGCCCATCTGACCCATGCCCACCACTGGGGGCTGGACTTGCATGGGCAGGGGCATGGCAGGGAAGCTGGGATAAGGCTGTGGCTGGGAACGAGATGGGCAGGTGGGGCTAGGGAGACCCTAGGATCTTGCCGGGGCTGGGGCTGAGCCCAGGGTTCTGCAGGCAGGGGCATGTGGGGAGTGGATCATGGCTCTGCCCTGGCTGTGCCCAATATCACTGCTGCAAGATCCCAGCCCCAGGCCTGGAGCAGCTCCCTGCCCTGCCAATGACCCACATGGGGTTGGGAGTGGCATGGGCTGGGGCTGCTGGGAAATGGAGTCTGGCTGCCAGCTGGATCTGCTATTTTACCCACCCCTGGAGGTGGACTTGAGGTCCCTTAGCCCATTTGGATTACTCTGAAGTGGCTTTGTTACAGAAAACAAAAAAATGTTTACATTCCTGGATGCCACAAGTACCCCCATTTAGCCTGATAAATTTGGTAAGTGTGTAAAATTGGATTGTCATATATGTTCAGAGGTGTTATCTAGGAGCTTCATTCTTGCTTAAGGTCGACTGAGATCCAAATAGGTGCTGGGAAGTGCCTAAGCTCTGCCTACACCCTTAATTCCTTTGGTAGCAATAGAGCATGTCTAACAACTCCTGGACACTACTATCCTTCATAAAGTTCACTACAAAATCCTGGTGGTGGCCACCTTTTGCTCAATAACACAGAGCCTAGGAAACCTGGGCTGCAGCCCTTCTCCCCCTGTGGAGGTTCAAGTTCATTTCTTCCAGTCTCCTGGAGAGTCACCTTACCATTAGGCTATGGGCCAGGATGAGAGGGGGTCCCCTTCTACCTCTCCTGTTGAAGACAGCCCATTGGGAACCCTTGGGATCAGATGGAAAATGAATATGAAGAAATGCGACTCTAACCCCTTGTGGCAGACATTGTGTGGGAGAGGGGAGGCTTGGTGTTCTGGCCCATTGCTGCCAGGATGGTTTATGTAATTCAAAATATCCAGTGATGCCTGGAGAGCAGAAACAAATCCAGCAGGAAGGACCAGAACCTGGGACTCCCTATCAGCTATTTTTAGGAGTCCCCCGGCTCCACACTCTGCATTGCCCTTTCTCAGATATATAGGTCTTCCCATTTGTTGTCCTGTAAGCCAACGTTACCAACTTGTCATTTAGGATCCTCTTCAAGGTGCCTAAATAACACATGCTGCAATGGCTAAGTGGAGCTGCCTGCAAGCTTGATTTGGACCTGGACATGGGTGCTGAAGTGAATGACACACTGCCTCTAAATTTGCTTTTAAAAGAAGGAAATGCAATATGTAAATGGAGATTGCTTCATACTGTAGCCCGAATAGTTTTAGCATTGAAATCCCTGGGCTAAATACAAGGCATTAAAGAACTGAAATAAAATCTCTTGGAAATCTTTCACTACGTTCTTTTGGCAAGCAAGAGCATCCCGGCCTCAAGAGAGTCATGTACTGAGACATTTTCTCTAACCCCTCTGGGGAAAAGCAGATAACTACCTGTTTTACAGCCTCCTGTGTTCCCAGGGATTGTCACTTGTGCATGATAAAGGAAAATGCCATCTCGGATGCAATTAGAACTTTTTTCTTTGAGGAAAAACAAAGTTGGTTATGAGCTTGAGCTCCGGAGAGCGTGCTTCGAAGCTGGGATTTGCTGTCCGATAAACAAATGCTTCTGCCCAATGCTAAATAGCCATATATTTACCATAACAACATACATATATATGAACATACACACGTTCACATATACATATGTGACATACCTTAGGCTTGTGCGAAGTGCCTAGTATTCACTTCAGATTTGGATTCGGCCAGTTTGGGGGACAGTGATTCGATTCGGTGTCCCGAATCGATTCAGCCGATTGGTTGTGAGTGGTTCTCCGATACAAGGGTTGTTGAAAAATTAATTCCACTTCCAGTTTCGCTGCTGGCTCAGTGATTGGCTGCTGGTGGACCCCCCGTTGGTGATCTAGTGCCCCCCAAACTTGGGAGGCACCAGTCGCCCATGCTCTGCACCTTTCCGGTTTTCTCATTGGTTGGGCAGTACCTCTACTCCACTCCTCTCCATTCTCTGCTGTATATTTTAATCCCCATTGTTGAATTAACTGCTTTCAAATTTAGGGAAAGTTTCACACTTGAACGTGAAGGCTCCCTGACAGGAAGGGCAAGTGGAGCATTGATCATCTGGGGCACTGGTGACAGGTGCTGCCAGCCTCAGGCAAATTGTCCCTGTTTTGTGCCCCGGCCTCTGGGAGTGAAAAGTGAAACCCTGCTTATATGTCACTTCTAGATCAGTGGGTGGGAGGGAAAGTTCTTTCAGCAGGTACTTTTACCTTGTTCCTGTCAGTCAGGCCCTGGCTGTGCAGCAGATGTAGAGGGAATTATAAGACAACAGGCCTAGGTAAGCAGAAAAAAGTGGAGTTTGTTGCAAAATGGTTGGCATTGGAAAATTTTCTCAACTCAAAGGGTGCTGTCAGGTATCAAGATTTTTATTCAGCCTCCATCATGTTGGTAGCTAAGTGATAGTGTCAGTTTTACTTTCAGTAAGCAGAGACGTACAGTTTGCCCAGGACTCCTGGATTTCCCCATAAAGCTCAGGAATTCTTGTTTGAGTTTTACAATTTGTGGGGAGAAAATAGTGGGTCCTAAAAGCTTCTTTGCTTGGGCAGGGGTGGGCAAAACAAGGATCCGTGGCTTCCCATTAGAACCTGACAAAGTCGAACAAGAAACCGGGGACACGTTTTTTTTAACAATAAAGGGTTATTAATCATCGGAACAAACTACCAGGGGAAATGATGGATTCTTCATTTCTTGACGCCTTCACATCAAAACTGGGTGCCTTTGTGCAAGATGTAGCAAAGGCACGTTCCTGAAGGCAGTACTGATATGATGAAATTCAATGGTCTGTGGTTATACTAGGTTGGATTTGATCTTGTTCTGGTATTTTTCTAGCATTAAAATCTGAGAAGTTTATAAAAAAAAAATCCTGCTAACAGATTTGCCTGGTTTAGATATTATGAGAGAGTTGTACAGCTTATCTGGTCCTGTTTTAGGCTGCTATAGGAACCTAATACAACAAAAACAGAAGGGTGAATTCTTCACTTTATCAATTTAAATTTGATCAGATCATCCACAGCTTTAAGTACAGACAGAGCTATTAAATGCTAAAGCTTTGCATGCAAATAGAGCATTTGCATATGGCAAAATTGATTGTTGCAGGCAAAAATGGTGGATTTTTATGAGTAATCATGGTAATTTTGTTTGTAATTGGGTGTACAAATGAACTCAAAGTATAAAACTCCAGTCCCATTTTGTATGCTGGAATTCAGTAAATTTGAGGCTTAAACCCATTTCCAAGATGAAAGACCCTGTGGCTGTTGAGATCAAACTTGAATCCCACATAAACTGAAATAAAATCCAGATTTGGGGGAGAAATTAGATAACTAAATCAAGGTCCCATTGTGTGAGATGCTTTAGAAACACAGAGTAAATTAAAATTCCTGCCTCCTAGGGTTTACAAACTCTATAGTTACTAGATTAATAGACTTTTTTGAATAGATAAATGGATATTAACCAGAAATAGAGTATTTCAGCTAAATCACTTCTTATTCTATGATTTTTCTTAATCTTGTTTAAAATCTCTCACCTGTGACAGATCTATAGTATATACAATACCATATGCATGCAGTAATTATTTTCTTAGTAGGGCTTAAATGAAAATTTTCTTTCAGTTATATATAATACCACTTGTTCCACCCCTGTTGTACAAGAGGCTGTTAGAATTAAGGTTTCTTTCTTAAAGACTAATTTTCACAAGCCACTGTTTGCTTTGAGCCAGTATCCTATCATCTTTTTTTATGGTACCACATCAGGTTTATGTATAATTCAATCAATACCTTGGGGCAAACTATTTGATGATTACAATAAAAAAAAATCTCATTTTGCGGTACTTTGTGGAGGTAGTTTCATTATCACATGTCACTCGGTTACAAGAGTTTATGGGACTGTAACCCCCAAAGGACATTTTAAACATACGCTTTTTATGACGACTAAACTCTAAGATAAACGAAAACATTAAAATAAGATATTGGGATCGTTTCCTTTTGTCTTTGATTGATATGAATTGGGGTCATAAAAGAAAAAAGTCCATTCCCCCTTTTCCTTTTCTACAATTTAGTGTATCACCATTGGGCAGATAAATATATTTCCCCTTGTGCATTCAGAATGACAAATGGCACGGCCGTAGTACTAGGTCTTGCTCAGCTGGAAACTGTAACTGCTTCAGAGCCAAAACTTGGTCATGGGTCACAAAAGGAGTGCTTGATTGGTGAGTACTGAACATGGGGTTTTGTCCTCCCTTCTGACCTTTCCCCACCCGATATTTGAAGTGAATTGATTTATTTGCAATGGAGGAAGATATTTATGCTCCCTACTGGAAACAAGTTCTGTGCTGCAGGCAAGAGCAACACTTACCAAAGCAATATGAAAATACTGATGATAAAGTATCTCCATCATTGGAGGTGTTCAAGAAGAGCCTGGGCACGCATTGGTCAGGGATGCTCTAGAAGTGTCTATACCTGTGATCTACTATGAGTATTTCCAAAGCGTCTGGGCTTTACTGGTTGCTACATGGGGATAGGAAGGAATTTTTCCCCCCATCCGGTTGCTGCACATGTCTGGGGAATTTTTCCCACCTTCCTCAGAAGCATTAGGTATTGACTACAGCCAAGGCTGAGGATTTTGACTGGGGTATGTCGTTGTTTTTGCTGCAATGTAAATCCAGATGTTCTTGGCTACATGGTCTTGACCCTCCTTTCAGGATCAGACTAATTGGGCCCACATTTGGGGGCAAGAAGTAATTTTACCTTGTGGTCAGACTGGTAAAAATTGTGTGTGGGGGTAGGGGGTTGGGAGGAGGTGTGCCGCCTTCTGTTGTGGCAGGGAGAGGAGATGTGGCTCTCTTCCTTGGTTCACTCAAGCATATTGTGACAATCTTTGCAGCAGCAGGACTTTGATCACTATTGTCCTACTTCACCTGTGGCAGATTAGGGTGTTACACTTTATGGATGTGTCAGGGTTGATCATGTAGTTTTACTAATAGGTTATACAATGGACTTGTAGGGATTATTCAGATAGGGGTGATCCTGCCTCTGGCAGGGTTGGACTAGATGACCTATAAAGGTCCCTTCCAGTCCCACATTTTTATGATTCTGTGATATAAATCTCTCCCATATACAGGCAATAGATACACTGAACATAATGCCTCCTTAAATATTGGCCTTAATCACCTCAGTTTAATTGAAGGAGTTTTCATCTCCACTTTCATATTCACTTCCAAGGCCCCCCAAAATAGCATGCAATGCATGTCACTTCTCGTCATAAACCTGTTCAGGTGGAAAACTTAAAATGCAAGATACTTTGGTGTTGTCTATAACCTCAGTTTCATGATTATTTCAATAAAGAAAAATGATGAGACTCATTTTTTTTTGGTGCATGGATAACCATTTTATCAAGAGGTGATAGATATGGTGAGTTTTTGTAGACTGGAAATCATCATTGCAAGTTCTCCAAAACTCTACTTTCTGCTTAACCAGAAGAGGTTAAAGAGGATTAAAAAATAAAGATGGTATGTATTAAAGCTAGGTTTCATGGACTATATGGTTGTGGAGTTTTAGGGGTTAATGAAGGCTCATATATGGTCAGTATTTCAACATCTTATGATACAACAGCATTTCCTACTACTCAGCTTCTTATGTTGCATTCATCACAGTAGTCTCCAAGTGGAACAGTTATGAAATGTTGTGATTGCAGTGTGGATGGGCCTGCAGTTCCCTTAGGGATATTAATGCAACCATTATTACTATTGTGTATTTCACTTGTGCCCAATGCTCCAATCAGAATCAGGCTTGCATTATGGCTGTGATTTAGTTTCCCTGCCAAAGGAGCATCATGGATGATATACTAGATATCTATGCAGGACAAAGTGCAAGACTGTCCATTCTGGCAGAGAAAAGTGGGGAACAGCATGCATGCATCAATCAATGCATTTCCAGCAAAACCGAGGAAGTGATTCTTCTGCTCTACTCAGCACTGGTGAGACCACAGCTGGAGTACTGCATCCAGTTCTGGGCGCTACACTTTAACAAGGACATGGACAAGCTTGAGAGAATCCAAAGAAGAGTCACATGTATGATCAGAGTCTTACATGGCAGACCATATGAGGAAAGACTGAGGGATCTGGGACTCTTCAGTCTGAGGAAAAGAAGGCTGAAACGGGACCTGGTAGCAGCTTCCATGACAGAGTACATCAAGGGCTCAGTGAGCAACTGTTCACCAGGGCATCCGAGGAGAAAACCAGAAGCAATGGTCACAAACTCCTGGAAGACCTTTTCAGGCCCAACATTAGGAAAAACTTCTTTACAGATAGGTTGTCCAGAGTGTGGAATAAGCTCCCTCCAGAGGTGGTGCAATCATCTACCCTGGAGATCTTCAAGAGGAGACTGGATGCTCACCTTGCTGGGGTCACCTGACCCCAGTTGTCTTTCCTGCTTGCTGCAGGGGGTTAGACCCGATGATTTTCCAAGGTCCTTTCTGGCCTTACAGGCTGGGGGATGCCTTTCTCAGCAGTACAGCAGCAGAAAGAGGTCTTGGAGTCATAGCCGGCTCCAAGATGAACATAAGTCGTCAATGCGATGAAGTGATCAACAAGGCTAAACGCACTTTATCATGCATTAGCAGATGCATGACAAACAGGTCCAGGGAGGTGATGCTTCCCCTCTATGCAGCACTGGTCAGACCACAGTTGCAGTGCTGTGTCCAGTTTTGGGGTGCACACTTCAAGATGGATGTGGTGAAGCTTGGGAGGGTTCAGAGGAGGCCACTCATGTGGTCAGACCCTACGAGGAGAGACTGAGGGACCTGGATCTCTTCAGCCTTCACAAGAGAAGGCTGAGAGGTGATTTTGTGGCTGCTTATAAATTCATCATGGGAGGGCAGCAGGGAACAGGAGATGCTCTATTTACTAGGGCACCCCCAGGAGTAACTAAGAACAATGGCCACAAATTGATGGACAGCAGATTTAGGTTGGACATGAGGAAGAACTTCTTCACAGTGAGGGTTGCCAGAATCTGGAATGGGCTTCCAATGGTGCTCTCCCCTACCTTGGGGGTCTTCAAGAGGAGACTGGACAAGCAGCTAGCTGGGGTCATCTGTCCCCAGCGCTCTTTCCTGCCCAGGGCAGGGGATCAGACTTGATGACCTATTGAGGTCCCTTCTGACCCTAATGTCTATGAACATGTGAGACATTTGGAACAGGAATGAACAGACTGAAGTATTCAGTGAAGAAGGGAAAAGTTGACTGGAGCGTTCCTTTCCACTTCTGGTATTTGAAGTTGAGTAATGAACTATGGACAATGCTTTAGTTTCTGGGGACACATGCTTGGGAGCAAGGAAAGAGGAGTTCCAAACAAATAAGCCTTCACGAGTGACAGTGACTGTCAGTGCGAGGGGAGGGCCTGAAATTAGGTCAGTAGAGGTATTTGACCTCAACATCATGTATGGAAGAGGTAGCAATAAGCAACATCATGTAAGGAGGTTGATGACAGCCCGACAGAAAATCTGATAAGCAAAGCTGGGTGACAATAGAGAGTTATACTGAAGGTGAAATACACCCCTCTGGGGTGCACCAATGCCAATCCATAGAGATGAATTCCCATTAAGAGGGCTTGGAGGGGAACTCTGAGAGGTGGCAGGTCTTCAAAGGGCTGTGCACTATGTGAATCCAGTGATGGGAGAGCACCAGAAAGTGAGAGCAAAGTATCAGCAGATATGTACCCAGAATGCCTTATTGTTGGGTATGGACCGAGGATGGATTCAGTTTCCCCATCTCAAGCCACGTACAGAAGAACATTGTAGAAAGGCTGTATGTGTTTCTCTAGCATTTCACTCTTGGGGGCCATTAAGAAGGCAATAACGGCAACAGAGGAGGAGCAAAGTGATATGGCTGGAATCAGAGTAGTTTGGCCACAGCTGTATGAGCTCCTTGTTGTTTAGAGAATAGGGATTTAGGAACGAACTTCATCCTCCATAATTCTGCAGTAGCAGACAGAGCCCTTTATGGCTAAGTGTTAGTTATATCACCATCAGGGGAAGCTTTTTTTACCGTTGTAATAAACTAAGGTGGGTTTTATTTTATTTTATTTCTCATTATTTTTTGAACAACAAAATACGTTCATTATTTAAACACAAAGGCTGGAGCATGGGAAAGTAAGTGCCGAGTGGGAGAAAAAAGATATAAAAAACATCCTTACACACAGTCAAACAATAAACCGAAAGGGGGGAAAAACATATCCATGGAGACACACAAATGTTGCTATCCTAGAAGGAAAGACAACCGTTTCAATGAGACGGCAGATTGAGAAACTGCAATGCTGGGACTGCTTATTTGTCACATGATGGTTAATCATAATAAATTAAGTTTTATTTCAAATTTTGCAACACGCTAACTTAACTCAGCAGGTAATGGGAAGAGCCCTGGGTAGCCAAATGGTGTTTAACTGAGAACAACAACAATTTCCCCCCTGCAGTCTGGCATAAATAATGCATTTGAAATGTGCCTCATTTGAGCAAATTATTCCAGCTGTCTCTTGCTCTAGCTCTTGCACTGGAAACTCAGCAGTCTTGAAATACATAATTATGCATATGAAGACCCATTCCCCATGAACTGCACATCCAATCCAAATAATTTCAGGATACAAAAACTAAATATTCAAAATGATTCCTGCAGGATGTAGTTTGAGTAATGTCCAGGGTACAGTATGTTAAGCCAAGGGTCTGGTTCTCCATTGAATTGTGGGCATTCATGCTTATGCAATGTGGGTGTGAAACACCACCGTACTATTATGGCATCATGTCTGCACCTACTTTGGCTGATTTAAAAGCCATCAAAAGCCAGGAAATGGTGGATAATCAGACCCAAGATTATTCAATGGGCCTACGGATGGAAACTGGGATATGCTTGCATGTAGCTTTCTATCAAGTTATAAAGAGCTCAGTTCCATTTTGAACCAGTCAAGAATAGTTTTGCCTCTGAGAGCAATAGCAGCAGCACTGTCTGCATAAGGAATAAAGTGCTTGGCTGTAAGTATTTGCTGAGCACTAATGCAAAGACATCTACTCATTAGCAATAATTGCTTTGTGGGCACCATTAAAAAAAAAAAATAACATAGACCGTAGAAGGTGCTGACGGGCCATCATATGATAAACATCTGGACATTTCCAATCGCTTCAGTATCCACATGCAATTTTTTTTTTGTCCTGTCAATTGCCACAAAATTATCACTGGCTTGTAGTTGTCAGAATGCAAGGGGAAAATGCAAGAGATAAAACACATTGACAAATATTTTAATCTTTCCGTGTCAAGAGAGCAAGAGTCTGTCAATGTTAGATGCAGCTGCTGAGACACCTAATACTTGAGCAATACAGCCCAGATTAGATGTGTGGCAGGCCCGTCAGGAAGTGTAAGTAAGCACATTAATAACAAAGCTCACCTTCAATCTGCAGAGGTTTATCCCCCCACCCCTTCCAAAAAAAGAGAATGTGTTGGGATATTGCTTTCTTTTCTGCCAGAGATTAGCTGTTCTTTGAAAGCTGGCTGCTTAAAGCCACATTGGCAGGGAATATAAGCGTAAAATATAGTTTTGCTTTGGTTCCCCTCCCCTCCCCCAACCAAAAAATTAATGTGGCTCAAATTCATCCTCAGTAGAACTTCCTTTATCAACCAAGTCACAGCAGGGGTACATTTGGCCTCATATTCAACTTGAATGAAATAGGCTTTCTTTATTAAAGTACTCAAATGGCTCCTGTTCATTGAACTTCTCAGTATCTAATGCATTTATCTTCACAAAAGCCACATACAGTAGGGAGCAGTTGTTATTCCCTTTTAATACGTGGGGAATGGATGCACAGAGAGACTAATGGATGGGTCCACAGAAGGATGTAGGAAATGTAATGCTGCAAGGTGCAGCACCTGACTTGGTAAGTGTATTATTGCCCAGGGAGTAAACTGCCCTAAGTTAGGCACACACAACACATGGGGAAAATGTAGCTGCCATGGACCTAGGATCCACACAAATCAGACTGCTGAGTGGACAGTCACTTAAACTCAATTGATAGGAAATACCGTGGGGTAGGGACATCTGAACTCTGCACCTATCTAGGACCTGCAGTCTTATTTGGGGTTGTAGAGCAGCCGCTAGACCTAAGGGATTCATAACCCTGACCCGGTCTTGGAGTTAGGTGCCCCTGCTAGACCTCGCACAGGATGACATCTCCTGGAGGACTTGGTTATTTTATCAAAAAGCCTAATAGTTGGAGCACTCACCTGGGATGTGCCCAATGTAGATTGAATTCCCAAATTTGCCTGCTTATTAAAATGATCCATCTGTAACTATGTGATGTTCGATTGTCACATTTCTGGGCCAGGTTATGCTGGGTATGACTCAGTGGCAGGTTGATGTCTTCAACCCCAGAGGGAGCCCCATGGAGGGCGTGTGCCATTTGTCACCTCAGGGGACGATGTGCACAAAACTGCATAGTCATATCATATTTTTTTAATTGAATTCAATTTTGAAAGAAAATGCTGCTTCAAAAGCGGGAAAAATAGAAACATATAAGTATGAAAATGCAGAAATGACTCTTCTGAAATGTTCCCCTCCCCTCCTTTTTTGTTTTTGTTTCTTTTTTTCCCTCTCCTGATCAAACTGTTTGACAAATTCTACCTGATTATAAAAATGCATCTCTTCCTCCCTCTCCCTGCTAATTGCATTGTTGGTGAACTTACTAATCATTGAAACACATCCTACATCCACAGCTCTATATGCCTCCTCCCCTTCCCCACACCCATGCTGTGAGTGGAGTTCTCGAATCCAGGTCAGGATTTGGAGGGGAGGCAAGTATCTTAGCCTTTTAAGACTGGACAAAATTGACCTTAACAAGAGAAAAAAAAAAACCACAGCTGGCTGCAATCAGTGGCTTTTCTTTCTCCCCTTGCCAAATTATCGGATCCTTAGCAGTACATTTAGCCAGTCCAGAAATATATCGTTCTTTCCCCCACCCCGTATATGCTTCAGTGGTTCTGCATTACCTTTTGGGGGGCTTCTCCTCTCTAGGAATTATGTAAATAAATCATTGGTGAGATCAAAAAAGACCAGTTATGAAGCAGAACCCTTCCAGAAGCAAGGAAGAACAAACTAACCTAAAGCAGGAGAGTTAAAGTGGAGTTGTGCTTTAGCCTGAGATAGGTGAGGTTTTACCCAATCCTCCTCTCATCTGGCATCAACAGCACAGAAACACGTTCGCAGGAGTAATTCGCAGGCTATAATTTGGAATTTTGTAGAAGCACTTTTTATCATGCGCTATATTTTACTTCTGCTAAACCAAAGCCATCTACACTGAAGTTCACACGTCTTTAGCATGAGTTGTTCCATGATCCTCTGATCACTTTAAGTGACCTTCCTTACTCAGCTGTTTTCTTAATTTTAGTGAGACACTTGTACATTAGGCCTTGCAATATCTCTCTGTTCGTTTCTGAATCAAGTGCTCACAAGGAGCTGGTAGCTGGATGGTTCATCCCCTTAAGGGCCAAGGTTGTCTGGCATTTCTTTATTATTAGCCACCCCTGGAAAGGAAGCAAGTAGTTATAGTCTCAGGCATCTCAGTGACTCCTTTCTGGACTGGAGAAACAGAGCAGCTGCCTCGTATGCAGACCAGCAACCGCTTCGAGATCCTGCTTCCACTCATGTCAGTGGAGTAGGAGTAGGTGAATGAAATGTGGGGATAATCCAACGTTGGGAAGTATGTCAATATGAAGGAAGACAGGATTTTCCTATGGGGAAAAATGTATCCTGTCACAAGCTGACCGTAACTCATCTATGCAATGCAGCGCTGAAACAGCAAAGGCAATTTTTAAAGGTAGCAGGCAAGGTATTTCCAGGAAAGGCACTGAGAAGACCTCCTCTGAAATGTCATCTACAGTTCTGGTTAACCAGGATCAGTGGTGAACTCAAACTAAAATGGGCACAGAGAAGGGCTCTTGGGAGTATAAAAAACATAGAGAGCCTGTTTGATGAGGTGGACTAAAAGAGCTAAAAAGTTGTTAGCCTGGCCCAAAAGTTGCCTGAGAAGGGATATGAATGCTGTTCATTAACATGTTAGAGCCCAGGAGGGAAGATAATTATTTAAGCTAAAGGACACTATTGTCACAAGGAAAAAGAAATGGGGATAAACTGACCGTGACTCAAGTTGTTCTAGAAATTCAAAGAAGGTTTCTATCCATCAGCAGGCTGAGACAGCCTCAGGGACAGCCTCTGAGTGGGAATAGCAGAGGCAAAAGAAAAAAAATCTAACTTTTAAAAGATCAGGTATGCCCAGAGCAAACCCAAAAGTTGTTCATCTAACTTGTACCTAGACCACTTCCAAGGAGGAGACGACACAACTCCTCTAGGCAGCCAGTTGCAATTTTTCAGCACTCTCACAACAAGAATTTTTCCCACTTATTACCAAGATCCCATATGATCTACATGCACCTAAAGAAGACATGCACCTTGTTTTTGGAGGCAGAATGTAGACAAAAAAATGTTTTTTTCCACTCATGACCCAGAGCTGGCTTTTCTTTCAGCTTCTTTTGGGATAGGTTGTTAGCTGTGTTCATCTGAAGTCAGTTAGAAGCCAGGGTAGATATGCAATTTAACAGATTAATGAAGTAAGATCTATCTATCTATCTATCTATCTATCTCTTACTTGTTTAATCTGTTAAGTTGCATATATGCCCTGCCTATATGTAGATGTAGATGTAGATGTAGATGTAGAGAGAGAGAGAGAGAGTGTACATACGCTATGCAGGCAAGAAACAGTATTAACCTTCAGCGTGTCATTGCTCACAGCACGTTATAACTGTAACACTGCTCAACATGCCACAGATTTAGTATGGACTAAGTGTAAGGCATAACTTTACCCTGGAGAGTAGCGGGCAGCCATCTTGCAGCAATGTGGCCATGCTTGCATTCCTCCATGCTTCTATTCCAGTGAAGATCAGTATCCCACTTAACACACACACTCCAAGTATGGAGGGCTGATGGGGGGGCGGGGAAGGCACGTGTGGTATGTGAGTAAATATGGCATCTGCTTTCCAAACAATTCTTTCCTGATCATCAAATGAATTCTGTTCTCATCTTTCTCCTTATGCTCATGGAGAACAGTTGATCATTTTCTCTTTTATAACAGCCCATTACATCTTGGAAGACTATTATCATGTCCCTCCTTTGTCATCTTTTTTTCTAAACTAAACAAGCTCAATTCCTTCCACTTTTCCTTGCTGACATGTTTTCTCACCTTCCATTTTCTACTATTATATTTCTCATTGCTCTCTCCAGACTCTCTCCATTTTGGTGACATCTTTCTTAATGGGTACTGCCTGAAACTGGACGCTGTATTCCAACAAGTGTCTTCACTGACGCTGAGTAGAGCACAATAATTGTTCCCCTGACTCTCGAGTTGGTATATCTCAGCATGAGCTTTACCTGTTTTGGTTTTTTTTGTTACAGCATCATGTTTTTACTCATGTTTACTTTATGATCCACTATACCCTGTGGGATTTTTTGGCTCTCTCTCTGACTAACCAGATACCCTTCATTTTGTGCAGTTGATTTCCCCTTCCTGTTTGCAACACTTTGTCCTTATCATTCGTGAATTTCATCCTGTTAATTTCAGACCACCTCCCCGATTTGTCATCGTCCATTTGAATTCTGAAGTCATTTCCCCCTGTGCAAAATAAGAACAGTTAGTTAGCATACTGTCTTACTATCTCTGTCTTGAAGGATGTAACAGTATGATTTCTAATGAATTCTGAATGTCCTGTCATTTTTCATTGTAGGCCAGTGCTGATCTCATTGTCATCAGCGAGAGAATTCATTTTGATATCAGTTAAGACCATACTTTATCCTAGTTTGACTACATGTTAAAATCTGGTCAAACTTTGGTGTCATTTTTAGGGGACTTGTATTCATATTTTTCTGTTGAAAACATTCATGGGAGGCAAAGCTGTTACATTTGCTTAGTCCCATCATAGCTTCAGCATAATGGCATTTCAATAAAAAAATGAAGATAATTGAATTTCCTTTGTCAGCCTGAACTGTAATTTTGATCTTTCTTCTCCATAAAAATGTTCCCAGAAGTCTCAGGAAATGAGTAGACGGTCTTATACAAGCTCAGAGAGCATCCATGTATTATCTAATTGGCACTAATATTTTTTAAAGGTCTGGAAATTGGAATTTTAATATGCAATAATCACACAACTACTGAGTTGATAGCTTTCTCTCTCAAGCATCACCTTATTGCATTAGTAGAATAGTTTTAAAAACATCATTATAACTCATATTTTCTCTGGCTGGAAGCAAATCAACATCTATCTTGTTTCCATTACTCTAAAAGAATTAAATAACATTTTTCAACAGGAAATAATGGTCAGGATTAAAGTCAACATGACTACCCTTACTGTTTTGTCTGAAGATACATGATTATTTTATTGTGGGAAGTATAAGCATCCAACTTACTGTTATCAATCTGAGGTTATAGTGGCTTTTTAAAAGTGATTAGATTATGCAGGATTTGGAAGAAAATGCATTTGTAATGATAAGAAATGAAAACTTGTGGGAATCCATTTTGGTAACCATCTTTTTTGGAAGATCTATGGTTTATAGAAGGGATCTGGCTTTCGCTCATTCACTCACCATAGAAGACCATAAATATTATTTGTCCTTAGTCCGTGTGTCCTTCATTCATAGATAATATAACCCACTGGTGTTCTGATACTTGAATTCATTTTTGTCAAGCAGTTTTGGACATGTTTAAAATCCAGGCTAAGTTTGTGTCTAGATTCACAATACCTCCGCCCAGACTTTGTTTTTAAAGGGTGATAACTTTTTATGAACGGCTCAAATCCAGGCTGTGTATTGCCTTTGTCACAGTTGAAAGGGTAAATTGGAGAAAAGGTTCTCTCTTTGGCCAAGGCTTGCCCTTTAGAAACATCTGTGCAGGCACTTGGGGTCAAAATGTGATAAGATTTGTCTGACTGTGAGGTAGAGGCATTTACATATCACCATACACTATAAGCTTATATTGTCACAAAGTATTTGTTGGCATAGAGAGTTTTGAGGCTCATTTTGGTCCCTGCCCAGACTTTCTTGAGCAAGTCATCCATTCTTTGTACCTAAATTTCCCTTCGGTTAAAAGGAAATAATAGCCCTGCCTGAGGAAGATGGTATTAAAGACTGTGAGAGACTTACAGAGGCATAGCTAGTAAGATGTGTGGCCTGGGCACCCCTGATGCACACTCTTGCTCCCCCTTAATGGTCCCCTCTGCCCCCAAACCTGTTGGGCATACTCCGGCCCTCTTAGCGGTCCCATCTGCTGGTGGCCTGCAAGTCCTCTGTGCTCTGTAGTGAGGGCTACTCTCAGCATATCTTTTGACAGCAGAGAGACTATTTACAGAGCCAAGTTTAGTTGCAAGGGGGAGTGGGTGACAGAACAGG
>NW_005842038.1:1071846-1086993 GCF_000455745.1 Alligator sinensis | reverse complement strand
AGTTACAAGTGCTGTAGGGCTGCGGGGACACAAGCTGGGAAGGAACAGCGAATAGAGGGGACCAGTAGGGATGCAAGACTGCACATCAGGTCTTGGAAATGCTGTGCAGAGCAGGTGAGTAGAGGGGAGCCTGAGGGTGCATCCTCTAAGTTTTGAGGGTGCCTGCCTCTAAGTCAGTGCCCTGGGCTCATGCCCCATTTGCCCACCCTTTGTTGTGCTACCAGGGATTTGGTTAATGGATCTGGCATGGAAGTCATTGAGAATCTTCTTTCTTAGACACTCTGTTCTGATGGATGGACAAAAGCAAGGCTCTCATCATGGTGATGACATGTGGGCCTGCAGGGTACCGAAGCAAGAGGAAAACGATGAGCAGCCAGTGTTGGGGGTGCTAGAAACAAATAACCAGACACAGTGGTTGTGTCTACACATCACCCTGCAGTGATGTAGTGACATGCTACACTGCTGTATGGCGTGCTACGGTGATGCAGTGATCACGTGGGTCTACATGTGATCACTAGCTATGTCGCTGTAGCGGCACACTCCCTGCTTATAACGCACCGCTATGGAGACATAATGGGGAAATGTAAGATGCATCACCTGTACAGCACAGTATGGGTGGTTATTGCACCACGCTTTAATACTTCCAAAGGAAAGTACTAAAGCATGGCTCCATATGGCGACATGTAGACATGCCAGAATCTCAATAAGCGTCTGGAGGTTGCACTAGGCGATCCTTGATGCAATTCTCTGAGTCTATCATTCCTTCTTGGTAAGGCAAGGCTTGAATGCCATCAAGCCAGTGAACTGTCTAAATACAATAATGATATAATGAAGTCTATATTCACTGACAAATATAGAGCAAAGTGTAAGAATAAAGCATTTCGGGGAGACCGAAACAATTTCATCAGAGGTTAAAAAGCACACCCTTACTTTTGGCCTAATATACACTATTTTTCATCCTTTATGTTTTATTTAGTTGGTTATTAAGATGGTTATGTAGTGCTTTTCAATTTATCTGGGATATTCCAGTTGACAATGAGGCCCTGGAGTGATGAAAGAGCCTTGGAGTTGGGATTAATATTGTATTTCATATATAAAAAAAAAAAAAATCTCCCTGTAATCTATCTACCTCAAGAGCATCCTAAAGAGAGAAGCTTCTGTCAGCTTCTAAGTCCTGGGCTCTGGCTTAGCGGCTTTTCAGTCTAAAACCTGTAAATGCAACTCAAAAAGTGACAGAACAAGGAAGTGTCTCGGTGAAGAGGGGGTGGGGGAAGGACTCCATCTGGTAGGAATGGCTCTGATATATTTTTCTTTAGCTCGTGGAGTTCGGATCCACCTGATGGGCATGTTAAATATTTTACAAACCTTTAGAAAATCCTGCTGGGATACCTTCTTCCCCCTTTTTTTTTTTTCACCTAGGGGTATCTTGCTATGGCTTTCATACGATTCTGTTCTTCTCTTTCTTTGTCCCTTCTGTAAAGCGACAGCAGGGCAAATTCAGCTTTCAGTTATACCACACATCACTCCAGTGGCTTCCAGGGAGTTACTCCACGTTTATGATGATTGGCCAAATCCTCAATTTTTGCATATTAACACAGCCCCATAGGCTTTTGTGGAGCTGTGCCAATTTACGTGAGCTGAGAGGTTCTGGTTTTATGGCTCTCTCCCTTCCTTCTGTCCCCACAAATCAGGACATTTTTAAGGGCAGCTGGATCATAGTTATATCAGAGTTTTACCAAGATGACACATTTTCCATGCTGAAATAATCCGCAGATGCTCCAGGCAGGGGGCAATGAAGCCGGGGCAGGCTCTCTCCCCGATTGGATTCCAGTATCTCTGGCAGGCGGGAGAGGGAGAATTGTTTTGTAAAGCCAGTTTTCCCTTTTTCTTTTCCACAAATGACTAGGTTGCATCTCTGGGTGATATATGTGCTTAAGGTAGTCTGGAAGGAGGGGGGCATGTGCTAAAAATGTGCTTAAAACTGTCAGTTGTTAGTGTCAGTTGTCATCCCAAGTGATGCCAAGTTCAGCAGTGTACCTCTGGCTTTTGAACTTTAGCATGAAATCCTCTCTCTACAATAGGACAAAGCAAAATCCCAGAACAACTGTGTACTTTTGGGGGGGGGGCGGGGGAAATGACTGAGACTCCATGATTCAGGCCTACCCCTGGATCTTTGCCTCTAAACCCTTCCATGGGCTGGTGGTGTTTGGAATTGAACCAATAACTTGGTCCCTTTTTTAATAGGCAAAATCCCTTTTCAGTACCTCTGTTTCATTCGAATGGGTCACTCTCCTGGGATGTGATGTCTAGATTTCAGGCACTGAGAAGCCTATATGTAGACACTTCCAAGCCTCAAATGCCTTCAGACCTTTGTGTTTGGTCAGTGTGAATTCAAACTTGATCTTTTTTGAACGTCATGAGAGCAGAGTGCTTGGAAAGGAGTTAACTGGAAGATAGCTTATAAGTGACAGAGATAAAAGTCCACTAAGAGAGCTGAGAACAGCTTGAAATCTGTTCGGCCAACAGAGAAAAAAGTTGCTCCTATGAGACAAGAGACTGATAAGAAATAATTTGGGACCATATTCTGATTTATGTCATGCCAATAGAAATCAGAATTAACTCATCTGGATCAGAATATTGCCTACAGCTTGTGACTGTTGCACCATCTAACCAAAAAAAACCCTGCTCTGAGCACATTTACATGTTCATTAATGTTCCGTAATTACGGTGCATTAAGTTTAGTACCAGCAACAACAGGTACTAACTTAGTGCGCTGTAATCGGCGCTACTGCGCCTTAGCACAAACGGTCTTTTTGTGACTAATGCACAGTAGACTAAATCTACTGAGCATTAGTATGGGTTTTTGCCCGCTGCACTGATATGTAGTCGAATTAGTCTACTGTGCTCAAAACATTTCATGGGAATGAGCCCAATGGCATTGTTATTCTTGCTATATACCCGGTGCTTCTGCTAGATATCTGAGTAAGTGCTTCCATAAAGAAACAAATTGTGTAATGCTGGAGACGCTTTTTTTCATAGAGAACGGCATTAAAAAAAAGATTTTAGGAAAAGTATGCATGTGTGTAAACAAGAAAGGGTTTAGTGGCCTGCGTGCAGCATCTGGAAAACAGAAAACAGAAGTTTTATATCCCCGGTAGCATTCTTACAATGGGCAGTCACATTCTGAAGTATATACACTGTTTAACAGCAATTCATGACTATGTGGGTATTTGCATTTAATAGGGAGAAGAAACTCACAATTACCAGTAGAAAAAAAAGATCGTCTTGTAGTTTAGATATAGAAATATGCCAAATCTGGATTCAATTCCAGCCTTTGCCATAGACTCCTTATGAAACCAGAGGAAAGATATTTACTTTCAGATTTTTCAAAGGACCTCAGCCAACATGAAGTGCTTTTGTGAATCCCACTCTTTAATTTATCTTTGCCTTCCTCACGTATAAAATATGCATAATGATACTTTCTTTTTCTGTCTCATATATTTAGATTGGAAGCACTTACGGCTAAGAATTCCCTCTTCCTCGATATTTTCATATGGCCTACCACAGCTGGGAGCTGCTGTAGTATAAATAATAATAATGTTATGGGGAGAGTAGGAGTCTTGTAAATGAAATCAAACTTGGGCAGATTGCGCTAGGCTGAAACATTTCATGCAGGCCGAATAGTTGCTTCATATCTGGGCTGAATCTGTGAACCGCTGCCCTCCAAATCAAATCATCCTCTCTTCCTTCCAGCTGGCTCTCTCGTGCAGTTAAAAGACTGAGTGGGTTTACTTTTTACACGCAGATCTATAATGTGACAAGGAAGGGCTTTGTGATTAAAATGTAAGGAGCTCAGCAAGAGGGGTTAAATCTTTTTTTATTCCCTCTCCTTTGTCACAGAAAATAGATTAATCTAGCAACACTTTATAGGAAGTGGACATTAATTAATGCTAAATTACACCAGAATTCTCTTGGAATCACATATTAACAGCCACGTTAATACCAAAAGGGTTCACCATGATTAATGTTATTGTAATGAATACCAAAGAAATTAATAACCATTTGTCACTTATAATATAGTGTTGCCGATTAATTTCATGCCATTTTCTTTCCTCGTTTGTCATGAGAATGAGGTATTGGAAGTTTAAAGACTAGTATAATAATTTGAATTACAGAAGTACGAGGTTGTCTGGTTTGACCTATTCAGTACTCTTCTGTTTGATTGGTCATTGCTCCAGCCTACTCCCGTGCAACTCTTAGAGGGAATGGCTACTGGTCTGGAATGAGGGATCTGGGCAAGAGGAAGAGTTATTTTAATGCACTTGCTATAATTCACCCCTCTGTATTGGAAGTTTGAATCCTCAGACCATTCATTATCCTGACAAATACTGTAATGAGTGCAGAAAATGGCAATGCATAAATCCATGCTCATGACAAAGAACATAATGAGAAGAGGAAGCAGTACAAACTAAGTAGCGATCACTTTACTGTCTGGAGACTGTATACGCTCCCTTCACGTGTCACAGCAGTGCTTCCCCCCTTGCCAGCTGATCAGTGAGATGTAGTCGGTAAGAAATTGGGGTATATCGGGATTTCTTGCCATGCGTGCCTAGTGCCTACCTTGAAGGAAACTTCATTTGACAGGGATAAAAAAGCTGCAAGGCCAGATCTTCAGCTAGACTAAATCAGCATTGTTTTATTGAAGGCAGACATTATTGGGGTTAAGCACAAAGTCTGACTAATCCTGGTGTTCCCCTTTGGCTAAAAAACCATTGGGTGAAAATGCAGTCCCAAAAAGGCCAATGGCAGATTTCCTTTGACTCCAATGGGGGAAGGATTTCACCTTGTATTTATTACATGGGGAGGATGTATGTCCAATGGCTAGCCCAAGAGCTGGTGACATCCCATGTGCTCCTTTTGACATCAGGCAGCTTATGAACTTCCTTCTCTGCTCCTAAGAGTTACTGGAGGGGCAGTGATTTCCAAAGGTCACCGCCTCCTACAATTCCCCTCCTGATGCATTTTTACAGTGCTCTGTAGTCTAGACGGTTTCTCACTGACGCAGTTGAGCTCCTGAAGTTTGTAAAATGGCTTGAGAGTTTTACACAGCAGAATCCACGTGAGTGCCAAATATCATTATTAACAGGCTAAACCGCATTGCAGGTTTCCACCCAAAGTTCCACTATCCAGTAATGCTGAATAATTTCATCCAAAAGCGAGCTCACTTTGCTTGGTGTCAGCACCACAGATCATTTATTGGAATATATAACACCCTTCTGCTGCTGTAAAGCGAGAACTTAGCACTTATTTAAACCTTTTCCTAAGTTCCTTTTATTTCCAAGGAAAATCGCACAATAGAAATATATAGCTAGTTAAATTGCATCATATTGGAGGCTATAGAAACCTTAATTTCCTTAACTTTGAAGCCTGAAAAACTCAGACTAGTAGTGAAGTAAGGTCTGCTTCTAAACATTCAGCATCGGAAGAAATCAGTGAAGCTTAGGAAAACGTGGAAACAATTGCAGTAAGCACAAATGAGAAAACATTAAAGATGAATCCCTAATTTCACTCCAGTGCTGTATAAAGCAGCCTTCCAGCTCTTCAGTATTCAATCCAGAGTCCTATGTGACCTTCAGCTTTAAAGATGAGAGTCGTATATTTAACTACAGTATTTTTTATTTACTATAGAGGCTGAGATGCAAAACACTTAATCTACATCATAAAAAGGAAAGTGGCTGAGTTTGCACTGACCTTGACCACTTTTCCTCCCAAAAGTTGATCATTTCACGCAAGTGCAGACCTTCAGCTGTGTCAGACTGGATCCAAATTCACTGCAGTCCTTATTTTTAAAATCTGATTTTTTGAGGAATCGGAGAACAGCAGTCTTGTGAGAGGTTTTCTGTATAGACTTGCTCACAGCGCTGTGGTGCTGAGTTAAAAATGATAGGGAGGAGGTTTTTTGAAGGAGTTATGCGCTCTGTTCTGATTGACCTTCAATGGAAATTGAGCACCTAACTACCCTTTGTCAATAGTGGAGCAGAGCAATTTGAAGCCTGAAAAATCAACGTGCTACCAGCCCAATCCTTTTAATTAAAATCAATGGCTAAACTCTTGATTTGCTTTCCAGCATTCTGGGCAGCAACTCCATTTCCCAGAACTGACCAATCAGACTTTTTTTTCTGTGTCAAATGATGCATTTATTTATTTATTTGTTGGCTTATAATTTTGAGCAGAAAAACTCATTTACACTTGTGTCCCAAAGTGGTTGTTAAGAGCATTCCCTAGTCATCACATCTCTTTGGATGGCATTCCTTGGTTTTACATACTATATTCCTTTTGTTGATACAGTCCAGTTGAGAGGTACGCTCTGTATCATGGGATATATCCACTCTCTTTGGAATAAACTAAGATGCTGCTGGATGCTTGCACAAAATGCTGTGTGCTGAAGCCTTATAAAGTTGCCCTGCAGTCTTTACTCTAGAAAAGCTCTGCCTGGATCAAACTAAAATTTCAGTTGCTCAACACCAGGCAAAGCAGGGCATTATAATAAGGGCCTTGTATAGATGGAAAGAGCAACATAGTAAAGGTATTATGGTATCTAAGGCCGTGTGTAGATGAAACGAGGAGCATGTGTGCACGACACTTTAAAACGGGTTAAATGCTTTTGCACCGCTTTAATGGTGTTGGTGTTTGCACGTGTCGGCAGCCCATTGTGCATTAATTCCAGCTGCTGTAGCACATTTGGTGGTGTAATGTGCCTTAAATGACTTTGGGGGGCAGCAAGCTAAAACGCTTCTGAGGAGTTTTAGTTTGCTGCCCTCTGGCTGCGGAGTGAAGCACCAGGCTCCGTGTGGCTCAGGGACAATGCAGGCAGCCTGGCAGCAGCCGGAAAGGCAGGCTCCACCACAGAAAGAAAAAAAAACCAGCAAGCCTGATGCCCCACCCCGGGAGCTTACCTGTTTAAATGAGCTCCCAGTCCTTCCCTCCATGGCTGCAGTGCCCCCCTGGGACCTCCTGAGCCAGACATCTGCAGGTGGATGCCACCTGGGGGGGGCGCCACTGCCGCGGAGGGAGCACCAGCTTCCACCTCCCTTGCAGCCCAGGCACCGCTCTGCCCACCGGCAGCTCACCCTCCCCGCTACCAGAGAGGCAGGTAAGACACAGGTGTACACAACACGGGGATTTACTTTGCCCTAAATAGAAGTGGAGTTTTTAAAAACCCACCTTTTTAATTTAGGGTCCCCATTTCATCTACACACCCCCTAATAATTCAGAGAACTATCTTACTCGATTTTAAAAATGCCTATGTGCTGAACCCAAAAGTTTGCAAAAAAGAATTTTTCCAACTATTTGAGTTGATCTAATAAAATATTTTGGACTTATCCAAAGAACCTTGTCTGGCTATGTGCTGAACTCCCATTTAAATCAAGGCTTGGAGCCTATGGGCATAATCCTCTCACTTAGCTGTTGGCCAAACTGCAGCTTATGCCCAACTCTGAGTTACCCAACGTTTGTGTTAATGTGATTCTGTTACCCTGTCTGGGCATTTAAATGTCACCATTATAGAATAGGGATATGTCTGCAAGTCTCTGGACAGTGATCCTATTCCTTTATTGGGAGCACTTATACACCCAGAAGGCAGATTTGAATTACTCCAACACTTTAGCCAGATAACTCAGAGTTGGTTGCAAGCTGTCTTTGGTTGTCCACATGGTGATGTAAATTCTGCTCTGTGTGTTTTAAAAATGCATCACTCTGCACTTTAGGTACCTAAATACCATAATAAAATTGGTAACCTTAGACCCCCAAATGATTTTTCTCCAAATGATATACCCAAATTCATACAGGGAAGCAATAGTAATATAGTCAGGAATAGGATCCAAGGAGTCCTGGTTCACCAGGGATATTCTGACTTGAAGCATTCACTCCATCTATTATCTATCATATTTCTCCCTGGAGGTTGGAGAGAGAAAAAAAAAAAGCCTTCTGGATGTACTTTAGAGTTTGAACATCATGTTTATGAGTGCATGCGGAGCTACTTTGCCTTACTAAGGTCCTTGGCTATCTGCTTCTCTCTACATAGTATTAGCTGGCAGGTATTTTTCTTTCACCGGTCGAGTCTACACAAGAGGCTTACTGTACGATAGCCTAATAACACTCTGCAGTAGCTTGCCAGGCAAAAACTGTACGAATAAGCTACTGTGCAGTGTTATCAGGCACTGCACAGTAAGTGTCAGAAAAAAAGCCAACTGTATGCCAGCACTACTGCACACTGTGCACGGAAACTGTAGTTACAGTGCATTTAGTTAGTACTTAATTAAGCAAGTACTACACTAAATGCACAATAACTACTGCACATTAATGCATGTGTAGATGTGCCCATGCAGTAGGCCTGTGTGAAACAGCTAGTATTGGCTTCAGATTTGGATTCAGCTGATTCGAATCACTGTCCCGAATCAACAGTGTAGGGGGCTATGTCATGAGCCCCCTGACCCCTGCCCACTATCCCAACCCCCTCTGGCTGCCCTGCTCGCTCCAGCTCCAGTCCGTAAAAAAAAAAAAGCCCTGACTCTGCTTTCAGCTGGGTGGGGGTTGGGGGGGCTCGTGGCAGAGCCCCCCACACAGCATGGGGCACTGGGGGGGCGCAGCAGGGATCGCCCCCCCCACACACACCCCTGGCAGCTGCCAGTGTGGGGTAGCCTTGGGGGTGCGGCTGGGAGAGTGGGTGGAGGTCGGGGGGTGCTCAGTGGGGCTGGGGGAGCAGGCAGGGGATGGGGCCTAGCAGGGGTCCCCCATAGTCCCCTCCCCCCTCCTCCAAGCTCCCCTTCCTCATCCCCTACCTACCAGCCTGGAGTGTGGGTCCAGCTCCCTGCTACAGCCAACAGGGACTGCCCGAATCGCCAAAGCTTTCCGAATCTTTTCTGAATTGATTTGGAGAGCTTTGAATCAATTCAGACCTTTTAACCGGTCCTCTGCTTCGATTTGGATTCAGAGATTTGGCCACCGAAAAGGGCCAGATCTCCTCCAAATCGAATCAGCACCCAAAGCTTGACACAACCCTACCACCCAGCACTTTCTCTATTCTCTGGCTAGGGCTTTCAGCTTAGTGTATATCACCACTTGTTGTCTGAGCATGGAAAATCATTTTATGGGAACATACCATGATTTTTCCAAAATTAAACCTTCTTTTAATCACTGCTTTTGGACGTAGGTGTGTCTTTCCCTCTCCCCTCTTAGTGTTGTATCTTTTTTAGATCTTAGAATAATTTTCAGTGTCTGGATTGGCTGGATAAATTTTGCATCCTGGAATACTTGTGCCACTTCATATTTCATCCATCTAGAGGAGTAGAAATGCAGGCAATCATTAGGGCAGCCATGACACGTGGGGGCAGCAGTGACTTCTGGCTACTGCCATGCTGCAGGTGTGATTGCCCTGGTTAACCCACCATAATTATGTTACTGCAAAAATCTCTTTTTTTTTGTAGTCATGCTCGTTTGTCTTCTTTACTCTGTTAAATGTTGCTTTTAAAGGTTCTCCCTGTTGTATGGCTGTTTTCAGGCTGTTTTTCTCTCTATTTTCACATACCGTTTTGGGACGGGCGATCAAAATAATGAGCACTAACTCCTCCTTGGGTCTCTTCTTAGGGCAGATTCCTTGCTACTACATGGAAGATGAATCCATTTCAGTGTAATCTGCTAAGAGACAACCAGGCTAATTACTTAATCACTGGAGTTGCTCAAACAAATAATTTAAAAAAAAAAGATGATGGTTTTATTTTTATTTTCAAGTCAGCTTTTCAAAGTTTCAACCATTTTATATGGGGTCAAAATCCTGAGAAAAATCATAGAACACATACCAGCACATTATGTGATATGTCTCCTTCATATGAGAGAATAACAGTCCATTTTCATGAATCCAGTCAAGCCTAGAGGCAAAAGAGAGCTAAGCCAACTAAGTCCAAACCTGTGATTCAAGTTCCTTCCTCCCAATCAACTTCTACCCAGCCTTGATTTTATTTGATTTGGGGTTCATTTGCCTAGAGTTGTAGCTGTGCAGCAGCACCCACCTGTCCCAGTCTGGGCAGGTTGGATAATTTTGCTTCATTCTGACTAGGATCCAGAGATGAGGTGTTACTTTTCCTAACCCACCAGAAAGGATCAATCTGGTAGGTATTTCTGAGCATAAATGCAGTTGTGGCATTCCCTTTGCAAATGGTAGTGGTGCCCTTCTTAATTCCTCTTATAATAGTGTAGTTGTAAAGTGGGCCTGGGAAGTGGGATACCTGAGCACGTGGAGAATCCTACACTCAAGTGAAGGTTGGAATTACAAGCATGCTGCTGAGCTCAGCATTTCCTATGAGCTGGCTTTAGTCTGCTCCTTGCCCTATGGTTTTTTTTAATACCCCATTTTGACATGCCTCCATGTACTGTATAAGAAGCCTAGGTGCTAGGAACCTAAAATCATAGAAAATTAGGGTTAGAAGGAACTTCAGGAGGTCATTTAGTTCAGCCCCCTGCTCAAAGCAGGAGCATCCCAGCCAAGGCTTTCTTTAGGCAGGTCTTAAAAACATTCAAAGATGGGGAGTCCACATACTTTCTGGGCAACTTGTTCCAGTGTTTTACCACCCCAAAAAATCTCCCTAATATCTAACCTAAACTTCCCTTGCTGCAACTTGAGACCATTGCTCCTTTTTCTGTCATCTGCCACCCCTGAGAACAGTCTAGCTTTATCCTCTTGAAAACCACCCTTCAGGTAGTTGAAGGCTGCTATTAAATCCCCTTTCAGTCTTCTCTTCTCCAGACTAAATAAGCCCAGTGCCTTCAGCCTCTCAGAAGTCATGTGCCTTTTCTGCAGAGCTGCTGCCCAGCCAGTCAGCCCCCAGCCCGTACTGGTACATGGGATTCTTCTGTCCTAAGTACAGGTCTTTGCACTTGATGTGTATATTAGGTTAAAATCTGCTTGGGGTCTCGGGTCCAAATGCTGTTAATGACTCATATAAGTAGACATGACAAAAGCTGTATGTCTCACACATTTGACACCCGAGCTGATGACATCCCTTGGCAAAATAGAGATGGGCATTCATTTATTTACTGGTATGCTCATACTGTGGCTCTTACACTTTAGGTCTACAGGGCAGGATGGGCATGCCCTATGATTCAAACCGTAGTCTTTTACACGTTCTTTAAAAAACATTGTCAAACTTTATGCAGAGACCAGCAGCAAGTCCAGGGACATGTGCAGGCTTTCAAGGGTTTGCTGCGGTGTGCTGTTCAATTGTGGTAATTCACATATTTAAAATGTTAATATTTAAAAGTTATCCCGGTGTGAGCAAGTGATGGGATTAACTCTTCTTTGCTACCAAACCAGAATAAAATGAACATGGGAAGAAGGGGAAAGGGGGTAGTCAAGGCAATGACTAGAAACCACTAATTCCAATGTGATAAATTGAAATAGATTCATAAGGTTAATATCAATTCCAGAGATTATAGACGATTTTATGAGATGTGCTATATAACTTTTGCTCCTGTCCCCAAATTTATGATCTTTACCAGGGATTTGAAGCAAAACACTGCAGCAATTGGATTGTAAAGGTCAATAAAAGGGAAAAAAGAAAGAAAGAGAGCAGGGGGAAATGGTGGAGGATATCTCTATCATTCTGTTTGTGACACGGTTATTCTACCAATTAGGTAGCAATGAAGACAATAAAAGGAAAGCAGCTGTGGAAAATGAAAGTTGCCCTTTATCAAGAGAGAGATTTTGGATTCTAAAAGCCTTTAAAGTGGGAAAAAATAAACAACCTAATAAGTCATGCAAGACCACATAAAAACTAGGCATCTCATTAATCTATAGGGCTTTTTCTTTAAGGTGAAAGAAATCCTTCCTGTGGGGATGTTTACATGTAAAATCTGAAAGGTATGTTGACAATATTGAATTACTATTACAATTAGAAATAGATTCCCTAATAGCCCTCCTTCATCTTTTAGCCCACATCCTGCTGTGACATCTGGCCCCATAGAAAGGGGAAAAAAGCTCTTCCTATTGCAGAGTTTTTGTCCTATGGCTTGTAATTTGGTTGACTAAAATGATTAGGGTCATGGAAAACCTCTCAGATGAAGTGAGGTGTGTCAGGATTGTTTTCTTTAGACCGGAGAAGAATAATAGGGGCCATGATAAAATCAAAGGTGAGAAGATGGGTTAGGAGTTTCTGTCCTCCCTGCCTCATAATATAGGTGGAAAGAAAATGAAACTGGCAAATAGGATATTTAAATCTGATTAAATTAAATATCTTTTTCCTAGTAAGCCTATAGAACTCATTGCCATGGATGCCCTAGTGACCAAGAATATAGTAAGATTCAGAAGTGGAGGATTTGTTTGGTTACTGAGAATAACCAGATATTTATATAAGAGTTTTGAAATTGATAATGAAGCCTCATCCCTTAGGCCTGAAGTTATTGGGGTTTAGGATGAGGAAACACACAGTAGATTACTGTGTGGTTATGTTGTTCTTTTAACCTTCCCCTGAGGCATAACGTGCTTGTCACTATCTGTTGAGTATAGCTGCTATAGGGCTTAGGTCCTCAGTGAGTTGACATCTTCCCTGTGTGCCCTGTCTGGCTGAGGAGGCACTGAGTGTTGATTTCTCATCTGCCATGACTTTGGTGTCCCTTTTTTTTTTTATAATTACTTTGGAGTTGGTTCCATGGGGAGATCACCTTAGACTGCCAGGTGAGACCCCTATGGGGCTCCTCCTCCTCTATACCCCACCCTTACCATGTCATGACCATTTATCCACACAGCTACCCAGAGGACAGCCCCTACTGTCCAATGAAGGACTGTTGTGCTATGGCCAGGGCCTAAAAAAAACAAAATCTGGGACCCACAGTCAATCCTAGAGACGAGCACTCTAGTAGGGAACTGCCCCTCTAAGTCCAGAGCCTCTGTCCATCCCTGCCTAGCAGCAGGAAATTAGCTTCAGTCCCAGGAATCCAAACAGAAAAGAAAACAAAACAAAGAAAGCAAGAAATAATCCCTTCAGGCTTTGGAGGTCAAGCCTAACGTCCCAGAGAGCTGAGCCCATTAGATCCTCCCTCTTCCCCTCTCTGGCACCTGGTCTGTGGCGGTGGCATCAGATTAGCTTCATCAATGTGATCCTTAAGCTCCCACAGCATGGATTCCTTCAGCAGTGGCCCTCCAACCACCTGTACCTGTCTCCCACTGCTTTAGCACTGCTGAAAACTGCAGGAAGGAATTGGAGGGAGAGTTTCATAGTTTCATAGTAGGTAGGGTTGGAAGGGACCTGAGCAGGCCATCAAGTCTGACCCCCTGCCATAGGCAGGAAAGGATGTTGGGGTCAAACGACCCCGGCAAGGTGATTATCCGGCCTCTTTTTGAAGACCCCCAGGGTAGGAGTGAGCACCACTTCCCTTGGAAGTTGGTTTCAGATCCTAGCAACCCTGACTGTAAAGTAGTGCTTCCTGATGTCTAGCCTAAACTTACTCTCTGTCAATTTACTGCCATTATTCCTAGTTACTCCTGGTAGTGCTCGGGTGAACAGGGACTCTCCCATTCCCCGCAGGTCCCCCCTGGTAAGTTTATAGACAGCCACCAGATCCCCCCTCAGCCTTCTTTTGTGGAGGCTGAACAGATTCAGGTCCCATAGCCTCGCCTCGTAGGGTCTGCCCTGCTTCCCCCTGATCATGTGAGTGGCCCTCCTTTGGACCCTCTCGATGTTGTCCACATCCCTCCTGAAGTGCGGCGCCCAGAACTGGACTCGAACTGTGGCCTGACCAATGTCATATAGGGGGGAGGATCACCTCCTTGGACCTGCTTGTGATGCATCTGTGGATGCATGACAAGGTGTGGTTAGCCTTACTGACTGCGTCCTCACATTGCTGGCCCACATTCATCTTGGAATCAATAGTGACACCAAGATCCTTTTCTGACTCTGCGCTGATGAGAAGGGAGTTCCCCAGCCTGTAGGTATACTGCTAGTTTTTCTTCCCCAGGTGCAGCACCTTGCACTTGTCAGTATTGAAACACATCCTGTTCTCATCCACCCACCCCTGTAACATGTCCAGATCTAGTTGTAGCCTGTCCCTCCCTTCTAGCATGCTCACATCCCCCCTCATCTTAGTGTCATCCATGAATTTGAACAAGGTGCTTTTCACCCCCTCATCCAAGTCATTGATGAAGATGTTGAACAGTGCGGGCCCAAGGACTGAGCCCTGGGGAACCCCACTGCCCACATCCCTCCAGGTCAAGAATGACCCGTCCACCACCACTCTCTGGGTGTGGCCCTCCAGCCAATTTGTGACCCATCTGACTGTGTAGGAATCAACACCAGAGTCACCTAAATTTTAATGAGAATGGGGTGAGAGGCAGTGTCGAAGGCCTTCCTAAAGTCCAGAAAGACTACGTCTACCGTGACACCTGCAACCAAAGATTTTGTGACCTGGTCATAGAAGGCCACCAGGTTGATCTGACAGGACCTGCCTCTAATGAACCTGTGTTGGTTGCCCCTAAGCATGATCTCCACAGGCTGGTCCCTCACAGATGTGTTCTTGGATAATTTTCTCAAAGAGCTTCCCCAGGACCAAGGTAAGACTATGAGAAACATCTTTGAATTGCAGTTTTGGGTGCCCTACTCTTTTCTCCCCACCCGAATTTGCCCATACAGGATGTCCTTTGGGATGTGCCCATCTTCCATCCTCCAAAGATGTCCAAGCTAGTATAAGCACCACTGTTTGAATAGTGCAGTGATGGTTGGCAGGTTGGATTTGGTGATGAGCTCTGTGTTGGTGATTCTGTCTTGCCTCTTGATGTCATGAATGCTGTAACAAAGTCAGGATCCCGGGATGGCCATGATGCCCCCTAGTGGCTCCATGACCCTGCCCCGCTCCACCCCTAGGGTGCCTTCCTGTCTCCCCTGCCATACCTTGATGGAAATATAATAGATAGGGAGGCTGTCCACAGGCCTTTGCATGGCCTCAGCCCAGCTGGACCCTTCCAATCTCTGTCTGTGCCCAGGCCCATTGCTGGGCTTCACTGGTCCCTAAAGCCCCTTGCTGGGCCTCACTCCATAACTGTGACACTGAAGGGCACCTCAAGCCTTAAGAGCTAATTGCATGGCTCCAAATCCTTCCCTA
>NW_005842038.1:1053471-1071815 GCF_000455745.1 Alligator sinensis | reverse complement strand
TACACAATGCCCCATGCCTCATGAGTGTCATGGCAATATTGTTCCCTCTGTGGAGCTTCGACCTCCTTGGCCTCTGCTCCTTTAATCTAGCTAGATCTTCTATCCAAGGCCCGCTGTATTGGACCTGGCTTTGAGGCTCTAGGTCTCATTTGCCTATTAGGGTCACTGGCCTCCTGGCCCCTGTCTGCTGGCTCTCTGTCCCTGTCTGACTGCTCCTTCTCATTATGCCCACTCTGGGCTCAATACTCACTAGAGCCCTGAGCCTGCCCCCGGCAGGGAGCAAGATAGTTGTGCACCCCTTGGTCACTAATGCAACCTCCGTAAACCTCCTCTACAGTCCAAACCCAAACCATTGGTTTAAACACCACATAAATACAAGCCCCCCAGGCTGTAACATAAATCACAGCAGTGAAGGTAGCCCTCTGCCTCTTTAAGAGTATACACCTTCACACACTAATACAGCATTCTGGGCTCCTAGCAAGCTCCTTGAGCCCCACTGTTCTTGCAGGCAGCAAAGCAGTCAACCCGGCATCCCTGGATTCCTCTCCTGTGTAGGAGCTCCTTCTCCTGTAGCTCCCAGGGAGAGACTCCCTTACCAGCCCCTGTTTTGGGCTTTTAAGCTCCCAGGGCCTTACCTACCTCCAGTCAGCTGACCACCTGGAGATGCCTGCTAATGGCTTCTTTTCTTGATATGCATATATTTACCATATTGCACTGCTATACATAAGGACACTGAGGACACAGCCTTTGTACACTAGCAGCTTTGTTTTGTTTGTGAGTTTTGTATTGTTCCAGATTCGCTTGGAGACCTTACTGAAAGTGGAAGGATCCTGTCCAGCGTGAACATTTATCTCTTCATCCAGTGACTGGCTGTCGCTCACTGTGGATCCAAGGTAGCAAAACTTGTTCACTGCCACAAGAGTTGTGCTTTGAAGGCTGATGGGTGGTGACTGGCAAATACCTTGTCCTAGGACCATAGTCTTCTTGATGCTGATGGTCAAGGCAAATATCCTGCAATCATGTGAGAGGTGATTCACAAGTATTTGTAGTTGGCCTTCTTCATGGGCAGTGAGTTCAGCATCATCAGCAAAAAAAGAGCTCCCTAATAAGTATGTACCTCACTTTTGCCTTGGCCTTTAGATATGATAGACTGTAGAATTTGTCATCTGATCCTGTGTAAAGATATATGCCTTCCTCCAAGCCATCAAAAGCATAGTGCAGCAGCATAGAAAAGATCCCAAAGAGTCTGGGTGCCAGAACACAGCCTTGCTTCAGGTCAGGAGGCAGGTCAGGTCAGCCTTGCTTCAGGCCAGGTCTGCTACTGTTATGAGAGTATATGGTACTACCTGTAGCTGTCAACAGCTGGAACTGGGCAGTGGGAAACAGCCTAAGAACCTCTATGGTGCCCACAGCCTCGGGCATAGGAGCAACCTAGAGTGGGGTACTAGTCCTTACCCCTGGTGGAAGAAATGCCACCAAAAGGTGGATGCCAAGGCAGGGTGGACTGGGCTCTCCAGCCTGAGTTTGCAACCAGTCTAGGACTGGAGCTCTGAAAGGTGACTGGATTGAAGATCTTCATACTGGCAGCTCCTGCAGCCAGGCTATCTCCAAATGAACTGGCTTCTACTTTTCCTTTGGGATCAACCAGTTAGGTGAGAGGGGGGATAGTGATATGTGAGCAACTTAAGCATTTCTATATCAACTACCCAGTCCATTGCAGCCAAAACTGAATGGAGAGAACACTCCATCTTTGCTATACAGTGCAAGCAGGGGCATTCAGTAAGCATCCAGGAACAAAAACACTGTGTAGATGCCCCTACTTAATAGTCACAAGGCCAAAAAATGTAAGGTGCTTAAACCCATCAACCTGAGTCACCCTCCTCAGGCCAGGTCCTAAGATCCCTGAACAGTGAATGGGGAAACCTAAGTCTATCCCAAGGAGAATCCAAAGCATATGAGTGCTGAGAAAAGAGGTGCCTACAGATAGGTAGGAGGAAATTCTAGGCACAGGGGTGTGTTTGAATTGCCACTTCTTCAGGGCGTTGAAGCTTAAGATGGCACATTAGGGCCTTCTATCCTCTCTGGACTCTGAGTGTCCAGGGAACATGCACTGACTTGAAGCACGATGTCTAACTGGCAGCAGCACAGCTCTTTATGAAGTGCATCACCACTCATTCACTCTTGAACACAGCTGGTGCTCATGTCCATTGACAGGATTACTTCTGGGTTTTGATCAGGATAAAATGTGTCACTTCTTTCAGTATGGACCAGAACCTTGGACTGTCCATGGTGGACTGATAGTAGCAAACCTCAAAGTCTCTGGCTTCGTAAAGGCTACATACGTACAGTTTTTTCAGCATTCTCATGCCCTCTGTGAGTAGCCCACACCACTGGTTGACTTTGCTGTCACATCTCTCCTGAAATCACACTTTTCCCTAACTCCTGCCAGCATCCACTTGAAATGGAAAGTGAAGTGGCTGTACTGATAATTAGAGATCCATTTGTTTTCAGATCACCTGTTCATTATAGACCAGAGTCCCCTCTTACCTGCATGGTCCCCTCTCATCTGCATGGCAAGTCCATTAGGCCAGGTCCTGCATTCTGTTACTAACGTGCAATCTAATCTTATGGCATTGGTCTGACAGGACCTGCCTCTAATGAACCCGTGCTGGTTGCCCCTAAACATAATCTTCCCTGCTGGCCACTCGCGGACATGCGCCAGGATAATTCTCTCAAAAAGCTTACCCAGGATCGAGATAAGACTGACTAGCCTATAGTTTTCTGGGTCCTCGTTCCTCCCTATTTTGAAAATGGGAACCACATTGGCCCTTTTCCAGTCCTCTGGCACCTCGCCAGAGCACCATGAGTGCTCGTAAAGCCGTGCCAGGGGTCCCGCAATGACCTCTGCTAATCCCCTCAGCACTCTGGGGTGGAGATCGTCAGGACCAACTGATTTAAATACGTCCAGGATTCTAATTTTTTTTTTCACTTTTGGTTTCTGGTGCTACTATAATACATGAATCCATAGATAAACTGGGTGAAGAAAGAACCTTTTATTAATAATATAGTCTAACTTCCTGTACAATACGTGCCACAGATTATACCCTCCAATGTTTGTGTCAAGCATACAAAACCTGCTTAAGCCAGATCTTATTTTTATACAGGCACCTGGTCTTGATTTAAAGACGTTGAGTGACAGAGAATCCATTGCATCCTTGGATAAGTTGTTCCAATAATTTATAACCCTCAGGGTTAAAAGAGTGCACCAATTCAATACTCTTGAATTTTTCCAGAGGCAGCTTCCAACCACTGGAATTTGTTTCTCTTAGATTAAAGAGGTGACTGTCTGAAATCTCTTTCCCGTGTCAAGTGATCAAGTGATCTCTTAACCTCCTCTTGGGTAAACAAAATAGATAGAACTTCCTTAATCTCTCACTGGGAGGCATGTCTCCCAGACCTCTAATCTTTCTTTTTTAAACCCTTTGCAATTTGTCAATAGGCCGTTTAAAGTGAGGACACCCGAACTGGACATGCTCTTCTAGTAATAATATCGCTAACACTGCACACAACGGCAACATGAGGCGGCATTGCCTTTGTATAGAGCATTCTCCTTCTCCTTGGTATTGTCACATTTAAACATCCTATAGGCACCCGAGCTCGCTTAACTAAGTAACATGCTGGGAGCTTGTTCTACCTTCCTAGCATCACGCCATATTCCTTTTCAGGATAAGTATTTCCCAGAATGGACTTCTGGCAGCCCTTAATCCTGATTTAATTGTTCAGATGAGACTAGTTTATCAAACAAATCAAAGAGATATATTTGTGAATATTTACAGCCGTTACAAATCAAAGAGATATATTTGTGAATATTTCCAGCAGGTAACCATACTGAGAGAAAGGTATACGTTGTTGTTGGATTTAGTGCTGCTGTAGGATTCAAGAGATGTGCATTTTATTCCAGTTTCTGCCACAGGCTTCCTATATGACCTCAGCCAAATCACTTCATTTTATACCCTCATTTTCTTTATTTAAGAAGAAATCGGGCTAATGATAAGTTCCTTTTCCCTGTCTTAGTCTATGTTGTCTATTTCATGAAAAAAGAGGTTGCAAATAAAACTAGGAGTGTAAGCATGGAAAGTGGCTCACAAATAGGGGTGTATAAAGGAAGTAGAGGATAACAGAGACTGAATATTGATAGAGTAATACTTTAGGAAATCACGACTAGAGCCTGGGCTTATAGTTTGTAAGTGACTACATCATTAAATCATAATTATGTCTATATTGATCCCTATTTTAAAGTTAGATATCTTTTGCCTGTTCAGGCCATCTGTTGGAAAGCCACTCCAGAACCCCAGTCCTCTCATGGATTAAACTTCCTTTTCATTCCTAAACAAAATTCATGTCCAGTTCATACCCATTTGTACTTCCATCATTATTTCCCTTTATTAGTTTTTCTCTCCCTCTGTTGCAAGCCATCAAATTTATGCTGAGATGTTCCCATTCCTTCCTATTTTCCCGGGCATGGTACAGATCATGAACTTGGTGTTCAGATCTGTAAAACTATGTAGCATCATCAATTTCTACATGATGGAAACAAAATGTGAATTTTGGTTCCATAGAAGTACAGATGACTTTTGAAAATGTTTATGCAGATTATTTACTGCTTAATACACAAATCAGTCCAATTTCTTCTCCCTCCTGCTAGCTCCATATGAATTATCTCCTCCATCTTCAGTTTTCTGTCTCTAAGATATGGTGGCATTGATATTTTTTTTCTTTTCTCCCATACCTTGATTGCTTCTAGACAACAGACCAAATACAATTATGCTCATGTTCCATTGCAAATCAAATGCTAGAGCACTAAACTTTGGTCTGTACAGTATCTAAGTTTGAAAAATATTAGATTTAGTGTTAGTGCAATTGATTTAAAGAAAACTGTTCTCTCTGTGCGTATGTATCATTTTGTAAAAAAAAAGAAAAAAAAAAAAAGGAAAAAAGAAAGCACCTCCAGGCTTTGCTAGTGGAGTGGAAGAGAAATTTCCAATAAGATTTACTGCTAGGCTATTTTATCCAGAATATATTTTGTCAAGTGTTTTATGCTCCTTTTAAAATAAAAAGGTTTATGTAGGAATGCAAAACAGTATGCTGTAAAGGAAGAAGGGCTTTCAATTCTACCCACCTGCATTCCCCTCCTGACATCCATTAAGCAGAAACGAAGAGGAAAGTTTTCATGGACCCCATTAGTGTTAATTACTGAGAAAAAAATCATCATATTTTAAACCTAGACTCTCTCTCTAGCATCTAAGCCCCACCTACAAGGAACAGAAATAGCTGTTTCTCTAATGTTTACATCTTCTCCTAGGTTAGGGTAGAAAAGGTCACAATAATGTTGCATAGGCATCCATATCAGAGCATCACCCATTGCTCAATGCAGAGTTGCTTTAGCTTTTCCCCTTTAGCTTCTGTGAGTGCTGTGAGGAAATTACTGTCTTTGAGCATTTATAGGTGTATTTTGGGAACCCTGGCCAGGGTGATTTAATTAGCAAGTCACATGAAATTAAAAGCATCCGAGCATCACATGTATCAGCATCTCAGTACCAAAAAATGGTGGTGGGGCACTTTAAATTAAAGCTCGCTCCATGAGCTTTCGTTCAAAGGGCCGCGCCACCATTTTTTGGTACTGAGATGACACTGGAAGTTGCTGGAGTGCGGTAGTTTTCACAGCCCAGCAGACTTGATTAATTGAGTGTTCTCCAACATGCTGGATTTACAGCGCATAGGAGCAGCCTTGCTGCACGTCTATAGGAGCCCCTCGTTTGTAATCAAGTGTTGCTATTGGCCGTCAGACAGGTGTCTTGATTCATCCTAAACATGGCTGCATTTCAGTGGTTGAAGTGATTGCATTCTGAAAGCTTCTTCAAGGAGAAAGCAGCTTTGTACATGCTAAATACTGCAACTATTAAATTAATGAAGGCACTAACTATCAATGCGGTGATTTTATGGTTTTGTTAAAATAATGATCAAGTATGGGAAATTTTTAGATGGCTCAGTTTTGGCAATAGGTAACAGAGAACCAACCCAGTTGGCTAATCTCTCTAAGGCTTTCTTATTGTGCCCATTATTGTCATATATGCTTTTCTGGTTTTACAGAATGATGATAAACCCTTCAGGTACTTAAAAATTCTTAGCTCTAATAAGCCCTAATGATTTAGCACACAGCTCACACTGCACGGCACTGATGGACTGCAACATAGCTATTGAATAATTAGAGAGGACCAGGCGATATCATCAGGAATGGAATTTTGTGCTAATGCAAAATTAAATCAAAGATTATGATTCATGCCATACCAAAGTCTGAAGTGTAATTTCCATATGATGCACAAACAATGCATATAGTAACACCCAAGGGGCAGTGTTTTACATAAGTCTGCTCTACACACACGAGAACAGACTCTTGTTTGTGGAATCATTTGGGGACATGAAGTACGATACTAACCTCTGCTGTAGTAGAAGTCCCATAAAAAAAGTTCGAGGAATATTTGAAAACATTGAGTCTGATTCTGCACGCTTTCATCTTTGTAAAATTATTTACCTTTGTGCAAAGTTAGTACAAACAACCATCATTCTCATTTGCAAGCATTTTACATTTACTGTGCATCTCTGAGATGCAAAGCAGGACAAGATCCAACCTACTCTCCTGTGTGATTCAGCTAGATTTGTTTTTGACCCTGAGAAAGAGCACTGGCAATAACAAAAATAGCATTGATGCTCCATTCTTCCCTCTCTGGAAGTAACAAAAGCCTCTGGAACATATTGTCAAATTGCTGTCAAGATAACGATGGTGTTTTGTAAAATAAACTCCTACCAAACACTCCAATAATTAGATTGTCTTTTTCCCCCTCCCATCCTTATGTTCATGTGTACACAATGACATTATTGTTCATTAATTCTACATTCAAGTGTTTGTCATCTCTGGCAACTCTACCCAATAAACAAAACAAAACAATATTTAACAATGAGGAGATGTAAAATGTTTACCAGTGATAACAACAAAACCTTCAATCAAACCCAATTAGATGGGCTGAGTGCAAATTGCCAAAGCCAACAGCTTGCCAACTTTAGTTATAGTTTTGTGCAAGAAGAACTGAAGTTTCATTGCAAGCATGGATTAAAAGTTGGTCATCTTAACAACCCTGAAGAGTTGTGATCTCAATTTAATCAAAGAGTATATGATGTTTAGCTAATGGTAAGATAAGCTTGGTTATAGCTGGTCACCAGTGCATTTCAATCATGGTCTTGAGACAAAACTTCAATGGTGAGAGGAGAATTTAGTGCTTGTAGTATATTCAAATGTTTGCTTTCTTTGGTGAAGTGTTAACTTTGATATCAAACTTGATATGGTGAAGTTTCAGTTTTAGTATCACCCTTGATATGACTACTATCTGGTAGAAAATATTTACAGACATTTAGTCATTACTCCTTGGTTTCCAGGCGTAGAACATTTCAACTGCAATGAGTAGCTAGGGTCCTTTTTGTCTCCCCACCCTTGGGTACATAGGTGAGGGGAGAAGGCTAATCACTGGGAACTTGTGTTTAGAAAATTAATCATAAACTGAATTGGGATTCTGCATTCAAAAACGAATAATTGGGTGCAATATATTTAGAACATCTCTTCTTGTTCTAGTTGGTCCTGAGAAGGGACTATGGACCCAAAAGACATTTTTAAAAAACCCTGCAACTGCCTATTGGATGCAGTCTATGAAGTGCTGGGGCAAGGCTGATGCAGTGTTCGGGCACTGATGTACAGCTTCAGATTAACTCTAGTGGTGCACTGGCTACGGGGGTGCTCTTTAGACCAGGAGTCGGCAACCTTTTCGGAGCAGCAGGCCAAAATAATGTAACTTGGTCTGAGGAGGACTGTATTTCCAAACTTGCGCTGCTGCTTCTCCCTGCTGACATGTGCAACATGCCACAAAATCTTTCTCCCCCTCCCCACTCTGTTGAAATGCCACTAAATTGCCCAATTGCCAACCTGTCATCAATATGAGGGCTTTGCAGGCTAGGTGAAATTGCTTGGTAGGACAGATCTGGTCCATGGGCCATAGTTTGCCCACCCATGCTCTAGACAAGAATGCAAGAAGACACAGGGTGAAGGATGCAAGAAGGATGCAAGAAGGATGCAAGAAGGATGCAAGAAGACACAGGGTGAAGGATATTAATATTTTTTTTCCCCTAGAAGGGAGCCACTGTGACTCTTTTTTTTTTTTTTTTTGCTCAGTATTATTTTTAGAATTGGAGGTGGGGAGGAAGAGACCAAGGAGCCAGCAAACAGGGGCTGCAGACAGGGTAAGCAGTTTGCAGGCAGTTTGCAGGACAGTTTACAGATCCGTTTGCTCCCTCCCCCACCCCTTTTTGAAGGGAGAGCAGATTAAGATGCTCAAGGAAATGGCTGGAGGACATGGCAATTCTTGAGCCACTGCCACTGCTTGCACCTGTGAGGTTTCTGTCCAGGCAGGACTGCTTACCATCAGTGCTTCCACCCAGGTCTGGGTTTGGCACTATGGGGACTGTGGCTTGCCGGCTCTTTCCAGTGACGGCCAGGTCTGGGTTTGGCACTATGGGGACTGCAGCTTGCCAGCTCCTTCCAGTGACGGCCAGGTCGGGAGGTGCCTATTGTGTGAGTGGTGCCTCCTGCTGGTGTCTCTCAGAGACCTATGGGAGGATGTGGGGAGGCTCTGAAGCATCCTCCGCCATGAGAAGTTCATTGGTTCAATGCTGGTGGAGACCTCTGGGACCATGGAGGAAGAACTGCCAGATGCAATGCTAGAGAAGGGGCAGGACATGGACTCCCAAAAGGGTGGAAGATGGAAGCTTGTGACCTCTGACCTCTTGTGACCTCTGACTTCACCTCCACCTGCAGTAGTTCATCTGCAGAACTGATATGCATCCCTGGAAGCAGAGAGGGAAGAGCACATTTCATTTGGGGAGGAGGAGAAGCCAGGCCTCACCATGATGGGAAGGATTGAGACAACCACCACCAAGAAGAAGCAATGTGTGATGGTGGTTGACACTCCCTTCTGCGGGTGATGGAGGGAGCCATCTGCCAGCATGACCTGTTGTCCAGAAGTCTTCTGCTTGCCTGGATGACTGGAAAAGGGCAAACATTGTGCCCATATTTAAGACAGGACAAAAGGAGGATCCAGGGAACTACAGACCAGTCAGCCTCACCTCAGCCCTGGAAAAATCATGGAGCAGATACTCAAGGAATCCATTTCTTAGCACTTGTAGGAGAAGGTGATTAGGGGCAGTCAGCATGGATTCACCAAGGACAAGTCATGCCTGACCAACCTGATTGCCTTTTACGGTGAGGTATGATGGCCCTGTCGATGCAGGGAGACCACTGGATGTGGCGTACTTTGATTTTAGCAAGGCTTTTGATATGGTTTCCCATAACATTCTTGCAGGCAAGCTAAGGAAGTACAGGCTGGATGAATGGACTGTAAGGTGGATAGAAAACTGGCTGGAGCATTGGGCTTAGAGGGTAGTAATCAAGGCTTGATGTCTAGTTGGCAGCCGCTACCAAGTGGAGTGCCTCAAAGGTCGGTCCTGGGGCCAGTTTTGTTCAATGTCTTCATCAACAACCTAGAAGCCGGCACAGAGGGCACCCTCAGCAAGCCTGCAGATGACACCAAGCTGGGCGAAGTAGTAGATACACTGGAGGATAGCGCTAGGATTCAGAATGACTTAGATACATTGGAGGATTGGGTCAAAAGAAATCTCATGAGGTTCAACATGGACAAGTGCAAAGTCCTGCACTTATGACAGAGAAATCCCATGCACTGGTACAGGCTGGGGGCTGACTGGCTGGGCAACAGCTCTGTAGAAAAGAACCTGGGGGTGACAGTGGACAAGAAGCTGAATATGAGCCAGCAGTGTGCCCTTGTTGCCAAGAAGACTAAAGGCATCCGGAGCTGCATTGGTAGAAGTATTGCCAGCAGGTCAAAGGAAATGATTATTCCCCTCTATTCAGCACTGGTGAGGCCACATCTGAAGTCCTGTGTTCAGTTTTGGGCCTCCCACTACAGAAAGGATGTGAACAAATTGGAGAGAGTCCAGTGGAGGGCAACAAAAAATGGTGAGGGGGGTGGGGGATGTGACTTTTGAGGAAAGACTGAGGGAACGGGGCTTATTTAGTCTACAGAAGAGTGAGAGGGGATTTAAAACCAGCTTCAACTCCCTGCAGGGCGGTTCTGAAGAGGATGGAGCTGGACTTCTCTCAGTGGTGGTAGATGACAGAACAAGGAGCAATGGGCTCCAGTTGCAGCAAGGAAAGTTGAGGTTAGATATTAGGAAAAACTGTCTCACTGAGAGGGTAGTAAAGCATTGGAACAGGTTACCCAGAGAGGTTGTGGACTCTCCATCCTTGTAGGTTTTCGAGACCCAGTTAGACAAAGCCTTGGCTGGCATGATCTAGTTGGGGACGGTCCTTCTTTGAGCAGAATGCTGGACTAAATGACTTCCTGAAGTCCCTTCCAACATTTTCAGTTTCTATGATTCTAAGAGGGAATAATGCATCAAGGAGAATCCAGCAGCTAAAATACAGGTCCCAGTCTCAGCGTGGGTCTTTCTGTAATTCAGCTAACTCACACGTGTCTAAGTGAGCCAGATCCAGCTGACAGAGCTCTGTCATCCAGCCTGCAATGCTCCCAGTGGGTCTCAGATTGGGTCCAAGATCCTGCAACCTGCCCAAGGATCATGGAACCAGTCTGGTGTACATTGCGGATGGCCCCTGAGACCAGCCTGGAGCCCACGCTGCCCACTGGATCCATCATGTAGGGCCAGCCAGCAGGCCCAATCTGGCCCATTGCCCGGCCCAGTGCCACTCATCCTTCCCATGGGGCCTGATGAGTTTGAAATTTCTGAACCAAAAAATAAGAACATATTACAAATTAAGGAATATGAAGGCAAAGAAGCCTAATTAAAACATGACTTTCACGTGGAAAACTCTCTCTATAAATATATGAGCTGATTCCAGGTGAAATTCTCAGTCAAAAGCTTCTCTTCCCTCTGAATCCTCCTTTAAAACTATATCTGAGGATGATGAATCATCAGAGAGGAAATAACTTTCCTGAGTCCTAAAACTCTCTGAAACAAAGTTACTTTTAAGCCTCCATCTAAATGCCCAGACCCAGTGCCAGGATAAAATCAATCTCTAAAACCCCCTCACATGTGATAAAACCTAATAACATTCATCCATTTTATGTTCCCTTCTATCACATTTTTATAGGAACTCTTCAGCATTTTTTTCTAGTGCTTGGTGCACATCGATGATTCATTTTGAATCGAGCACTTTTAACGAATACGGTATTAGTCTTTGTGGAAGTTGTTTGAGAAAAATCAGATTTTCAGATTTTTTTGATGCCAAGGGACACCTTTTTATAGAAAATCTGTGGGAAAAAAATTGTTTCCTGCCTTTTGAACAGCTCTCAGACTGTCAACCCAACAACAATAGTGATAATAATAGCAAAAGAAAAATACAACAGAACAGCACTTCTTTGTTGTGGGTTTTTTTGTTTTTTTGTTTTTTTTCTTCTCCTCTTTACTTTTTTTTAACCATGCTTGGGAAACTATGCGAGTATTATTTTCAGTTCTACATCTTGGCTAGGAGGTGGTACTTGGAGGACTGAAACAGCATATCAGCCATGTGAGATGCAGGTTCTTGCTCATTTTGTGTTGAGCTAAGCTGTGATGGATGGGCACAGAAACACTCCCTGGCTACCCATGTGTTTATTTTACATCTGTCCAGGATAACATCTAGGCACAAGGGGCCCCTATCTCCTCTTGCTTTCTATGTTTTTTTTATACTAACACCCATTTCTTTTTCCTGTCTTCTGCTTTCTCTTGGCATTTCTTTTTCCCCCTGTGTGTCTGCCATACATTTATGTGTACAGATATATAGGTTTTCCTTTGGCTTTCTAGTTTTTCCTTTGTCTCTTGCTGGCTCGTATGGTGACTCCCTTTATCCCCCATTTACCAGACAGATCTCTGCCTCCTTGTTGTGGGAGGTTTGTATGCCCAGACGAGGAGACGTGCAGAAGGGTCAGTAACCGACAGTAATGGGGAGAGCCGGATTAAAATTGGAGGGGCCTGATTTACTGTCGTTGTGTTCAATACAATACTTTCTTGTCTCTTTGGTGCAACACTTTTATTCCAATTAGGTGAAAATCATGGGAGACAAAGACAGAAGTGGAATTAGAACTGAGCCGTAAGAGCGTGCTCAAGTAAATATATTAAACTGCCTCCCTTGCTCTTGACATCTCATAAATGCTCTCTAGTGATATTTAGCAAACACTCAGCACATCTTCACCTCTTGCTTTGGAGGAAACCCTCGGCCGATTGGTTTCTTTCTATTCAGCTTTATAGTTAGGCTCCATCTCAGAGCTTCAGAAACTTCACTGATTAATGCTTCTGTGAATCTGCTAATTAAAAACCCCATCTATTGCATTAGTTGGTTCAGAGGCACTTGCATAATGGATTCCACACCTGGGAGGAAAAGTCTCAGATCAGCTGAGATGTAACTGGTGTACTTCAAATCCAGATGTGGCCTGTTTCTGAACACAGACTGCTTCAGCTGAGAATGGACAGCTGGGGGATTCTTAAAACAACAGAGTGCTTTACTTCTATAGATATGTTGCCGAACTGAATGTGACCCAAGGACTGTGAGTCATTATCTTATAATTCACTATAAGTGTGTCTGGATCCATTGCCACTTTTCTGGCAGCTCTGAGATTGCCTTCATTGCAGTCACCGCTGTGGCTGCAGCATCTGAGGCTATATCCAAGCGAATTTTAAACAAGCTAACTCAGGTAGTGCTGGCAGTGTGGTACAAGGACCTCTGCTTGGCAGTGCCATGGCAAGAAAGTTTGGCATCTGGGTCAGAGCACACAGCGGCAGCCTGCCTTTGCCCTATGCATGAATCTGAGGGACACATCCCTCCCATGCTTGCCCAGGAGTGCATGCACCAGCGGTAGCCTGCCCAACCCCTGTCCCTGTGCTCCCCCGAATAAGTCGCTCATAAAGCAGTGCCTGTTGGTGCCTCTTCGCTTTGGCACTCACGGTGATCACCCTGCTTTTCCCCCCCTTGCTACGGTACTGCTGCTTGGGGTAATTATCTGGGCATTTTCTCAGCTACTCATGTGTGACTTGCACACTTCGAGCTCTGTGCTGCTGTGGCTACACAGCTTTCAGCACTTGCATTAGCTAGTTTAAAGCTGCCTTGAATGTATCTATACAAGCTACTGGCAGAGACATAGGCTGCTAATGGACATGCAGCTCCCTGCTGTAACTCATGGTGCATCACAGAAAACGCCATGAGTTACAGCAAACCCCCAGACCCAACAGAAGTTTGTTGTTTGGTCAGGGGAAGTGGGGATGGAGATCCACTTTGGAGATAAACAATGAACCCCTCTTTACCTTCCCTTTGCCATTTAGTCCTTTGTAAACCTTTGTCATGTCCCTCCTCAACCATCTCTTTTCTAAACTGAACAGGCCTAGTCTCTTTAGTCTTTCCTCATATGGAAGCCCCTTCATACCACTCATCTTCCTCGTCTCCTTTTCTAGTTCTTCTATATCTTTTTTGAGGTGTTGAGGCCAGAACTAGTCACAGTGTTCAAGGGGTGGATGAGCCATGAATGTATAAAGAGGCATGATGGATACTTTCTGTATTGTTTGCAATTCTCCTCTTAATAATCCCTAACATTTTTTTTTTGCCTCTGACTGTTGAGCACTGAGCTGATAATTTTAGCAAACTTCCCACAATAACTCCCAGATCTCTTTCCTGCGTGGTAACAGCTACTGTAGAGTCCATCATAGTGCAGGTATAATTTGGGTTATTTTTGCCCAGGTGCATCACTTTACATTTATCTACAGTGAACTTCATCTGCCATTTATTTGCCCATTCACTCTATTGTGCCAGATCCTTTTGTAGTTTCTCACAGTCTGCCTTGGTCTTTACCACTTTGAATAATTTTGTGTCATCCGCAAATTTGACCGCTTCACTACTCATCCCTTTTCCAGTTAGTTTTTGAATATGTTAAACAGCACTGCTCCCAACACAGATTCCTGGCAGACACTGCTATTTACTTCTTTTCATCCTGAAAAATGACCATTTATATTCATGCTTTCCTTCCTATCTTTGAGCCAATTTCTAATCTATAAGTGGGCATTCCCTGTAATCTCAAGACTACATAACTTAGTTAAGAGCCCCTGAATGGTGACCTTGTCAAAGGTCTTTTTGGAAGACCAAATATACTGTATCACCTGGATCAGCCTGATCCACCTGCTTATTGACATCCTCAAAGAACTCTAGTAAGTTGATGAGGCATGATTTCCCTTTGACAAATCCATGTTGATTCCTGCCCAGCAAGTCCTGTTTATCCATGTGCTGAATGACTGGGTTTTTTTACTACAGTTTCTACCAGTTATCCTGCAACAGAAGTTAGGTTCAGTGGCCTGTGGTTCCCTGCATGACCTCTAGAGCCATTTTTAAATACCCAACTGACTCCCTAGAAGGTCTTTGGCTTCTAATGTACTTAAATAAATGTTTGTTTTTACCTTATATGTCTTTAGCAAATTTCTCCTCAAATTTTGTTTTAGCTTGTCTTATTACAGCTTTATGTTTGATTTGCCAGACTTTGTGCTCTATTTCATTTTCCTCATTAGGATTTGACTTCCACTTTTTGAAAGAAGCCTTTTTTCTACCTACTGTCTGTGCAACCATGCCATTAAACCAAGCTGGCTTTCTTTTGGTTGGATTTCATTCCCCACCCCACCCTTTTTTTTTATGAACCCACTAAATCAGATTCCAAGGGACTATATCTCAGTCTGCATTTTGGGCCCAGATGAAGATTTCCCCAGTGTGACAGTTTACTACTGTGAATTTAAGTCAGAAAAGATGGCTTTCCATGTCATGGCAAATCAGAGCTAACGGGCATGTCCAGATGAGTCATCTGTGGCACCGCACACTGCACGTGCCAGACATGCAAGCATTTCCCACGCTGCTAATTTTCAGTTCACGGTTATTTTTTTTTATACTGGGAAATCCTGGTGTAAAAAAAAAAAATGTGCCTAAAAAAAGCAGGGCAGTCAGTGCACATGGTAGCCAGAGCCTGGTCAGCCAGAACTACTCTCTGGCTGCCAGCCAGGCTCCCTGCTGCCAGATTGCCACAACAGCAGCTCCTGAAGGTCCGCAGGACCCAAGTAAAGATGCTGGCCCCATGCTCCCCTATGCTACCTGGGGCAATGTGCCACATGCCAGAGTACACGTGCACAGGCGTTCCCCAGCCACAGGTAGCATTGGCACGTATTGTGCCACTGCTGCTTGTTTTTTAGGAAATGCATGTTCCCACTCGTGGGGATGTGCCCACCTAGAGCAAAGTAAGGGTGGGTTCCACAGTAGGATGGGTAACAGATTACATTTTGGACTTATAGCATGATCTGTTCCTCTAAGTTCCTCCTACATTGTCTTTCATGCCTAAGCTCTAGAGACCAAAGTTCTTCTGATCTTGCTCCAAGTTGAACATCTAGGTAGAAGAAGACCCTGCAGTGCTCACACCTGGAATAAGAGGGAGTGATTCCATGAAGCTGATGTATCTACACTCACACCAAAGCTGATTTTGGCTCCAAAAAAAGCAATGGTTGAGACTCAAAGTACTATAGTAATATGAGATAGGGGCAGTTCTACATTGATGAGGTCCCCAGCCCCATCAATTCCAGGATGGATGAGAGCACTAGCGATGTGTAGGAGGTGCACGTGGGTGCACGTGCACCCCCTGGAAATGCCAGCCATGAAACCAGAAGTGCACTTCCGGTTTTGCTGCCAGCTTGGTGATTAGCCGCTGAGGGACCCCCCCGCCCCCCAATGGTGATCTCATGCCCCACCAGGCTCAGGAGGTACCAGTTGCCCATGGGTGAGAGTGCTTGACTTAAGTTATGTGGTATCACTGATAAAAATGTAACTAAGGAATATGAGGCAGCGTAGTATTCTGCCTGGTAAGTAAATACAATTCTTGGTTACAGCACTGTGAATCTGGAACAATGATGGATTTTGATGGAGAGACCAGTTTCGGGGGATGGTACCTTTTATTGGACTAACTGCATGATTTAAGTGTATTTGGACAAGGTTTTGAATGCAAGACATTCTTCATCAGGTTGGTGGATTAATTCCAGGTTTATAGTGGTATAAATGTGGCTATATGAGTGTACAATGCATTTTATCCCCAGAATTAGCAAAGGTTTCCCCTGAATATTTAGCCAACATGCTGTTCTGGCCATAGCACTTCCTTAAAATTCATTTTTGAATGTGTGATTGCCATAACAATGCCTCATCAAATTTTAATTAATCCCCAAGACAGCACTGTAATGGGCATCTGGGGGAATTTTCTCTATTGAACTGACACACTGGTAAAAAAGTAGCAGTAATAAAACTCCAACTCTTTGAAGGACTGTTTGGAACTGAAAAACTACCAGCATCTCTTAAATATTTAATGAAGCTGATATGGGGATTCTTAAACATAATTTTTATTGGATTTTTTTTTTGTCTCCATTGCTAGTTGATTACTTCAACTTCCCTCAAGTTTGAAAGCTTTCTAGATATTTAAAGTGGAAATGTAGTGGGTTTCTGAAATGCTGTCAGATAATGGCCACAGGTGATTTTTTTTTTTTTTTGGCACTGTTATTTATCATTAAATTGGAATGTTCCTGACTTTTCTCCATTCTGAAAGAATAAATTCATGTCACAATTAGGCTAATTATTACTGGAATTTATGTAGCACCCTTTCGCTTTCTGGCTCCAGCTAATGCATATTATGTAAATTAAGCAAATAAGACTCTTGCCTTCATAGGATAGGCTCATCAGCAAGCTACATGTCCATTTTCCAGAAGGTTATAATGAGGAATAGAGACCTTTTCCATACTATATGACTTCTAGCAATTATCTGTGTCCCTATCTTAGGGTTTTATACTGCCACCCATAACTATAGCAAAGTGCTTTCCTCCTAAAGTTGATGTTCCCCTGTTGACTTCATGGGGTCTCTGGCTTCCTTTTTTTTGGCCAGAACTCTGATTGGGAGTTTTTGGATTTGATTTTTGAGTTTTTGGATCATCCAAATGTCCTTTTCTTCTGGGTTTCTTTTTGGTTGGGTTTATTGAGTAGAGTGGATATTAATGCCACAAGTGTCATTTGTGGTTCTAGTGATAGAAGTTATAATTTAGAGACACTCTCTTACTTACCCTAAAACAAGATTTATTATGGAGGTGTAGGCCAGCTTCTGCAGATATTTTGTCTTTCTCTAACTAGCTAGCTTAATTGAAGGATCACCTCCCAATTCCCAACATCTGTAGCCTTTCTCTTCTATGTATGCCTGTATTTATTGAACATGCTGATCACTAAAGTGGTGGAAAGTCTCTTTCAAAGAGGAAGGTTTTACAGCATTTCCTTAAAAGAAGGATGTAATTTGGATTCTTCTGCTCTCCTTTGAAAATTCAGTCCAGAATTGGATCCCACCTACCAACCCATCAGGTGCATCACCCTATGCTTTGCCCAATGGAGAACAGCTATTGTGGCAGTTCTGTCCAGTCCTGTCAGACCAACCTGGTGGCCTTCTATGACCAGGTCACAAAATCCTTAGACTCAGGGGTAGCAGTGGACATAGTCTTTCTGGACTTCAGGAAGGCCTTTGACACTGTCTCTCACCCCATTCTCATTAAAACACTAGGGGACTGTGGCGTTGACACCTACACAGTCAAATGGGTCGCTAACTGGCTGGAGGGCCACACCCAGAGAGTGGTGATGGATGGGTCATTTTTTACCTGGAGGGATGTGGGCAGTGGGGTCCCCCAGGGTTTGGTCCTCAGACCCACGCTGTTCAACATCTTTATCAGCCACTTGAACGAGAGGGTAAAAAGCACCCTATTCAAATTTGCTGACAACACTAAGATGTGGGGGGATGTGGGCATGCTAGAAGGGAGGAATAGGCTGCAATTGGACCTAGACAGGCTACAGGGGTGGGAAAATGAGAACAGGATGGGTTTCAACAGTGACAAGTGCAAGGTGCTGCACCTGGGGAGGAAGAACCAGCAGCATACCTACAGGCTGCGGAACTCCCTTCTTGTCAGTGCAGAGGCAGAAAAGGATCTTGGAATCATTATTGATGCCAAAATGAACATGGCCGGCAGTGTGGGAATGCGGTCAGGAAGGCCAACCACACCTTGTCATGCATCCACAGATGCATCTCAAGCAGGTCCAAGGAGGTGATCCTCCCCCTATATGCGGCACTGGTCAGGCC
>NW_005842038.1:1025470-1053023 GCF_000455745.1 Alligator sinensis | reverse complement strand
GGGGGGGTAGGGGGTGGGGGGGAGTTTGATCCACTAATTAGTTTGAAAAGGAGCTCCAAGGGTAAAAGAGTAGAACCTAAAACTGGTCTCTGGAGGGATTGGGGAACATGACTTTAGACGTGCATGTACGAGACCTATTTATGAGCGGATCTATCTATGACCAAATATTGTATCCTTCCAAATGGTACCTCAGAAGACAGAATATAGTCCTGGCAACTTGTAGTGTGTGCGAAACTATCTGGCCAAACACAGAGAAATTTAACGAGATACTTCTCGTCAGTGTTTCATGCAGAAAACATGTTTCTTTCAATTGTTTGCATAGTGCAAGTGTATTTATTCCAGCACTGGGCTTTTGAAAAGGGAAGAGCCTTAAAAGAGCAGAGAAAACTGTGTACAGATCAGTCATTCCACTGGGAGAATGGCACAATATGTATTAGTGAGTATTATACAAATGCTACCTTCCCTCTTGAGTTGTTATCACATCTGTCAGGATTAGAGAGCTAAGAATGCCAGTTTTCTCTCGTCCTGAACTGAGACACCAAGGCTTAGTGGAAAGAGGAGATCAGAAAGCATGATACCTTCAGAGGCTGCATGTGATTAACCAAAACAGACTGCTCTTGTTTCCTTTCTGTAGCTACCTGACAATATTAATTTAATAAAAGCTAGCAATTTTCATCTAGGGCAGCTTCAATTTTCACCTGGGCACGAAGTTTCATCTCACAGTTCCAAAATTGGGTACTTGGTGAAGTCTTCACATTAAGAAAACTGCTAGAAACCGAATCTTCTCCAGAGATGGGCTGAGATGTTCCCTGCATTGCTTTTGCACTGCTTTGTGCCCAGGTGTAACCTGCGGGCAGCAGCATGGCACATAGGATATGATACCGGTGAAAGAGATACAGGGAGGTTACCTAGTATTACTGATGAGGAAAAACAGCTTCTAAAGACAACTGTACCACAGCTGAGAATTAACATTTCTCCAAGATATAACTGTCTACATATTCAGAGCTGGTGAGGTGATATACACTATATATAGGTCCTATTATATATAGGTCAGCTGGTGACCCATACATATATAGGAGAACCTACTATATATAGGTCAACTGGTGACCCATATATATGTCAGACCTTACCCTTGTGTTATGCCTCCCCTACATACTACAGTGACACAATGACAATAGTAACAGAAACTGGATCTTTCTATACTAGTCCCTAACTGCTGCACCTCTACCAACGTCATATATGCCATCACCTGTTTACAGTGCCGCTCTGGTGCCCACATTAGATCCCCATAAGTAAGAATGAATGAACACCAATCTACCAAAAAGACAGACAAGCCTGTGGCAGAACAGTTTAGCCTCCCTGGACACAACCTCACAGACCCCAGAGTGGCTGGTTTTAGACAACAAGGCTTTAAAAATGAACTTGAACAGGAAATTGCAGAACAAAAAAACATCCAGGCTTAGCACAGATGGTCAAAAAAATTGAGGATGAATCGATTCATCTGTGCAGGATAGTCTAAGCTGCATAGATTGAACCGATAAGCTAGTGAACAGACATCTACTTTTGATTCTGGAAATGCAGCCGCATGCCTGCAGTGGCCCAGGCTAGAAGCCAGGGGCACTAGAGCACACCTCCCTGCTAGGCTGGAGCAGACAGCTTGAGCCAAAACTATACACCCATTCTGTGAGGGGAGGTTTGTGGGGAGGTGCAAAGCATTCTGGGATGCTGGGGGACTGTAAGTTAATTTGAATCTGGAGGGGATCTGGGACAGAAGTTCAGTAAACTGATTTAACTTAAATCAGCTAAGTCTGATACTACATCCATCCAGGTTTATCTTCAACTTGTTTTGGCCATTTTGAAAGCAGTTTATGTGCACTGAACTTCTGTTGTGTTACAGATTTGAACCAGTTTCCTATCACTTATACAGGTTTATGTGTAATGTCTGTCCCTAGCACCACAGACTGGATTGTGTTAAGTATGATCTAAACCAAGACTAGATTCCTATCCCATTACATGGATTAGCTTTTATAAACCGTATGTCCCCCACTGGGTTAACTGCTTTGTTTTTCTCTCTCCTACCCACCTTACCTCTCTCAGCAGTGCCCCCTCTTCTCCCCTTCCCTGCTCTTTGTATTCTTATCACTGCTTTCTATTTAGCGGCTCTGCTTCCTGCAGTCCCTTCACAGCATCTGATGAAGTCAGACTGCTGCTTACGAAAGCTTATGCTACAGCTCTGAACTAGTTAGTCTATAAAGGTGCAAATCTACCTTGCCTTCCACCCTACTACTGAAACCAAAGGAAAATCTTTAGTACAGGGGCAGGCAATTATTTTGGGTGGAGGGCCTCTTACTGAGTGTTGGCAAGCCATCGAGGGCCACATGACAGACAGCCAGGGGTAGATATATATTAATTTTCTAAATTTTTTAGGGGTCCTGTGGGCTGGATAGAATGGCCTAGCAGGCTGCATTTTGTCCACCCCTGCTCTAGTAGGTCTTGGAAGCATAAAATAGCCTCTGTTTTATGGTTCATCAAGTAGAGAATCTGAGTGAACCACAGCATAGTAAAGAATTGTCCCTTCACTCTAATTCCTTGTAGATGCTCTGAGGACCATCATAGCAAAAGTGCCCAGCACTCAGTCGGGGTCAATTTTTGAAAGCATTTATCAGCTGTCCAGGTATGACTGTTTATTGCAGCGCCTACCTTGGGAATTACTGCCTACAGAATTCCTTAGAAAATCTGTTGGTGAAATGCTGTCAATAAAAGGAAAATAGGAAGGAAGGGAGAGAGGGAGGGGGTGAAAAGATTATGTGCAAAAATCTTATCCAGATGGTCAGCGTTAGCTGACAGATGCATGTCTCAGATGCATTGATCCGTCCTAGGACTTTAGAAAATATAGTGGAAATGACTGTGATCTCCCACAAAAGCAATTAAAAAGCATTTGCCAAAAATACCCTGACCACTGTTTTTTTTCCCCCCTACATATAGATTTCTTCAGCGGCTCTGCAATGATGCAGTTATCTTTTGCCTTCTGTTATCCTCTCCCTCTCTGTCTCCATCTTTCTTGCTTGGTTTGGTGAGCTGATTCCCTCTTTGTTTCACCTCTGTTCCTTTTTTCCCATCTTTTATTTCCCTTCTGAAGACACACATAGGCTGCATGTACACGAAACACTGACTGTGCAGTCATTACTGTGCAGTCATTTAGTACTTGTATACCGCGCAGTAGAATCACCGAATGGCTTTTAGGTGATGCTGAGTGTGCAGCAGCTAGCTACTACTGCATAGTAGTGTCGTGTCATGCTTCCTGCCACGTGATGCTACCGATCACTAGTAATGACCTATTGTGCACTCAGTGTCTTCTGTAGACACGGCCATAGAGATGTTAACATAGCATCTGAGGAAGCAGGCTATTACCTATACAAGTTTATGCATTTCTGGTCTCTCAGGTCCCATCCCAACCTGCCTTCTGCCAAACTTCAGACTAACACAGCTAACTCTCTCTCTCTCTCTCTCAAACTATATATGGCCAAGGGTTGGGGGTGGAAGGGGAAAGACATCTTCATTTAAAATATAATTTTTCGAGAGAATAAGAGAGAATGCATGCATGTTGTTTGCAGCCATACCGTATTATCAGATGTAAGCCAAGCAGATTTTGATACAAGGAGTAATGCGATGACAGCACTTTTGTGTGTTTTTTATAGTCACTCAGAAGTTGAGTGAAAAAATGCACTAAGTTTGCAAGTTCTGGGCTTTGTATAAAGGAACTGAACTTGGAGAAACTAGTTTAAGCCTTGTTTCTACCAGAGACAGTTTTTATGACCTTCAGCTGGCCTCAGCACTCCTCTTTCCCATCTTGTTTTAGCTTGGAAACTCTATAAAGGTCAAAGACTTTCCTACTAGGCATTTATATAATTCAGTGCACTGATTTCAGCAGCAGCTCTCTAGGGTTGTCTACACATATGCTTTACTGTGTAGTACACTATTTTACTGTGCATTAAAGCATCATGTAAAGAAAATTACATTACACTAATGCACAGTAAAATAGACTACTGCGCATTAAGCATCACTTAAAAAGCATGCAAATGCACTGCTGCATATTAGTGCAGCCTAATGCACATAAATTTACTACCTTACATTGGAGGTACGAAATGTAAAGTGCATTAGAAAAGGTGCATTAATAGATGCACCCTTTGGACACTGAACTAATTCAAATAAGTACTAAGATACAAACCGGTCTCTCTGTGGAGATGCTAACATGATCCTTACTTTATTGCTGCAGTCTTGAATGCCGGTGCACAGGAGATGCAACCAATGATCAAGTCCATCATTTCATCAGTTACATGATTTAATTGGGTGCTGTTTATATTCTGTGATGAAGCCGTTTACTTTTCCAGAAGGATATAAGGGACCTATTTTGACATAACAGCTGCTTACACAACACCTAGGTTGGCTTAATATATATTTTACTAATACTATAAAATCAGTAAGTGCCTGGGTCCAAAATTAGCCTACATTGTACAATTGTTGAGCATCTGGTAGTTTCAGCTGAGTAATTCTAGGGGCGTTGGTCAGGGTATTATAAATGTTCCACTGGTCATTTATTGTCACCTATATCGAATGGCCAGTCCACCATGAAGGCAGTTGTTTGTATTGGAATAGCATCCATGTACCCCAACCAAAACCGGGACCATATTGTGCTCAACACTGTACTTACACCTATGTAGAGCTGTTCATTGTGTTGAAGATAAAGCAGCATCTTAATTCCTAGATGAAAGGTAGGGAATTGAAGTGTGGAGAGAGTTCCCCGCCCATGCAGGAAGTAGCTGGCAGAGGTAGGGTTTGAACTAGGATATCAGGAGTTTCAAGTCAGAACATCACCTATAAAACCTTCCTCTTTATTGTGTAGTCACTGGTACTATTCCTGCCTCAGAGCTATTCTCTTTCATTTCCAAGGTTTGAAATACAGCAGTGCAAGGCTCATTGGTTTGAGTTCACAAGGTGAATGTGAACTTTTTTTTTTATTTTTACATTTCACTCCATGTGGGCTCTTTCCATCAATGTTGTGTTTTGAGTCATTTAGTTGCTTTAAAGTGGAACTTGTACAAAACTGCCAAGCTGCTTTGCCAGGTTTTTGGATTGAAACCAACAGTTTCATGGTTTTTCACTCCAAACCCATAAATCAGTTCAGGTCCAATATGCACTCTACCCAGCCTCTCCTGAAACCACCAGACATTGTAAGAAACTTAGATTCCTTTTGAGGTTTCTTACAAAACATGAACTCAAATTACTTTCAGGCCCTGTTACCTCTGCTTTCTACAGCTTTATTGTGGATAGCATTTGACACCACCAGCACAACTCATATCTTTAGAACAACAATTTTGTTTCATGTGCCCTGATTGGCTGTATCTTTGACTTTAAAAATGATGATATTAACACAGAATTATTTAGTAACTATGCCAATAATTTTCTAACTCTTCGGTGATTTTTTATATGGTGTTTTTATGTAATTATCCAAGTATCATGAGGAACCCCAGCTACGGTATGCTTACAGGAATGTCAAGTATAACACTAGAACCCTATTTGGTAGAAAGGAGTTTCATTTAGCTGATATCCAAAATGCAGGGTAACATTCTTTATATCACCTATTGCCCTGTGTTGGTTGCAAAATGATGGTCAAATTAACCACTGACTCTCCTCATCATTTGAAACTATGGGCATATTCTTTCTGCTGCCTTATAAGAGAATTGGCCTACAACCTGACGACCCATAATCAGTAGCAATGCCAGATGAGCAAAACACGTTTTCCTGAATCCACGTAATCTGAAAGGGTATGTGCTAAAGTTATTCAAACCAGGCTATTTTCCTTTTATTTGCTACTTTTTGTTGTCATATAACTTTTCACCACCTCTCCACAAGAAGTACCACCCATGTACAATAAATAGTTATAGAAGAAAGAGAGAAGAAAGACTAGTTATGCTCCTGAATTCATAGCCCAGCCAGGGTAAAATGAACTCTTAAACTATATTAAAATGGGCTGAATTTTCATGGTAGTGCAGAAGGCCTTAAGCTTCACTTGGTTCATAAATGTAGTCTATACATAGGTTTTGGATTGGCTTTCTGTATTGGGATGAATTTTATTTGTGATTAACACTAGGTTCACAAGGTTTCCCTTTACTCTGCAGTTAGAAGAGGATCTTCTAATGAGTCATGGTATCACCTTAAGGTAATCCCCAAATATCTTGTACCTTATTTTTCATTATCTGTATAATAGAAATAATGCTACTTGCTCACCCTTCCATATAAAGTGCTTTGCAATCTTGGAATGAGAAAACAACATTATGTTGTTGGTAGAAGTAAGATAAGACTGCATTATAATTGTCATTTATCTAGTGTTAATTTTTTTTTGTATTGTATTATTGTCTAGAGTTCTTGCTGGGGATCAAAACTGTGCTGTAGACACATACAACTAAGAGTCCTTGCTTATCATCTAAGTAGGAGGGACAACAGATGGATGTGACAACTAAATGGGGGAAAGCTTGAGGTAACAGTAGTGTCATGATGATTAGCGTAATAAGAGGCAGTCACAGCACACCCACTGTCTAGCTATTGTCGGGTATTTTGTAGCCATTATGCCACAGCAGGTAAACATTACTGGAAAAAAGCTAACTGACTGTGAGACAGAACCTCAACTTCTGTAAATCATTGTTGCTCAGTTGAAGTCAATAGAGCTATGACATTTGCATCAGCTGAGGATCTCACCCTAGATTCTTTCTTTCAATAAATCTTGGGTTTGCTCTGCCATCTGCTTGAGTATATTCTCTAAATAAGGATATTAAAAAAAAACAACAACAGATTGTTGCTGTTTTTTATGTATGGGGGAAGGGGAAGTATGGTAGAGCACAAGTTGTGCATGCCACTTTAAGAGGTTTAGGCAGGCTGTGGAGCAGCCAGCAAGTGCAGTGAGGCCCAATTGTGTGGTCACATGACCACAAGGGGGGCCATCACATTGGATGAGGGTTGGGCAGCCAGGGTATAAGCCCAAGCCCTAGGAGTAAAGCTGGCAGTTACAGCTAGGGAGCCAGTGGAGTAACATTGTACAGCCTGAGGACAGCAGCTCCTGAAACATCTGAAAGACAGGGGAGGAACTATGGGGATGGAGGTGGTTCCTTATGAACCCGGGTAAGACCTGAAACTACACCCTGCTGGGGTTGGATGGTGTGGTGGGGCTGCCTGTGGTGGGGCAGTCTCTAGGAAATGCCACACTTGTGCCTTCCCAGTGAAAGATAAGGATGGATCACTGTAAAGCCTCAGCCCCCACTGCCTTGTGGGTACCCCATGGATGGGAAAGCCTAGTGAAGCCCACCCTGACAGAAAAGCACAGGGCCCAGGTCCACTGAGGGGAACCTAAGGTGGGTTCAAGGTCTGCCTAGTGGGACCTGAGGCCTGAGGGGTGAAAGGCCCAGGAGCCCCATGAGGAGTGGAGTGGTGACCCCGTGAGCTGGCTTGATTGAGGCCAGGGGTCCAAGGTGGCCCAAAGAGCTAAAGTTCGCTGAAAGGGTTGAACCCAGCAATGTACAGCCTGGTTCCCCAAGTGGCCGAACCTGGGGCCAGGGCATATCAGCCAAAGGTCCCTAACATTGCAGGAACCACAGGTGAGGGGTGAGATGAGGGGTAGAATAGTAGCCCACAGAGGGCAGAGAGTGACTGAGAGAAGGGACCAGGAGGCAAAGGCCAACACAGTAGGGCCTGAGGCCAAATCTGGGCCATAGGCCAAGTGCGGCCCAGCAAAGGTGCGGGGAGAGTTATGGGTGATGTGGAGACTATCTGCAAGGCATGGGGCATGGTAAAGGGGAGGTCAGAGTCATGCATTTAGGCCCTGAGCATTGGGCAATGAAAGGGGTAGCCTCCTATGTTTTAACAGCAATTATTATAACATCAAGGCATGGCGGGTCAGGGTGGGCAGGTTGCCCAGGACAGGGGAGGACTGGTGATGGACGCAGCACTGAGAGGTGTCCCTGAGACAGAGAGCAGAGACAGAATAGGGGAGAAAGGGATCATCACTGGCAACTCTTTCAGTGAATCCTGTAATTGCATCCACTGTCGATTGTAGCCCTTGGAATTCCCTTTTCTTACATGCTACTTTTGTCCTGCTTCATCGGGGAAGCTGAATGTGACATCCTCTAACAAGGTTGGTAGAATGGCTACGCGACTCAATTATTAACTCAAATGCAACTCACATGCTGGAGCAAATAGAATTTCCTCTGACAGGCTGCTTGTCATATTATGGTCTTATTTGATTAACTCACCCCTTTGGAGGTGTTCATGATCTCATTATATCTTTAATGATAAAATTCCCTTCTGCTATGTGCTATTTTATATTACGTTAAAAGGGATTCATTCATTTTTCGCTTGTCACTCGCATAATTGGATAAATATTTAACAGGGGAGAGTTGATTAAATTTTTGCTAAAACTATGCTCACTACCTAAAATATATGCTGAACACCTGAAAGGTTGGTGTACAGGCCCCTGGAGCAGCTAGGAAACCAGAGCCTTTCCCCTGGAGTGATAACTCTCTTGAAGGTCACAGAAAGGCTGTTTGTGTTACACTCCTTAGCGCCTTGAGTACTAATAACAACAAAGGGTTTTACTCTGATAAAAAGTAATTGTTTTAATAGATTGCACTGCAGAGAGTTTAAATTGGAAGCTGGGAGCATAGGAGACAGTGATACTTTACTGGATTAATCAAATGAGAGAGGGAGTTTCCCTTGTGGTTAAAAGGTGAGGGAAGTGGAGGTCAGGATTTTGTTCCTCTTGTATTGGATCAAATGGTCTCAGGACAGTTTTTAGGTCACCATTAAAAGTATTTCATTTTTGTGTGAATATTTAAAAAAAAAAAATCCACAGGAACTTACTTACATAACTGTATCACTAAAACCAAGAGAACCAAATTACACCCAAAGATAAAGCATCATTTCTTTTGAAGGCATGAGAAACCCTAATCCTAATTTAAATCTTTGAGGGCTTCTGCAGATGTGCAGGGATGTTGCTCTGTCTGATGAACTGGAAATCCAGTGCATCAGAGCAGACTCAATTAATCGAGTCTGTTGGAGCAGGCATATAAAATCACTTCTGCAATGTCTCATTTCATGTGTATCAGTGTCCTTGCACTGAAACATGGTGATGGAGTGCTTTAATGATAATGCCTGGGTTCATTAGAGGCAGGTCCTGTCAGACCAACCTGGTGGCCTTCTACGACCAGGTCACAAAATCCTTGGATGCAGGTGTTGTGGTGGACGTAGTCTTTCTGGACTTTAGGAAGGTCTTCAACACTGTCTCTCACCCTATTCTTATTAAAAAACTAGGCAGCTGTGGTGTCGATGCCTACACAGTCAGATGAGTTGCAAATTGGCTGGAGGGCCACACCCAGAGAGTGGTGGTGAATGGGTTATTTTTGACCTGTAAGGATGTGGGTAGTGGGGTTCCCCAGGGCTTGGTCCTTGGGCCTGCACTGTTTGACATCTTCATCAGTGACTTGGACAAGGGGGTGAAAAGCACCTTGTTCAAATTTGCGGATGACACTAAGATGTGGGGAGAAGTGGTCATGCTAGAAGGGAGGAATAGGCTACAACTAGATCTGGACAGGTTACAGGGGTTGGGGGATGAGAATAGGATGGGATTCAATACTGACAAGTGCAAGGTGCTGCACCTTGGGAGGAAGAACCAGCAGCATACCTACAGGCTGGGGAACTCCCTTCTAGTCAGTGCAGAGGCAGAAAAGGATCTGGGTGTCACTATTGATTCCAAATTGAACATGGGCTGCCAATGTGAGGATGTGGTTAGTAAGTCTAACCACACCTTATCATGCATCCACAGATGCATCATGAGCAGGTTCAGGGAGGTAATCCTCCCCCTCTGTGAGACACTGGTCAGGCCACATTTGGAGTACTGCATCCAGTTCTGGGCGCCGTACTTCAGGAGGGATGTAAACAACATGGAGAGGGGCCAGAGGAGGGCCACTCGCATGATCAGGGGGCAGCAGGGAAGACCCTACGAGGAGAGGCTATGGGACCTGAACCTGTTCAGCCACCACAAGAGAAGGCTGAGAGGGGATCTGGTGGTCGTCTATAAACTTACCAGGGGGGACCAACAGGGAAAAGGAGAGACTCTGTTCCCCTGAGCACTACCCAGAGTAACTAGGAATAACGGCCATAAGTTGACTGAGAGTAAGTTCAGGCTAGATATCAGGAGGCGTTACCTCACTGACAGGGGCTTTTGAACACCAGCTTCCAAGAGAAGTGGTGCTGGCTCCTACCCTGGGGGTCTTTAAGAGGAGGCTAGATGAACACCTTGCTGAGGTCGTTTGACCCCAGTACTCTTTCCTGCCCATGGCAGGGGGTCAGACTTGATGACCTGCTCAGATCCCTTCTGACCCTACCAACTATGCAACTATGAAGATAAAGCTCATTCAATGAGCTTTAGTTCAAAGTGCCTAGCCATCATTTTTCAGAATGGGGGATACTGATACATATGATGTTTGACATTTTCAATGAGTGGTGTTTTCTAATTAAATTGCCTCCCCACCCTGACACCGCACGCCTCCTGGAGCATGTGTAAAAACACCCTGGGAGTCTTGTCTATGACTTAAGTGGAATCATGATCTTTCCATTGATCTTTTCTTCTCTCTCTGTCTCAGCTTTCCTACCAGTAAGAAGTGATAATGGTATCTATCTCTGTTATGCTTGATTTGGGGATATTTGTAAATCTATTTTAGATCAGGAAAGGAAAGCTATCATAGGAGGGCAAAAAATAACTACTGGATAGATTTATTGAAGAAATCAATTTTCAAAATTTCAATTAAATTTTCATCTACATATTGAATTGAAATTGGATTGAAGGCAGCTTCATGAAAACTTTTTTTTTTGTCATTTGATTAGCTGATGTGAACTCAGAACTGTCATTACAATTTAGTGACTATGAAAGTAAATCTCTGACCTTATTGTCTAGGTTTTAAATTAATTTCAAGTGACTCAGTATTTTTTCCTATTAACTTCAATTTGTAGCATTAGTAAGTAAGAAGAGCTAGAAAGATACTTAAAAATGGTATACAAACAAACTGAAACCCACTTGTTTGTGGAATATTTCACACAGCAAAAAATGAAGGTTACATACACCCATTTAGTGATCTGGGAGAATTCTTCTTGGCTAAATTTTTCTATCAGGAAAAAAACCCGAGACACCTAAACAGAAATTCAAAGCTGTGCCCTTGAAGAGTAGAGAGCTTGCAATGTGATGCTGCACAGTCAGGGGGCTCTTCTGCACACATCCGTGTACTCTGCAGGCTCCCTTAGTCTGCCTGTGTCAGAATGGGAGCAGTGTACTGGGCCGCCCTGATTGGCTGGGCAGAGTTCTTAGGTTCAACCTGTGTCTGCCTGAAGCACAGTGTGGAGATTATGAAGTGTTGTGTTCTGCTCCGTGCTCAGTTGGAGCAGTAGAGTCCAGTGAATGATACATTGTCTCCCTGAGTGAGGCATGGGAGCAAAGCATTTTGAGATGCTGGAGGACTGTGCTGTAGCTTCTCTCAGAAAAAGAACATGTACAGTATACAGACATTTTCTCTCCCAGGAGTGATCTAATCCTGGTTGCTCTCAAGTTATTTTTCTCCCAGAGTGGCTGTTTTTGCTCTGGGAGAAAAATCCCAAACATCTGTATACTCTTGGTTTCTCCTGGGACAGCAATAACTCTCCCAGGAGAAACAGAATGTCTGCATGTGACCTAGGTTTAGTCAGCTGTGATTCATATGGTTACAGTATTTCTTACTTATAAATACACTTATGGATTCTGTATATTAGTGATGATAATCTTAGGTCATCTAGTCCAACTCAAAGCAGAATCATCTCCAACTAGATCACCCCAGCCAAAGTTTTGTCAAGCGGAGCCTTAAAAACCTCCAAGAATGGAGATTTCACCATTTCTCTGGGTAGCCCATTCCAATGTTTTACCATGCTTTCACTGAGAGAGTTTTTTTTTCCAAATATCCAACCTAAACTTCCCTTGCTACAACTTGAGACCATTTCTACTTGTTCTGTCATCTGCCCCCACTGAGAACAGTTTAGCGCCATCCTCAGTGTAACCACCCTTTAGGTATTTAAAGGCAACTACCAAATCCCCTGTTAGTCATCTCTTCTGCAGACTAAATAAGCCCAGTTCCCACAGCCTCTCCTCATAACTTATATGCCCTAGCCACTGAACCATTTTCATTGCCCTGTACTGGACTCTCCCCAACTTGTCCACATCCTTTCTGTAGTAGGGAACCCAAAACTGGGCACAATACTCCAGGTGTGGCTTCACCAGTGCTGAATAGGGGGGATGGAATTACTTCCCTCTATCTGCTGACAACTCTCCTACTAATGCAGCCCAGTATACTATAGCCTTCTTGGCAACAAGAGCACACTCTTGGCTCATATTTAGTTTATTGTTTCCTGTAACCCCCATGCCCTTTTCTGCAGAGCTGCTGCTTCACCAGTTGCTCCCAAGCCTGTATCAGTGCATGGGATTCTTCCATCCTAAGTGCCCCAGTGCAGGACTTTGCCCTTGTTGAACCTCATGAGATTCCTTTTGGCCCAATCCTCCAATTTGACTAGGTCACTCTGAATCCCAGCCCTATGCTCCAGCATATCTACTACTCCCCCCAGCTTCGTGTCATCCACTAACATGCTGAGGGTGCACTCTGTCCCATTTCCAGATCATAGATGAAGATATTGAACAAACCCAGCCCCAGGACTGACCCTGGGGCACTCCACTTGATACCAGCTGCCAACTAGACATCAGAACATTGATCACTACCCATTGTACCCAAGAATCCAGCCAGTTTTCTATCCACCTTACAATCCATTCATTCAACCCAAACTTCCTTAACTTGTTTGCAAGTATGCTGTGGGAGACCAAAAGCCTTGCTAAACTCAAGGTATATCATGTCCATTCTTCCCCCCACATCCACACAGCCTGTCTTCTCATCATAAAAGGAAATCAGGTTGGTCAGGCATGACTTGCCCTTGGTGAATCCATGCCGATTGTTCCTGATCACTTTTTTCTCCTCCAAGTGTTTAGAAATGGATGCCCTGAGGACCTGCTCCATGATTTTCATCAGATACTATTCTTCTGATTCTATCAGGCAAAAACAGCATTGTCTTGTGACTTAGGCAGTCAATTATACATGAGCAATGTATTAGAAGCACTGAATAGTTGATGGGGACCCTCTAAAGACTAAAAATTATAGAATGAAAAATTAATGATTAATACTAGGATAAACAAATATGTTTTCAAATATTAGGATTGATTTTGGAATGATTTGCTGCCTATTGAATGAGATTAAATTTATTCCAAAATAGAAATATTTGGCCTTTTTAAGGCTTGATCAAAATCCTGTTGAAGTCAATTGAATGTCTCCCACTGATTTCAGAGCTTTGAATCAGGCTTACATGAGCCCCCACATATCTTAGATGCTTTATGAAGGAAGTTAAAAATCATGTTCCTAAGGTGGAGGACTTGAACCACTGACAGGTGACAGAACATATCTACCATGAAAGAACTGGCCATTGGAACAACTAATTTTAAACAAACCAGAGATGCACACGATGCATAATATATATGTGATGCACATATATAATGTGATGCATAGTACTCTGCAAATGATTAGTTTGTGGCTGTGTGTGAGTAGCAGGTTTTGATTAAGACAGTGACCTTTGCTTAACCAATGGCATTCCTTGAAAGTCATTATTCCTCCTTCAATTCCTTTTTTTCTCCCTGCAAATTAATTTTCAGCATGTAATATGACAAAAGTACACACCACTCCTCTTCCATCTCAGCTGTAGGTAGTTTTTTTTTTCCTGCACCCTCATTTGAAAATGGTAGGTGACAGTTGTATTATTTCACCCAGATTCATCTGTCTTCTGAAGCTGCAGGCCAAAGATGAAACAAAATAGCTTTTGTTTTGAATATATCACACCTGGGGAAAACAGTAGTGAGAAATGGACTGAGTGCTGAGATTACTCACTCTTTTGAGGGAGGGGAGATGTATTAACTGCAGGAGTCAATAAAATTGCAGTACAATCTGACTTCTCTTTGTGGTTTGTGAAGTAACTCTCAAGTTCGGCAGGAACTTTCAAGGCAAGTGTTTGGACCTGAGTAATGTGTTTATGTAGGATTAGATTATGCCTCAGATTAATGCCGATACAAAAGATTAAAAAAGTAGAATTGTGGCTCTCCAGTTAGAGTGTTTCTTGTGAAGAGTTATATGTGTGATCCCCACATTGCAAATCACAGTGGAGGCTAGTTGCTGCTTTATTTATTTTTTCCATACTTCTAGGTTTTGCTGGTTGCCACATGGGCCAGGAAGGATTTTTTTCCCCCTCTCCTTTGCTACAAGCATCAGGGTTTTTTCATTTTCCCCAGAAGCATTGGCTGTTGCCTACAGTCAATGCTGGGAATTTTGACTGGATGTGTCAATGTTCATCCTGGAACTAAAAACCCCAGGGGTTCTTGTTTTAGAGAGTCTTGTCTCTCTGTTTAGGATTAGATTGATGGCCACACTTGGGACTGTATCAGGCTGCATGGCTTAGGAGCTGTTGCCCAGCTACAGGAGGTAGGCAAGTGATTGCAGGCTTGCCTGGAAGACTGGGCAGCTGATGAAGATGATTGACTGGCTCAAAGGAAGTTAAAGACTCCCAGGGAAGGGAGAGAGAGATAAAGATAAAGATAAAGATAAAAATAAAGCTGTGAAGCTAGAGATGGCAGCATTGAGCCAGGGTACTCTCTCAGGGTCTAGGAAAAAGTACTGCAGGATATAAGTTACCTCTTTATTGTTCATGTATTATTTGTGTGGTGGTTTGATGATTTATGTTGTATCCTGTGGGGGCATGTTTGCCTAGGAAAATAAAGACAGTATTATGTAAACAGAGAATCCACTACAGATGATGGAGAACATGAGCACATTAAAGAACTCCAGCAATGCTGAAATGGTTGGAGGGGCTGCAGCAGTGGTTGGAGGAGCTTTGCTGAGATGGTTGGAGGGGCTGCAGCAGTTCCAGAAGCTCCAACCACAGCAAATGCAGCAATTCAATAAAGAAAAGCAATAGCATATGCAGAAAGCAATAACTGAAGCCCTTGAGAGGTGGATGAGCTCCCAGAAGTAACATTAGGAAGAGATCCAGGAGGAGCTGGAGATCAGGCAGATAAAGTACTTCCAGATGCAAGGTCTCATGGAAAGCCTACCACAAGTATTCACCACAGACCAAGCACCAGTTGAAGAGCTGCACAAAACCCATCAGTGGGACCTTGCTGAGCTCCCACGGTGTTTTTCCACTGAAGCAGAGACAAAATGAAGATTAGAGGAGCTTGAAGGCCAGGAGGCAAAGCTGCTGGAAACCCTTGCTGAGAACTCATAGCTCAGGCAAAGAATCCAATCCATGGAAGTCCTCCTGGAGGCAGGTCAGTTGAGGAGGCTAAGGGAAGATGAAGGCTAGCAGGCAGCTAACTGAGCAGAAGTGAGCCAGCTACAGTTCAGATTCCCACAGGGGAAATGAGGCCAGGAAGCTAACAGTTGAACAACAGCAAGGAAAAATTGAGGACCTGTGTGAGAGGAATAGGGAAGCAAACAAAAAATCAGCTACAACTGAGAGGACATGGGAAGCAAAAGCTGCTTGCTGCTGACAAAGCAGGGGAAGAGTCAGAGCAGTAGCTGGGTGCAATCTGAGCTCTCACATAGCAGAGAGTACTTTATGTTTTCCCAGAGGTCACTGTCTCCTCCCAGCAGACCTATAATGAATGGCTCTGACAATTTAAGAAACAGGCTTTGGAAATGCTGAAGCAGCAGAAGGGGAAGATAGGAGCACTTGATTCAGCACTCTAGCTGCAATGGACAGAAGAAACTCGGAGCATTTCACGAGCACAGTGTAAGCAGTACCAAGCCACCCTGGCCTAGGCTGAATAAGTGCTCCAAGCTCTGCAGGAGAGGGTGGAGAGGGAGGAAAAGGCAGGGACAGCAAAACTGACTGGGTCAGAAGAGGAACCTAGAAAGTATGAAACAAAATAGAAAAGACTGGAGAGAAGTTAAAAGGAGACCTACAGAGTGCACACCACTTAAATGCATATACCTCTCTTCTGGAGCTGCACTTGGAAAAGCACTTGGAAGCTTCCAGGTTGGGATGCCAAGACTCTACAGAGGAAGCGGAAGTACTGAGGCAGCTCTTATTAAAATGCCTTGAGTTGCAGTAAGGGGAGTTGGAACCTAGGCACAACGAGAAGATAGAAGGGCTAAGGAAAGAGCTGACCAGACTGAACAGTCAGCTTTCTCAGGAGGAGACACAAGAGTTATTAGAGCAGGAGGAAGCTGAGTACCACCATCACAAACAGAGAAAGGCAGAGGTGGTGGCCTTGAGAAGCCCAATCCTGCAATTAAAAGCAAAGCTGGAAGAGACCAAGTGCCCTCATAAGGGGAACAAAAGGATGACCAAGCAGGGGAAGGACCAAGACCTGAGTGAGAATCTGGGCAAAGACTCTCAATGGATGCCCAGGGGGAAAAGTTGTGGAAAGCCCAAGGAACTGGAGCGATGATTTCCTACAGAAGGGGTCCAGGTACAGGGATAGCACTCCAGAAGGTAATCAAGAGAGACATGAGTGTCATAGAAACATCACTTCAGTCACAGCTTCAACAGGAAAGGCCACCTAAAGAAGAAGGGGTAGTCACAGTGTCTGCACAGATGTGAATGGGGGGGATGTCACTATACCCAGAATTGGAATTGTAGGGGAGGAAACCCCAAGGAAAATAATGAAGTGCACAAGTCCATCCACCTGAACACAAATAGAGTCCAAGCAAAAAGAGCAAGGGATGCTCGCCACATGACAGGGGCTGCAGTATGCTCGGACAAAGCCAGCAGAGCAGGCAGCCAAGCGAAACCCTGGAATGTCAATTTTAAGGTGGGGAAGGTGTATGGTGGAGCACCTTTGGGGGTGCTCACCACTTGAGGGCTTTCGCAGGCTTGGAGGGGAGCCTGCTTTTGGAGGAGCAGCAGGGGAAACCTCCCCTAGGAACTATTCTCAGAGGGAAGGTAGGTGGCAGGGAAGGTTGGTGCCTGCCACTCTAAGAGTGGAGCCAAGCAGCCAGCAGGTGTTTGATTGCAGCGGTCATTTTAGACCTCTGGCCGCCTATATCAAGAGAGTAGTTCGCTGTTGGCAGGCCAGGCAGTAACATCACCTGGCTGCAAGGCTGCATGCAACATGTTGGAGGTAAGGGCAGGAGCTGTAGGGGATGGTTTGGAGGCTCCTGGTCTTGGGCATGACCTAAAACTGCACCCTGCACATTTAAACAAATGTCACCAGCTCCAGTGGTGCAATGGGTTAGCACATGGTACTTATAAGCTGGTATTGGGTAAGTGATGCCAAGGTTGTGAGTTCAAGCCTCACCTGGAGCAGTGGATTAAGAGGTACCATGGCTTAATTGGTTAAAGCACCTGTCTAGTAAACAGGAGATTCTGGGTTCAAATCCTAGTGGTGCCTTGAAGCTGAGTTTTGGGGGTCAGACTTGATGATCTATTGAGGTCCCTTCCAACCTAACATCTGTGGGGAGTGGGTGGCCTGGTGGGGCTCTCAGTGGCATGGGAGCCCCCAGGAAATACCACCAGGACAGTTACCACCCTGGTAAAAGGTGGGTACAGGCCCTGAGGAGCAAGAGTGGGGGCCAGGCATGGCTGTGGCCACCTGAACCCTGTGGGATGTAAAACTCCAAGGATAGGTAGTTGGGGCCAGGCATGGCTATGGCCACCTGAGACACTCTGTTCTTGGAGGTTTTTAAGACAGAAATGATCCCAGACACAACTGGCTGCATTGTTGCTGCAAGGGTGTGAGACCAGCGGGGGCTATTAAGATGGTATGTGTTCTTGTGGGCAGGGTGAAAGGGAATGAGCAGAGAAGGGTGAGGAGGAGTCTTGGTTCTACCGCTGAACTGCACAGTTCTCCAGAGTATGGTGTGAAGAGGAGGCAGCACAGGGGAAGCAATTTTCACCTGGTAAAAAGTAGAAAGAAGAAAACCTCCTCTTGGAGCATGGTTCAGAAAGAAAGGATTGGTGACCCTCAGCCAAAATCCCATACCAGGACAGTGTGGCTTAAACAAAGCACTGTACAAAGACTCAGCCAAGTCTCCATTTAAAATAGAGGAAAGTGGGGGGAGTGGGAGGAACCCAACAGGATCACTTACTCAAAGTCTCTTTTCCTCCATTCCATGATGGGAGTGGCTTATTTAAGTGTAGCCCCAAAACTAGGTGACTAATTTTGCTTCTACTTTTAATAGGAAGGATGATCTTGATTGAGGCCAAATTCAGGATGAAAATGTGAAAGGGAGTATGAAATGATCACAACTAGGGCTGCAAGCTTAATCACGAACAGTCTCAAGCCCTTCAGTTAAGCGGTAGGATTATTTTTCCCGTGTGCTCTGAGAGAGCTGGAATTTGAAATTGCAGGCTAAGTCACAAGTATTCTGAAATGAATCTATCATGTTTGGTAAATGGCAAATATAGCACCTCTAGTCAAGAAGATGATCTCAACGCCCACATCTTCATTAGTTTGACATCAGTAGTACGCAGGGTCTTAAAACAAACAAAGAAATAAAATAAAGACCTAGAGGTAATGGAAAATAGGATATGCCACATGAGCTTACCAAAGTTAAATTGTAACAAAGTAATCCAATTCCTTTATTTGATAAAAACTGATTTTTCTAGACAATGGAGATGTGACAGATGTAATATATCTGGAGGTGTGTGATGCCATGTGGAAAATTCTTTATTAAACTAGAGTAGATGGATAGAAGGACTGTGAGATATGTAAAAAGCTGGCTCAAAGGGAGAGAAATCTGTAGTGTTGAAAAGGAAATATAAATTGGAGGGCAGTTATAAGTGGAGTTTTTCAAGGATTGGTCTTGGGCCTAGTCATGTTTAATATTTTCATTAATGATCTTGTCAAAAATGTTAGGAGCTATAGTAATAAAATTTGATGATAACCTTACCTGTATTAATGATATCTTATCTTAGTGTTATCATACAGGAAGAAAAGGATGGCATGGAGGATGAGACTAATAGAAATGGAATGAGATTTAATGGCACAAAGCACAAGGTCATACAGAAAAAGGATTTCTGCTATAAGTTTGGAGCTCATCAGTTGGAAACCACTGAGTAGAAGACAGACCTCAGATATGACCTGATCACAGAATGACTGTGATCCACCTTTGAGATGCAGCAGTGAAAAAGGAAATGCAAATGTGTCAGTTTATGCATTTCTAGTAGAAATAGGAAAGCGGTAATGTCATTGTATGTGGAACTTGTGAGATTCATAGATCCACTTCCCAGTCAGTAGGTATGCTGGATATTTTTGTGCCCGATGTGCACTTGTCCTTGTTGTACTGCCATCCTGTGCAGAGTTTTCATACTTTCATAGGAAAGTAAGGCTGGAAGGGACTTCACAAGGCCATCTAGTCCAGTCCAGACTTGCTCAAGTCGGGATCATCTCTGCCTAACCCAACCCAGCCCTGCTTTATGTTTGACCTGGTTTTCAAAAACAAGGATGGAGACTCCAAAACTTCTCTAAACAGCCTGTTGCAATGCTTGACTATCCTCATAGAAAGTTCCTCCTAACCTCCAACCTACATTTCCCCTGATGAACCTTGAGGCCAGTGCTCCTAGTCCTGTCCCCTACATCCACAGAGAAAAGTCCACATCAATCCTCTCTGTAATTGCCCTTCAGGTATTTGAAGACTGTTATCAAATTCTGCCTCTTAGTCTTCTCTTCTCCAGGCTAAATAACCCTAGTTCTTTCAGCCTTACCTCCTTAGTTCTTCTTTCCAAGCCCCTAATTATTTTTGTTAATCTGTGCTGAACTCCTTCCAATCCTTCCACATCCTCATTGAAATGTGTGGCCTAAAACTGAACACAGTACTGCAGGTGAGGCCTCATCAGTGCTGAGTGTAGCAGAATAATCACTTTTCTTGATTGGCACTCCTGTTAATACTACCTGGTATTACTTTTTGTTTAATATCCAAATGGGTTTCTCTGCAACAAGGGCACACTGTTAGCTCATATTTAGCTTATGGTCTACTCCAACCCCCAGGTCCTTTTCTGCAGTACTGCAGCCTAGTCTGTATTTGTGCATGCAGTTACTCTACCCCAAGTGCAGACTGCTTCTGTTATGCTTGTTGAATCCCATCTGGTTGACTGTGGACTGTTTCTCCAGTCTATCCAGGTCATTCCAGAGCCTCGCCTTACTCCCTGGAGTATCTTCAACTCCACACAACTTTAGTGTTGGCTACAAATTTGCTAAGTGTGCACTACATGCCATCATCCAAGTAAGAAGATATGAAACAATACTGGGCCAAGGACAGACCCCTGAGGAGCCCCATTTGATACCTTCTTCCAACTAGGCGTTAAACTATTGATGACTACTTGTTGACTATATTGATCCAATCAGTAATGTATCCACCTTTAAAGTACTTTCATTTAGCCTCTATTTCTGTAGCTTGTTAATAAGAATATCATGAGAAGGAGTGTCAGAAGCCTTGCTAAAATCAAGGAATATTACATCCACTGTCCGTCCCCCATCTCCCCTGCCCTTCACCCCCATGCCCAGAGCCAGTCACCTTGTCATGGAGTAAATCATGCCTGACCAACCTGACTTCCTTCTATGCTGGATTTTCCTGATCACCTTGTTCTACTTTAGGTGCTTCACAGTGGATTCCTTGAGGACCCGCTTCATGATCTTTCCTGGTCAGGAAAGCCTTCATATCCAGGTCAGGCTAATTACTCTGTAGTTTACCAGATCCTCCTTCATCCCTTTCTTAGCGATGGGTACTAGGGCTGTGTGAAGCTTCAGGTGGTGATTCGATTTGGAGGAGATTCAGCCTGATTTGGTGGCCAAATCTCTGAAACTGAATTGAATCAGGGGATCAATTTAAAGGTCCAAATCAATTTAAAGGTCTCTGAATCTTTGGAAAAGATTCGGAGAGCTTTCATGATCTGGGCAGTCCCCGGTGGCTGCAGCAGGAAGCTGCAGCTGACTCCGAGCTGGTAAGTACTAGGGGCTGCAAAGCGGGAGCTGAGGCACCCACCCCAGCTTGGTACTTAAAAAAAAATTAAGCCCCAGTGCTCACCGGGTGGGAGGGCAATCCCTGCTGACCCCACTGTCTAACACTGCATGGGGGGCTTTGCCATGAGCCCCCCAACACCCCCTGCTCCCCTGGCCCTGGCAGAGGTGCCCTGCCCAGGCCAGCTCCAGCCCTTTAAGAAAAAAAAAAGCCTCGGGGCTTCAGGGGGGGGGTTTATGCAGAGCCCCCCCCTCCCCCCCATGTGGTGCAGGGTAGTGGGGGGCAGTGGGGAATGTCTGGAGTTTTTGGGGTTTTTTTTTCTTTAAAGGGCTGGAGCTGGCCCAGGAGGGGAACCCATGGGGTGGCTGGCTCATGGAGAGCCCCCCATACAGCATGGGGCAGTGGGGGTCGCCCTCCTGCTCGGCAGCAGCCGGTGACCCGGGGCTTTTTTTAACAAGTGCCAGGAGCTGGGGTCAGTGGGGCAGCCATTGCTGGGCTTGGAGAGCAGGTCGGGGATGGGCATGGCCTGGCTGATTCAGAGATTTGGCAGCAGCCAAATCTCCTAATCAGATTTGGCCAAATTGAATTGGGACAGTCATTCAAATCACCAAATCAAATCACTGTCCCCCGACTTGCCCCAATTAAATCCGAAGTGAATACTAGCTGCTTCACACAGTCCTAATGGGCACTATATTTGTCCTTTTCTAGTCATTTGGGTCATCTGTGTTCAAGAAAGATGAACTCCAATTGGAACACATGCAAAAAAGATTATGAGAATGAGAAGACTATGAGGAGAGAGACCCATTACACGAAAGACTGAATGAGCTTGGCTGACTTAGCTTAGCTAAATGGCAGCTGAGAAGATGAATGCTGACTGCTGTATGCACAAAGGACAATAAAGAAATATTTAAGCTAAAAGGCAACACCAGTCTTGGAGACATGCATCTCCAAACTATCCATTCATAAATTTAGAGGAGAAATTAGAAAGTTCCTAGCTACCAGTGCAATGATATTCTGGAACAGACTTCAATAGCAATAGTGAGGGGAGGTGGGAATAATGATAAGAAATAAACAATGTTTAAAATGGAGTTTGATAGTTTTATGAATGGGATTATATGCTGCAGTTTCTTGTGACTGGAGTTGATCAGAGGGCTCACTTCCACTCTTATATTTTTCTGTTTCATAGTGCAATTTCTTAAATGTTAAGTTGGCTGATTCCTTATACTACCCATATCTTCATCACAGTTGTCTTAGCTTGCTTGCCATTCAGAGATCTGTCAAAACTGATATACATCACTGAAAAGAAAATGACTAAACAAATGCTAGTCACTATATGTAGTAAGACAGGTAGGACATAAAAACCCCAAATAGGCAAATGTCTCCAAACATGAGAGACTAGCATCAGATACCTGACTTAATGGGCTTTGTGCTCAGCATCTCTGAAAAACCACGCCTCCTATCTGCAGGTCTAATATAGGAACTCCATTAAAAATGTTGGCATTCAGTGACTTGAAGATAATTTAATGATCTATAACTGGGATTCAAATACAAGAGTTATGGCACCCTGTTTCCTGTTGTAACCATTAAGATACTCTGTTATGTGTGTACTACCCTTTCAACAAGTCTGTAGTAACACTCACACTTGGATATATGGCATCCATTCATCAGCAAGTGATGGTGGATATTGCAGCTATTCTACTGACTGGTGGTGCATTTTCTCTTGTGGCTATAAAGACTGATGTTAGACTTGCAGATCCTGCCCCAGTGGTCACAGGTGTACATGGCGTTAGGGCCAACTGCACTGAGAGGTTGTTTCCTTTGGTCATGTTTCTGTTGTAAATCAAGTGACCAATTCTCATCGTGATGTTGGACTCTATGATGGAGAAGGGAGTACTACTTTGACTTGTCTCCTGCTAAGGTTTGGGTCAATTCCCAAAGCCTTCATATCCTGTTTGCAGATGTCTTGGAAGCACAATTTTGGGTGCCCTACTCTTCTCTCCACCTGCAGTCTGCTCATGCAGCATGTCCTTCAGGATGCTCCCACCTTCCATCCTGCAAAGATGGCCAAGCCAGTGTAGGCACTGCTGTTGGAGTAGTGCAGTGATGGCTGGCTTTGGTGATGACCTCCATGTTGGTGATTGTATCTGATCGCCTGATGTCAAGGATGCACTGCTAACTAGCATCTGATATCCGACAGATATTTACACGCAGACATTTTCATTATTTGCATGTATTTTACGTCCCTGTCAGCATTCTGGCAGTCCCAAGGAAAATACGAAATACAGGATCAGATCCTTTATATATATATATATATTTTTTTTTTAAGTTATTGCATTTATGCCAATTTACACCTGCTCTAAACCTGGCCCAGATTCCAAACCCTCGAAGATTTGACTCCTTCATTCTAAACGAGACACAGTGAAGGAGAAGAACAAATATTAGAAAGAGTGGCAGCCTAGAATAAAAATGATTAAGTCGTGCAGGAACTTAGATTTGTTATGTTCATGCCTTGGAGATTCCATTAAGTTCCTAATGTAAGTCTGCCTGATTCTTTTTTCTTAGTCTACTTGAGCTCTAAATACCCATCCCCAAACCATGTACAAAAACTTCTCTATACCAGAGGAAATAGAACTGTAAATGTGTAAAAGTGTGTGTGTGTGTGTGTGTGTGTTTATATATGTCACATCAGTTAAAAAAAGAAAGTATAGTTTTTTGATTGCCTGCACAAGCTCCATTTACTAAACAGTAGAAGTACCCGACATACATTTTTCAGGGAGCATTACATTGGCCAAAGGTCGCAAAAACAATTTCAGAGGCAGCCTGCCCACATTAGTTTCCTGAGATCTTGATTACAAATTTATAAGAGACATACCCTAGACATTGAGAGATGGTCTCAAAGATTACTGTCCTTCCTGCCATCTGCACACTCCACTGGGAACATTAGAAACCCTGTCCATCAACCAAAATAAACAGCTCCTCTCATGAACAGGCCCAAAGAATGCCCTATAAATCATACCTGTCAAAAATGCTGGTAGCATTGCAGAAGACAGAAATCGATCCAAAACTCATTAGTTCGCTTGACAAGTGCTTAATCTTATATTGTTTAATGCCGACCTGAACAACTCGGATAGAATAGAACCATGCAAAGCAGTGGCTGAGTTTTCCATTAGAGAAAGTTTTGCAATGATTATGGCTTAATCTTGCTCTCAAATATCCCATTTCATTCTCCCTTGCTCTATGCCACTTGCCACAGAGTATTGACTCCAACAGTTTCCCTACCCGTTGTGGGATCAATACATCATCGTTGCCTCATTCAATTGCTTGCAAAGATGTGCTTCTGCATTTTGCAAATGTCTGCAGCTAAGCAGGATAAACAGGTGTGGATTAGATCAGGCACTGTATCATTTGACGAGGTGGCTAAAAAGCAATGGTAGCATATTGGCTTTTTGTCAAGTTGGTAGTAAATCCTTACCGTCACCGAACCAGAATCTAAAGTACAAAGCAAGCACTGGGAATGTAGGAAAACTCAAATTCTGAAGATAGCGTAGATCAATACATGTGTCCAGAGATTTGGGGGGTGGGGGGAAGGTGTGTATTTGGTAGGGATAGAGGCTTGAGGGTTCAATTAGTGTAAATGCTGCAGTAGGAAGCATTTGGCATGGTAGGAATGGGAGCAAGTTCATTGTGAACATCAGCACTGTATGGCTACAGAAACTTAAGCAAAGTAACCACAATCCTGTCCACTGAATTTAAAATAGCGATCACAGACAAAAGAGGCCATAAAAGTGGAACAAGAATGGTATTCCTCTGAAACTGCTTTCAGAGCCAGTCACAAAGCTATGTCTGGATCATGATGAGGATGCATCTTTTCCTCGATCTAATCTCACAGTTTATAGATTAGAAGGCACCTCCAGGTACTCAATCAGACCAGCCACATACAAAAAACACTTATAGTGTTGTTCTCGGCTCAACTCTTCAAGCTGGTACCTTCATGAAAACTCAGGGTAAGCTATCCTTGTATCTCAGAGAGGGACCTGTGGCAGAAATTCAGAACTGAGACACCCCATACATGCTCTCACACGTTAAAGTCTGGACTGGCATCACTGCTATCTCTAAAGTTGCTTAGCACTTCACATTATAAGACTCCATAGGCGTTAGAGCAGAGTCTTCTGAATTGTAGATGTAGCAACCTTTCCATGAGGACACTGTATTTTTTGCCATCCATGATAAAATTTGGCCACTTAGAAATCTGAAAGACTATCCACCTGGAGGATGTTCCAGCTGAGGCATGGAAAGGCAAAGCTGAGCAGGTGGCAGTAGGGAGGAGTTCAGAGGAGGCACCAGGAAGTTGGTTTGTGTGCACGTGGGTGCAGTGCTCCTGGCAATTAGAAAGCCAAATGGATACACTGAGATTGAAAGAAATTGCTTAGGGAGAGAGAAATTGGGACTGAGAGTCAAGAGATGGGGAATGAAGGTGAGGGTATGAAAGCAGAAGGGAGGATCTGAGCTAGACAAGGAGGACAGGACTGGGAGAAGAGAGACCCACTGAAACTAGGGTGGTGTCATACCAGGCCATGGGCACCCAGGCCTAGGGGTCTCTTCAGCATCAGAAGAAGTCACAAATTCAGAATACAGGAGATCTGTCTGGGGACCCTAGTTGGAGATCCAGATGGTCACGCGCAGCATGGGGCTAGGAAACTAACTGGGTTAGGTATCCAGGAGATCAGGCCAGAGTCGGGTTGGGTATCTGGAGGGTCAGGCAGAGAGCAAGGTCAGGAGGCTAGCTGGGTCAGGTATCCAAGAAACCAAGTTGGTAGCAGCACAAGCCAGGGTTGAACCAGCCCAGATACAAAGTTAAACCTTGTTGTCTTCTGAGCCAAGGGTTTATATGGGAAGGGTTAGGAGGTCAGCAGATGCGTGCCTAGATCCAGGTAGAGGATTCTGGCCACCTGCGTCTATATAAATGTTGTGTTGGGGGTGGCAGATGGGGATGAACTGTTGCATCAGACAAGCTAAAGCCTTGGATTTGAGGCCACGGCCTGACAGATAGACTCGGACTGGTTGGACAAGAAGGACTGAGACTGGAATGAGAAACATGAGCAAGGCTAGGCAGGTAAGGAAAATGGGACTGGAAAGCAAGGAGCTATGGGTGGAAAGAGGCAGGGCTGGAGTACAGACTAGTTAGAGAGGACAGGGGAGAAAGAATATGTATATATACATGCAGTTATAAAACTAACGACTGCAAAATCAAGCTTGTGCACAAGAGGACTGATATAAGATTGAATAGGCAGCTACATTATGGCAATGCATGACTCTTGAGAGCTTGATTTTACACCCTGAATGATATTATGATTTCAGTGTATAATAGACTCTGTATCCCAAAGCTGAAGATTTGCTTTGAACCGTCTCATCCAAACTGACATTCTTCTTTTGGCTCTACATAAAAACCAACACCAAAAAGAGCTTATTTTCCTGATCAGTTCTGTATGCAGATTTAGATGCTTGCGATCTTTTGAGTTGTCAATGAGATTATGGGTTTAGCATAGGCAGTACCCTAACCAGCACCTTTTAATTAGGCATAAAATGAATCTCTATCCTGGCCAGCCTCTTGACTGGTCTCTGATTTAACATATAAGAATCATTCATTTTCCCTTGCTTGCTATTTTAGCCACTGGTGCAAAACAATTCACAAACACGCATTAATTTGTATAACACTCTTGCAAATGGTCTGCTGCAGAGGGTAATCCTTAAATATTGAAATCCTGTTTGACTTGTGAGAAGTCACTTGGCCACTCACTGAAGGTGGGAACAAAGTTCTGGGTTTTAGCCATCACACTCTCTGAGCCATTGAACAGTTGCTGTTTATTTAATAATAACTGTCAACTGTTATGCATTGAAGTTATGATTGAGTTTTCACTACTCATTTCTAAGAGATGAGCACATTGTTTTCCAGACAAGAGAACTGTAAGCAATACCGGTGATGGCTCAGAGTGAAGGCCAAGATCGCTCAGCATTGCCTTACCTCTGAAGTCAACGGGAGCTTTACAGCTGCGCTAGGGCACGTGCTTTTAAAGCTACCAAGAGCCAGATCTTCAGCTGGTATAATTTAGGTAACTGGCATGAATTAGTGATCCAGTGCCAGAGAGGTGATCAGGTTCAAATGTACCTTCAGCCTTACCATCTAATCTATCCATGGCCATGATTTTTAAATCTATATTCAGGAAACTAAATATGGCATTTTATTTAGTTAGTTAGTTCAGCAATGGAGACAGTCACCTTAGTGCATATTCAGGCTCTCGGGTGGGTTTTGCAGTCTGTTTTTAATTCACCCTGCACTAGATTTCTCAGACATTTAATTTGAAGTTCTCTTTGGCATAAGCTGAAGTCAGTGTCATGACTGTGATGTAGGCATACCAGTTGTCTGAATTGTATTG